>NC_137024.1:2421437-2451437 GCF_032717465.1 Coenobita brevimanus | reverse complement strand
AACACCCCAAATTTCTGTGTCCAAAGAAATCCTGTCAAAATATCCACCTCAATTCTGCATGTGTTCCAAGAAGAATGGAAATGCGTGGAGGTCCTTTATTCAGGGTTGTCCTTACGGGGGAGGGGGCCAAGGACTGCAACCGTCTCCGAAATATTTGACAGATACAATACTGACACGAAATCATTTAAATTCTTCCAATCAAGATCCGCCTCCTAAACTAGCTACAGGGTGACAGGCAGCATAAATCCGCCTTTGGGGATTAATATACCTTCGCACAAGATAAGCATGATGGAGAAGGAGGATTAATCTGACTATCGCCTTAACTAAGCGTTGTCTCCCCTTCCCTCTGTCTTCCTAGTCTGGCCAGTCGTAAGTCAATATCCTTCCCCTCTTAAGTACGGCCTTGTCTTTACTGCTCAAAGGTGCTGTGCGTGGGAGTTTGCGGGAAACGGCCTTGCTTCGGGAACTGTCCTTCTCCTACTGGCCCATAGTCGCGAAGGTCACAGGTCCAAACTTCTGGGTCCATTCCTTAATTGATTTTCTTAAACAGACACCACTCTCCTCAATGAAAGACGAAGGGAACAAGAAGGCTGTGTTTTCTAGTAGACTTCCAAAGCGGTAGAGTGATCTGTTTAGAGATACAAAAGGAGTGACACTGGATACAGGAGGTAAACTGAATTCTGCCGCGTAAATCAGTAACCCTTTCAATGCCATAACTTTCTTTCAGACCTGCGACCGCCACACGAATTTATGACTCTCAAGGGGGTTTTGGCAGTGGAAGGAAGAGATGCAGTCGCCACAAACACACTATCCCCTTTTTTACTCAGCTACCTTCACACAGCGTCACTCGGATAAGGAAGGACTTCTCGTAGGGAAGGGGTTAACATTGAATAACAAACGTGGTTATTAATAGGAACTTAACTCATCACATAAACTGTAAAACTGTACTGGTCTTCATATTAACCCTTTCAGTTCGAGGACCTTTTTTTATTATTTCGGGCTCTGGGTAACTTTATTGAGGTTAGAATAGATTTTTAAAAACTACAAGGGTCAGATGCAACCTTCAAAAACCCCTCCATTTTGGGGGAATTTTGCTCATCTGAATAAAATCGTCTGGTGGAAGAATGAAAGCTAAGTAACATTCTTTGACTCAGGGGGCTAAAACCTCTTCAGTACGAAGACAATCTTCCTTGCCTCTAGACGAAATTATTGAGCTAAAGACAAACCCGTCGTGGTGAAAGGGACTGATGGACCTCACGTTCAATCCCATCATCTCAAAGTCTCTCAAAGGCTGAATCTACTCCCTTAAGTGTCGCCAATAAATAAATACATAAACAAAGAAAAACAAAACAGACAAAAAAAACATGAAAAACGCGTCATTATATTGAGACGGTTACTAAATAATAATAATGTGAGAAAAAAAAAACATGAATATAACGTAGCTCATGTGGAGAAAGTGGAGATTTTGGTAACTAGCCTTCAGGGTGACAATGATACGTGGAGAAGCGACACACGCCACCCTCCCTCATATACGCCACGCCACCCCATCACCACCACACACCCTTCACCACAATTTAAACCCCTAACGCCTTTTTTTTTTGCCACTAGACTTTATATAACTCCAGGGAAACTTCATGTAACGAGGGAAAACATTAGCCACGAACTTTCCTGATCACGATGGCAGTGCCCCGTTTTGCTTCGTCTATTCCTGGACGATTTTATTCAGCT
Organism: Coenobita brevimanus; assembly: GCF_032717465.1. NCBI lineage: Eukaryota > Metazoa > Arthropoda > Malacostraca > Decapoda > Coenobitidae > Coenobita > Coenobita brevimanus. The sequence continues at coordinate 2,449,709 of NC_137024.1, read as the reverse complement.
GAGGAAAGGCGTCTTGCGTGGAATGAATGGATGATATGTAGAGGCCTCTTTGTTCACGCCTGACACTGAGAGATCGCTGTACTATCCCTTCCGAGGACTTCTTTTACAGGTCGAATGGCTGTTGACACGTAGCGCTCTGGAACACCATTTTACACGGACGTAACCAGCCTTCCATTTTTCACTACACACACACACACACACACACACACGTACTCAGCAGGTGTGAGAAGCATTTAGGACTGGACTAAATGGATTAAAAAAAGAGTGGTAATCCAAACATATCAACAGTGTCTTAGAATGGTAGGTAAGAGCAAAGTAATGATTCTATCCAACATCTTAGGCGAAATCCGTGAGAGTATGATTCGTTCCTCTTTACCATCATCATCATCATCATCATCATCATCATCATCATCACCATCATCATCATCATCTGCCTGTGAAAGTCTGCTACAGGACAAACGTATCTCAAAATCTTGCCTTTCATTCATCACCACGACCCTCCTATCATCACACATTGTTATCATCATTCACTCACCACACCTCCATAGTCACCAAACCGTTCCCCCAGCACCACTTTCACCATCACTCACTATTGCCATTCACTGTAAATACATCATAAGGTCTCCACACTACCTCCCCCACAGCCATCCATTCACCCCCTATACACCAAACTCACTATTACTGCCACACTCAACACACCCACACACACACTCATACGTATTCAGTCACCACCATACCACCACCACAGTCTTCACCACCACCCTTGCAGCACCACATCCACCACCACCACCAACAACAACAATAACCATACACCAATCACCACACACCTCGCACCAGAAGGGCAGTATGATGTCACTACCACAACCGCCCACACCACCACACGGCCCCACCACAACAATCACCGCACCACTACCGCACCACCACCACCATACACTGATCACTAGGAAGGGGGAGGAGAGGGCAACAAACCGTAAGCTGTAAAGGCCATAAAAAAATCCATTAGCCAGCAAGAATGACCGTAATGTGGTGGTGGTGACAGTCTTTGTGGTGGTGGTGATGGCAGTGGTGGTGACGGTGGTAGAAATCAGTGAGGTGATGGTAGTAGTGGTGGTGGTGGTGAATACGGTGACGATAGTGGTGATACTGGTGATGGTGATTGTGGTGATACTGGTGATGGTGATTATGGTGATACTGGTGATGGTGACTGTGGTGATACTGAAATGATGGTTGTGATGGTAATGGTGGTAGTAGTGGTGTGTATGGTGGTGGCGGAGAGCGTCGTGATGATAGTGATGGTGGTAATGATGGCGATGGTGATGACAGTAGTGGTGGTAATGGTGGTGAAGACGGTGGTTGCAGTGGTGAGTGTGGTAGTGTATTTGTATGCGATAAGTACTGAATGAATAACGTTACATAAACCACATAAACCACTCCTAGTTAAACTTCGTGTCGTGTCTCAAAATACTAAACACTGAAAGACATCAAGGTTATGCCCATCTCAAGTAGTTGTTTACATTTTACCCTTGCTCTTCTTTAACACAAACTATCTATCTGTCTATCTATTGCCAGACGCCATAATCCCGTACGGGGTGGCCATTTGACTCTGAGTTATTTGTTTTACAGGGAGGGGCACTAACCCTCCACCAACCCACTTGTTGACACGTAGGGAGCACGTATGGTTTGGTTATATGGTTACCACCCAGCGTTGTAAATGGTTTCTTGGCTTGCAGGAAACCATTTGGCTTGTCACTCAATGTAAAGCCACCTGTAACGGAAAGAAAAGCATTAAGTAGTGACAGGAAAGATGGGAGAAATAGGAAGAGAGGAGGGCAGGCACAGAAAAAGAATGATACAGGCTAAGGAAGACGTAGGCAGCACTACATCAAGTGAGTGGATGATGGTCGCCACCACCTACCACAAACCTCCTTGAAAATATTTATAGCTGGTAAAAAAAGCAGATGTTATAAAATGCCTTCATAATGCTGTGTTTTTCATGCCTTTCCCTAACACATGAAGGCAGAATGACAGAGTGATATGGATTAGCACTGACGTAGGTATGCGGTCAGTTGCTCTTTTATTATCATTTTATTTATTATTATTTTATTTATAGTTGGTAGAAGGCAGATGTATCGGTAATTTCCTTTCATAATGCTGTGTTTTTCATGCCTTTCCTTAACACATAAAACCATAATGATTAAGTGAAGTGAAATGGATTAGCACTGACGTAGGTAGGCGGTCCGGGAATGAGCTTGTGTCAATTTCCTGGTCCTGGGAAACGTAACGGAATGAAACGTGCCTGCCGTCTCGCCACGGGATGAGGAACGCGGTGGTGTGGCGCCAAGCAGAGGACTTAACACCATTCCATTACCTACTCATTCCCAGCCACGGCGCCCCTTAACCCTTTCAATGGGTGAGCGTGTTTTATAATTCAATCTTGCAACAATGTATTCATTTTAACTTGGCCCAGATTTTCGTCCGTTTTGCAGCTTATTCCACGTAGCTCAGTAGTGGAAAAAGACAATACCACGGCCGTTCATTGTCTCCACAGCACCTCTTCGTGACTAGCACCATATTCTGTTGTTAGTCTATTGTTCTAAGCATTCTAGGTTTTAATAACTCGTAGTGAAGGGGTTAATCAAGGCAGCAGCAAACCCTTCCAATCTGAATTCTCTAAACTGAATATACCGTTCGACAGTCATCTGATAATAAGAGTCTGAATATAAAATAAACAGAGACGGCATGAAAAGCGAGAGACTGACGAGGAGAGTGTATGTGAGTGGGGTGGAGTGGGGAAGAGGGAAGGGAAGGCCAAGGATGAGATGGAGGGATGGAGTGGAGAGGTATTTGAGAGGGGGGGGGGGTGAGCTGGCTGGGAGCACGGCAGTGAAATGGCGGGGGACAGGAAGGAGAAGGCCAAGGATGAGATGGAGGGATGGAGTGGAGAGGTATATGAGAGATGGGGTGTGTGAGCTGGCTGGGAGCAGGGCCGTGAAATGGCGGGGGATAGGGCGACATGAAGGCGATTTGGTTGTGGCCACCCCTTACGGGATCAAGGTGTCTGGCAATAAATAGACAGACAGATAGATAGATAGACAGATAGATAGATAGATAGACAGATTGATAGAGACGGCATCGTTGTGGATTTAAGGTCTGACACACACAGGCTCGCACCCAGGATTTCTTCGGGGGGAGAGGGGGAGAGGCGTGTAATCCGTTGTTAATATTCCAATTATGCTTTCCTGTGATCTTAATTAAGCTTATAAAACGCCAGATTCGTCGCTAAATCACTGAAGACTGCGAACAACTGATTAATCTGGTACCATAAAAGGCAGATCCGATGCCCCTGTGAGTTGCTTCCCCCTCTCCACACCAAACCCCATCCTTCACAACCTACTGTCATATGAGATTATTTTCTGAAGACGTAAAGAAAATACCAGTTATTAGCTTGTACGTAAATGCCATTGTTTACATTGAGAAATAATTTAGTACTTGATTTAACAAGTCAAGAAGGGTTAATAGCTCACATCACTGACCTCTCCTTAGGGACGCCTTTTGATGAGCTAATTAAATCGCTTAGGAGGAGGTGCAAAGGGAGTCTCCTAGCCCAAGACGAGGCCATTTCCCTTTATGCCAGAACCTGATGGGAGGCTCACGTGGATCCCCAGTCACTATACGCTCTTCATTTTAACTTGGCCCCAAATTCACCATCTCCATCTTGACTGCTGACCTGTAACAAGAGAACACTACATTATGATGCCAGTCACGAAGAAGTGCAGGGATGTAGAGCCACAGAACTATCATGCCACTGAGCTACGTGAGACAAGAGATTAACACCATATTATGATGTTAGTCACGAAGAAGTGCAGTGGAAAGGGTGTAGAGCCACAGAATTATCATGCCACTGAGCTACATGAGACAAGAGATTAACACTACATTATGATGCTAGTCAACACTGAGCTACACGAAACAAGAGATTAACACTACCGGTACATTATGATGCTAGTCACGAAGAAGTGCAGGGGTGTAGGGCCGCAGAACTATCATGCCACTGAGCTCCATGAAATAAGTAGCAGGAGGGCGAAAGTCTCCCCACCATAATGAAGGAGGCGACCTATGGCACCTGCACAACTAGACTTCCTCATTAAGCTGCAAAAAATGAACTGACAATAGGATATAAACAAAAGCACTCACCTGGACTAAAGGTGTTAATGGATGCTGTCTGTATCCCCTTCACAATAAAGTGGCTCCCGGGCTGAATAAAGTTGTTTGGGGGTTGCATGGTTAAGAGAAATAAGTCGCCATAGAGAAAGTGTTAAGGGCTAGGTGGGTAATGGGTGGGGAGGTTCCGATTTACGGTCGCTGCTTCGTGATAAGGAAAAATGATGCTATGTTTTTATTTTCTGTGGGGCTGAGGATGAGCTGTGTGTGTGTGTGTGTGTGTGTGTGTGTGTGTGTGTGTGTGTGTGTGTGTGTGTGTGTGTGTGTGTGTGTGTGTGTGTGTGTGTGTGTGTGTGTGTGTGTAAAACCTGGCACTTACAATCATCATACATCACCACAACCATATCACCACAACTACCAAGTGCATCACCACACCACACCACATTTCAACACTTCACTTCACTTCCCATCTCCCTCTTTACGGTCAATCTTTCCCTATCTTTCTCCTTTCTCTGCCTCACCCCTCTCTCCCTTGCGTTCTTTCTCGACAACACAGAGATTCACACAGTTACGATCAAATTCCAGTCGTAACTAAGATTCTTTTTCCCAGTAAGGGCAAGGAAAAGACTGTGCATAAATTTTCCTTTCTCTTGTTCATACTGAGAAAAGAAAAGTTTGCTACGAGAGGCAGTGCATATTTTGTTCGTGGATCAGAGCTCTCTGGAGGTGGAGCTGACTTAGTAAACTTCCTTTGCAATATACACACTTCCTCATACCACTTCCTCCACCCGTTCTGTGTAGTGTTTATCTCCTTCCTGTACTTCTTAATTCACTCTGTTCATCTTCCTTCCTCGCCATTATTTCTCTGAAGGCTGAAATGTGTGGTACTAAGATACTGGTACACGTGAGTCCCCACCTTTCCCCACATCCTCCCTCACCTGCCCCTCCACCTACACGCAGGTAATGAAGGCGTGTTTAAGGTACGTCTGGCGCGCTTTTGGTCAGCCACACCTGCGTCCTGCTATGTTAATGTCCGTCCTCAACCACACTGCGGTCAGGGTAGTGGTACAGTTTCCCCCGATCCACCGTACACCCTGCCACCCACGCTCAGCCGTGCACCCAGCCACTGCCAGACGCCCAGTTCCAGAGTTGATCCAGGGTGACTGAAGGAAGAAGCACCCACATGCAACTCTCTCATCACTCACCCCCACCACCTATATTGCTCTCTTATTTTTCCACTTAATTCTCTCCTCACATATTCGTTCGTCTGCTTTTTTCTATCCCTTTTGGCGCCTTTCACTGACTAATCTTTCTTTAATACTGCTCAGTTTCTGTCCATCCGTCTCTCTTACTGTCGCTAATCACTGTGCTAATTATATTCAATTCTCTTTTATTTTTGCTTGCTACGTGATTTTCTGTTGCTTTTTCCCTCCCTTTGTCACCGTTTTTTGTTGTGCCCCTCTCACGGTCCACTTCTGCTCTCTATCCTTTTCCTCAGTACAATCAATTTACTCAGTACCATCTATGTTACGTTTCCCCCACTCACCTCCCTTTACGCTGTTACGCTTCTCCGTCCGTCACCCTTTCTGTTACGTTCATCAGCCACTCTCTGCTGCTGTAACTTTCTGTCTCGTTCCGTCAACCTAACTCTGTTGCCTGTTCTCCTGCTCCTATATCCCTGCCTGTCCTCTCTGTCTGCACCGTCTACCTCACTGTATCACTGGACTCCCTGCTGCCGTCCATCCATCCCTCTTCTCCGTCTCATTCTTTCGCCTTCACTCCGCCACCTGCCCCCCTGTCGCTGTCACTCTGCCCCGCCTGCCTGTCTCCTGTCCACTGGAGCATGGGGCCCTGCTGTTAATGAGTGGGTGGTCCTTCCGTTTTTGTGGCCGTATGGGTTTTGTCTTCCTCATTTCCCTCCCTCCCTTCCTCTATAACTTCCCTCATTACCCTACCTCCCTTCCCTTCTTACATCCCTTTCTTCCCCCCCTTCCCTCCGTCCCTCCTCACGTCCCTCCCTTCTCTCCCTCCCTCTCTCCTTCCCCGCACCTCATGATTACACTGGTTCGCATCCTCTTCGTGTTGCTGAGGAGAATAATCACAATCAAAACCAAATCATAACTCTAAGGCTCAGATAACACTCTCAGTCAAAAGAAATGATCTGACGGAAGCAGAAATCTAATACTATACTCCTCTCACCTTGACCTGGCCCAAACTTGCGTCCTTCTGCAGCTTATTTCACGTAGCTCACTGACAGAAGAGGACGATACTACGGCTGTCCTTCCTAGTCATGGCACCTCTTCGTGACTAGCATCATATTCTACTGTTAATCTATTGCAGCAACTCAGTATTCAAGACGGAGATGTGGTAATATTAGGCCAAGTTAAAGTAAAATGAGTAGAGTTATCCCGACCACGAGAGGGTTAGTGGTCTCAGAATTAACACAGACTGTCCTTAAATTTTCTGTCTCGCTCTGTCATATATTGTTATCTTCTTTGTCTCGCTCTGTATCACACAACCACCTGTCTCCCTGCCGCTGTCTCCCTGCCCTGCCTCACACTGCCGTCTGTCACTGGAATAGAATACTAGAGTTGTCCCTACCATGAGAGTTAGCGTGATGATTTTGCAACACATACGGTAACTTAACAGAGGTAATGCGCAGTGTGTAACCAGAGGAAGTGTTGATCTGCGCGGCGCCGAATATTTCAAGGGTAAGAGACGTATGGCACACACACACACACACACACACACACACACACACACACACACACACACACACACACACACACACACACTCAAGTTCCTATCGCACGTCTGACCTTGAGGAGCTTGGAAAATACTCGTAATCATGTCTTCAAAGACTACCGTTGCTCCTTAATCCACGTTACCTCTTACGCTCCCGACTCACCTGAATAAAACTGCTCGGCGTTGGCTGGAATAGAGCTGTACCGACCATGAGAGGGTTAACCTTGACAATATTGATACCCTGGCTCCTATGACTCACCTAGAAAATATAGCTGTGTAGCGCTAGAGGGAATAAAATACTAAAGAATAAGGGACCATGCGAGTTAGTCACTAAAGGATTCACTGTGTATTTAACTGAGCTCACGATTTATCCAAAGGTCATTATGTTCTGTTAGATACACATTTGCGATCCATCCTACTGACACACACACACACACACACACACACACACACACACACACACACACACACACACACACACACACACACATACATACACACACACACACACACACACACACACACACACACACACCTACAACCCCTCGCCGCACACACACACGAAGAGGCAAATCACTGTGGTCGGTAATCATCATTCTTGCCACACTAATAACAAAACACGAGTAATTAAGGCAAATTACATAAAACGTCCCTCCCCACCCACCTACCCCAGCGAACACAACACCTGAGTTAACAGAAGGGACACGTAAGACTAACCTTTTCAGTATAAAGACGCATTTTCTTGTATTTTCCTTGTGCCACTTCAAGACAATGATACTCAGGCCTGGGGGGATCTCTTGCAGTTCAGGAATAAAAACAAAATCCATTAACCTTTCTATTATAAGGGACCCTTCCATGAAAATAAAAATATAATTCGTCTGGTACTGTGATAGCAATAATTATACACAGCAGAAAGCATTACCCTGAAGAGAGTGAGAGGCTGACGAGGAGTGTATGTGAGTGAGGTGGATGGGGGAAAAGGAGGGGGAGGCCAAGGATGAGATGAAGGGATGGAGTAGAGAGGTGTGTGAGAGAGGGGGGTGTGAGCTGGGAGCAGGGCAGCGAAATGGCGGGGGACAGGGCGACATGGAGGCGATCTGTTTGTGGCCACCTCTTACGGGATTAAGGCGTCTGGCAATAGATAGAAAGCATTACAAATCTGCAGTAGTTACATACCCTGTGCTACCGGGTTAATACAGGAAAGACTGATGATTTGACCGTACTTACAAAAATATTTAGTTCTCTACAGCAACGCCCCATGATTCCATCCTCTTTCCCATCCTAACCTCTCTTTCACTCCTTCCCTACATCCTCCTCTTCCCATCCTGTTTCTTCACTAAATCATTATTCATTATGTCGTTTTTCAGAACAGCCTTTTTAAAACGACAAACTGCGTAGTATTTCCCTCCCCCCTGTCGTCTCGCGTGTGTGTTATTTTCCGGCCTTGCTTCCCCTCCTCTCGTTCTTGTGCTGTTTCCTAATGGCGCCTTTTGTTTCCTATCATCGTCTCATTTTGACAGCACTGTGCCTCCTCTGTGTGTGTGTGTGTGTGTGTGTGTGTGTGTGTGTGTGTGTGTGTGTGTGTGTGTGTGTGTGTGTGTGTGTGTGTGTAAGTTTGTATTTAGTGACTGGACTGCCACTATGGATACGTCAATATTTACATTCATTTAGCAATCTAACGTTTCGCAAGGCAGTGACGGAAAACGCGATAGTGTACAGTGCAATGCTGTATGTATTCACGGAACTGTCTACGTCTTAATTTCACAGTACCGCGAATTGTTAAAATGAAAAACACTCATATGGAGCCGTTGTTTATTGAGGAGATGCAATATCTTCAGCCTGACTTCGACTCTTTTGGAACGTACTGTACCCTTTTTACTCTAACTACTGTAGACCTGAAACTGCCATCTCTCCATCTTCAAAGTAGAGTTGGAGCAATAGACCAGCGCTAGAATAAGATGCTGGTCGCCACACAGTGCTATGGAAAGGATATAGAGCCGCACCATTGTATGTTTCCGCCAGTAAGCTACGTGAAATAAGGTGCAAAAGGACGAAAATTAGTCAAGTTAGTGTAAAAGAAATATAGTACGTGGGCGAACCATTATGTAACCCTCTTCATCCACTATGCCGCACGAATTCTTGTGTTGCGGGAATGGCTTAATCTCCGTTATCAAAATCTGAGTTGCAGTATTATTCATTTCCTAATTTCACTGACGCACCCACGCCCACATCAGCAGACCGATCCTTCCCCTGCAACACATAAGATACCCCCAGTGAGGTTATAGTGAAGCGCTATATAAGGACTACCCTGTGAGGTATGGAGGAGAGTGGTGGACAGGAAGCTGGGCATAATTCTTCCCTCTGAATGTTGTTATATTTTTCCTCGTTTTTCCTGAGAGTGGAAGGCGAAGGAAACACTGCACTGCTTATCTTAAAATCGAAGTCGTCTTTTTTATTGTCTTTTATTCACTTCGATATTTCTGGACACATTATGCTAAAAAACAGAGATTACAGGCAGTGGGAAAGGCAGACTGGGGAAGACAGACTGTGAGTTGACCTGCTGGATACACTGAAAGACTGAGAGTAGCGGCTGACTCTTGCATTAGACAGCTGGACAGAAAAAGGAAGTTAGAAAGGAGGTTAGCTAGACCAATTCTGCGTTCCTGCCCTAATGGGGAATGGACGCATGAAGACAGTTCTGAAGAATGGTGGTCAGAATGAGAGAGAGAGAGAGAGAGAGAGAGAGAGAGAGAGAGAGAGAGTTTCTGATAAGGAAGTAAAATGATCTTTGAGAGAGAGAGAGTTTCTGATAAGGAAGTAAAATGATCTTTGAGAGAGAGAGAGTTTCTGATATGGAAGTAAAATGATCTTTCAAGGCATATCACAGGAAAATGAAGCACCACATGTTTAGGCGATAGTGAAGGAATGAATTGTATATTGGTGATGGTAAAGGGATAGTCACAAGGCCAAGCTGAGAGATGGACAAATTCATAACGTTTGAGGTATTAAAAGCAACAAGCAGAAAGGGGAGGCAGATCAGACGAGGTGAGCCATAACCTCATCCCGCGAGTTGCAGTGACTTTAATGGACGGTGTGATAACTGGGCAGAAAGGGAAGGGTGGAGGTATCAGCGTAAATGTGGCTGTGGTTAGATGTACAACTCAGGAGGTCAAGTAGGTGAAAGGATGCAAACATTAGGAACACCACTAAAGGCAGCTCTGAGATAAGAACAGTGGCCATCTACATCCGCAGCTCTAGAACAATCAGAGAGAACATTTGTGATACTGATATTGGTACAGAAACCATAGGTGGAGAGTTTGGAATTTTAATATGTGTGCCAAGTTCTGTCAAAAGCCTTCGGAATATCTAGCATACAAAATCTAGATGAAATGATGAACCAGACTCAGAGAAGAATGTAAGATCAACAGTAAGGTGTTTCTCGTAGTACCCATGGCGGCAGTCGGAAAGAAGGTTATAAAAGAAAATATACCTCAAAATCATTCTGCAGAGGATAGATTCAAAGAGTTTAGAAATACAAGCTCTTAAAACAGTTGGGTGACAGAGGGTTGGAACCATTCACCTTTCTTCGGGACAGGCTGGATGAGAGAAAAGTTCCAGCACGAAGAAATGGTACAAGATGCCAGATAAAGATGAGGCTGCCTTGGCGGGGTATCAGCATGGAAGTACACCTCTAGAGAACAACGGGAGGACCCCATCTGGACCGCACACCTAATTACCCCCTTTCTAGACTCTCACCAACACCTGAAGGACATGCAGAGGTGGACAAAACTCAAATTTTACACCAAACCTCGAATTTCTACTTTGTGTGTGTGTGTGTGTGTGTGTGTGTGTGTGTGTGTGTGTGTGTGTGTGTGTGTGTGTGTGTGTGTGTGTCTTCTGCTAAAATGATGGACGCTGTAGTTACGTTCATCGTCAGGCGCGGGTACCGTTAGCAAAAGGCTCAGCTCGTTCTGTGTGTGAGAAAGTGCTATCATTAAGACCATTATAACCAGTCCACCCATTAACGCAGAATATATTAGTGTATGTCTATGTTCTATGGAGGTTTTGCGATGTGGCCATGGATAAGCGGATATATTTCACACCAGCCAAAAATATTTCTTGTGTATTGTTTCATCTTTATTTTTTCCGAGCAGCCTTCGTACTGGTTTCGAATTTCCGTCCCCCCAAACAGCAGTAATGATGGACTGCCTGTTAACGGCTGAACCACTACACCAGCTGTTTAAGTATACCTTGGTTTTTACCGACAATCAAGCCAGGTGTATGACAGGCTGGTTGAAACATTCCAGAGATTATCAGGCGTCTGGTGTGTGTGTGTGTGTGTGTGTGTGTGTGTGTGTGTGTGTGTGTGTGTGTGTGTGTGTGTGTGTGTGTGTGATGTCCTCCACACAAACATCTTTCCGGCAGTACCACAGAAACATCGAAAGTCGTTCATTTTTATTCAGCTACTTTCTCTGCCACCACAACCCTACTCATAATCCTCTAGCAACACTGGCGACATTACCTCCTCGCTTCAAAATCACTCTCTAGCCATTCCCCTCCCTTGCAGCATCTCTTTATAACATATTTCTCCCTTGCAGTTAGTCATGTACTGTGATCTACACGTGTTAGGAAGTCACCAGAGCTCAGAGATAAGCAATAAAGAAGAACTGCTACCCCAATGTCAAGCACAGCCCATTAGTGTCGCATTTAATTCCAGGACAAAGGTATAACAATTCCAGAAATCTGTACTGCATAATTAGTGAGTCCATAAACTACCTGTCGATCAGTAACTTTCATTCCATTCTACTGAAGCTACGACTTTTTATTATTATTTTTCTTTCCTTTCTCTGTTTTTGCCACCTACATTAAGCGAAATATCCTACTTTGCCAGATACATGTCATCAGAAAATCTCTAAATTTCACTGTACAAATAGCCAAGCATTGTACAAATTGCCTAACACCACCCCACGCACACGCACACGGAAATCCACACGGCCACGCGGTCCAAATCCGGCCAGCGAGATGAGGAGTCAGGAACCACAAGAGCGGTATCAGTTTACCTCAGGACATCAAGACCAGCATTAGCGGGACCATCTTACCCACAGCCTCCTCCACCACCTCCTTCCCCGTCCCTCTCGCCTCTCCCTTCCCCCTCCTCTTCTCCTCTCTCTCCCCTCCCGTCCTCTCCTTCCCTCTCCCCTCTCGTCCTCTCCTTTCCCCCTCCTCTCTCCCTCCCCGCTCTGCACACCCGGCACGGCACAGCGTGGGAGATGCTACCTGTCATCTGGTCCATTCACACACCCTCATTACAGTCTCGTAATCTGGTCGGATAAGGAAGCTCACTAACACCTCTTCCTTAACGATTTATATTCCAAACTACCCATTACTATCCTCGTTTTTGCTTCTTACTTCTTTTTAATACCGGCACAGATTGCATGAATAACACACAAGAATAAAGTAACGAAGCAGAATCAGAAATAAGCAGGTGAGGGAGAGGTGTGAGTAAGCTTCCTACCCGCACCAGAATAAGGCCTAAAAAAAAATGGCTCTGCGTGTCCCATGGGTGCTGAGGGAAGAGGGAGACTTCAGTACAGCGTGACTAATGTCCTCCCATTAAAATATATTTGATGTTATTGCCGCCACTGCAATAACCAGTCGCCTCCCTGAAGTGGCATTATAAGCATCAAACCCCAATCCTTCTCGTGGATAAAAGAGTTCATTGACCACATCCCGCTATATCGTCATAATCCACAAGACACGAGGCGTCCAGGTGTTGGCTACGTGACTACCAATCAACGTATATTACACTGCTTCCCGGCTTACTGGCAACCACTTAGCCTGTCACTTGGTTTAGTCACGAAAAGGTAGCACTATACAGAATGAGGGTTTCGCGGCCGCCCCACCTACCCCATTTTCTTTGTATTCATTTCTTTATATGCCGTGAAGTTGTCTAAAGCCTCCTGTCCACTTCTCTCCCTTACAGACACAATAACTCGATACCCTTACGCTTTAAAAGATGCCTCATTAACTTCCACTGCTAAATACTTCAAAATAACGTGTTCCCTAGCATCTCCCCACTTCCCCGTGCCTCTAAGATACCTCACATTAAACCATTATAGACGGAGTTGCCCTCACCTTTAACGTGGTCGAATGTTCCTGGGTGCAGTGTGCCAAGCTCGGGACAGAAGAGACGGGTGTTCGATTCCGTACGGAGGCAGACATTAAAACATACTCTTCCTTCCTTCCATGCAATATACACAGTCCGTGATGCGTGTCTGTTAGCCTAAGGAGAGAAAACAGATTTAATAGGACTGCCACCGCGGAATTGCAACTACTTATGTGTAAAATTCTGTTGACTTAGAGAGAGAGAGAGAGAGAGAGAGAGAGATCCCTGAACAATGAAATCTGAACTCAAGGCAGTCGTAAAGGTAAATCAGTGCCATTAATTAACCTGGTCCAGCAGTCATTCGGCCACCAGATGTCTCCACCAGTGCCAATTATTTACGTCGTTTTGGCGCCATAATACTCACCCGCGCCCAACCGTGTCCACACAAACCATACACTCCAGCCTCGCTAAACCGCAGATGTGGTTTTATGTGGTTCAATATCACTATCCGTACGTGCAGTGAGAGTAAAAAGGAAAAATATATATGCACAAATATCTCTATGTGTCAGCACAATGCATGTAACCACACACACACACACACACACACACACACACACACACACACACACACACACACACACACACACACACACACACACAAAGTTGCTGAAACTCCACTCACAGTCAAAACAAAGTTATTAAAATTTGTGAGAAAATTATTACACTAAATCATATATTCCATGGAAGGTTGGGTGCAGAGGTGAAGGGCATGCGTGGCTGACCTGTTCTGGGACTTCGATCGCAAACAGAACAAATCTAATTACAGCCGTCTCCCGTTAATCATGATTCAATAAACGCAAGGCATACTGTATTCTGACACTAATTAACTTCCTGATTTGTAGATGGTGCTGTTAATTAAGCGATAATTTGGGAGTGAATGTGTGCCATCAGGAGGGAGGGGATAGGGGAGTGAGATGGGAATGGAGGTGGGAACGGTGGAAAGGCGATCAGTCTACATTTTTTTTTTTTTTTTTTTTATGCGAGGAAGAAGGAACCAAAGGCCATGAGCCCGCAGTAACAGTTCCCTCCAAGAGAAAAACAAAATACAATAGAGAGCCAAATTCAAGATCCGATCATTTTGAGATGCCTGGACACACTGCGTTTGAAAGACTGGAGATCATAGGCAGGAGGAAATACAGACAGAGGGAGACAGTTCCAGAGCTGACCTGTTGCATGAATGAAAGACTGGGAGTAACGGTTAACTCTTGCATTAGAGAGTTGGACAGAAAAGGGATGAGAGTTTGCTGCCAGACGGGTGCTACGCGCCCGTCGTAGAGGTGGAGGAATGCAAGCAGACAGTTCAGAGGAGCAGTGACCATTAAAGTAGCGATAGAAAAGAGATAAAGATGCAACAGTGCGGCGATGAGACAGAGGTTGAAGGGAGTCAGTAAGAGGAGGAGAGTTAATGAGACGAAAAGCCTTTGACTCCACCCTATTGAGAAGAGCTGTATGTGGGGAGCCTCCCCACACATGAGAGTTGTACTCCACACAGGGGCGGATAAAACCCCTGTATAGAGTCAACAATTGTGCAGGGGTAAAGAAAGAGCGGAGTCGGCTTAGCACACCCAATCTCTTGGAAGCAGATTTTACAAGAGATGCAATATGATCTTTCCAAGATAAGTCCCGAGTAAATGAAACCCCAAGCATGTTCAAGGATGATGCAGGATTAATCTGAATATTATTAAACATTAGTGGGTATAACTGGGAGGAACACACACACACACACACACACACACACACACACACACACACACACACACACACACACACACACACACAATCACTAACCTCTTTATGCCGGTGACACATTTTTCAGTTTACTCTTCCTAACTAAAAGACGAATTTACTCAAGGAAGACTTCGATTTGAACGTGTTGTTTACAGCCTTCACTAACCCCTCCACCGATAGACTATATTCCTAATCTTCATATCATCATCTGGCAGCGGCAAGAATAAGATATACATGAAGTCCTCGGGGTGAAAGAGTTGATAGGTTCATTTATAGGCACCACGAAAATGACAAAACATCATTTCAAAGGGGTTGTCATAGCTGGCCTTGATACTGTCTTCGCTGATTTTAAGGTTAAGTGTACCCATGCAATAATCACTTGTGCTAAATTCTTCTACAATAAAGTTACTCACTAAATTGTCTGATGTGGCAAAGACAAGATGTACGATGTTAGCTCCGCGTGTTGAATAATTTACAAACTGATGCAATGAACTTCCCTGCAAGTTTGTTTACAGGTCTAACCCTGTGTGTGAGGATAGAGCTTCTCCCCATTTAGGAACTACGGTAGTAAATCAAAATCACCAAATATTGCAGTGCTTTGCGTACATGAGATTTCGTCAACTTGATTGTAGATTTCATTGTCGATGTTAAGTGACTGTCAGGGTGGACGATAAAATTGATGACCCCAGGTGTAATTTTATAACTAGATTCATTTCTAAGCTGAAGGTAAATACTGTCGATGCAGTACACGACTTGGTAATTATGATTGGACGGAATCTTGATTTAATATAACACACCAACCCCTGCTCTATCCTTCCTTTCACTACTGAAAAATGTGAGAGCCAGGTAAATTAAACTCTGCGAGAAAATCTCTTGACTCAGTGTTTAGCCATGATTCTGCTATACCAATTACATCACAATCTTCAGTAAAGACATGAGCCTCTAAACCAGAAAATTTATTACGCAGGACTATGTGCATCGACAAGAGCTTTAATTTATTTTCCTTTCTGATGTGGGAAGCTTGCGTTACCTGTAGTATTATCTGATCTACATACACCTGCCATGATGACTGCTTTTTCTACAGGAAAAATGAATGCGTCACTAAGTAAACAACAGAGACGGGCAGAAGCAACAACATTCAAGTGAAATCCATCGTTCAAAAATAGCGTTCACTGCTCGTAAAAGTGGTTCCATGTGTCAGTTTACGCTACGCCTTCCTATAAGCAAAGCAATTTCATCCTGCTATTTATACTGAACGCCTTACTGTACAAAACAGTCCCTGCATCGATCCTTGGGAGTATGACAAATTAAAATGTCGTTAGTTTCTCCATGTAGCGCCATATCATCTTTCTGTATTTCTCCATCAGCTCCTCTGATGGGATTCCTACGACATCGGTGGTACCCTGTATGAATAACAACAATGCTGTCATCAGTATTCTCAAAAATGGCATCCGCAGCCTCTGTTACCTCATAAACTTCTGTACCTGGAATACAAAAGCGCTTTCTTTTAGACTTAGAGGGTGCCCTGCAGCAAAATTCTACCGGCTGACCACGGATGATAGAGTCCCCTACTACTGCCTCGTGGAGTTCTTCCTCTATTTCTTCAAGAATCTGAAATTTACTGTACCATATGTAGTTGCTGGAATGATGCTCCTTTTTCTCGCTGACCTTGCACCATTCCGCACTGGCTGGAACTCATCCTGTATGGTGGGGGGAGAATTAACTATAGTGGGACGTGGATGGCCAGCAGCGCTGCCACCCTAGACAGCACTAGCTGTTGGTCGGGCAATGACACCTCTTCACACTGTGTCCAATGTTGTTCGCAATAAACTCCTCCAGCACATCAACCTTTCGGATAAGGCTGTTTATTTAGTTCGTAGCCTCTTCAGCTTGTCTGCTAGGTTTTGACGTTGTTTGCATATCTTGCAAACAAAGGAGAGGTCCGTATAAACGGATCCGGTAAAACTACCGCAACAGACTACGCAAACTATGTTCCGGGGCATTCTGATATTCAGTTACTGCGAAGACTTATCAGAGGAAAAATAATATTAATAAGTAATACCTGAAGGAGATAATGAAACGAGAAACTCTTAGTTTTACAAGAATTGCAAGCAAAATAATTACAATTCAGGCAGTAGCTAAGGGTGAAGGTTTTGATTTTAAAACTGTACAAAGAATATCTACCTTCCTGGTTAGTAATATACCTGCAAAAGATATGTTGTTAATTTATTACTAATATGCTACAAAGAACTAATTGCTAGCCGTTGTCTGGAATGATGAAATAAAATATACTATCACCTGAAACAGGCGGTGGCTCACTCGGTAGAGAGGTTGCTTGCGGTCCTACCGGACCCAGGTTCAAATCCCCGCTGGGGCAGGGAACAGTTTAAGGATTTGAATTTAATTACGGCAGACTTTACCGATCTA
Organism: Coenobita brevimanus; assembly: GCF_032717465.1. Lineage (NCBI taxonomy): Eukaryota > Metazoa > Arthropoda > Malacostraca > Decapoda > Coenobitidae > Coenobita > Coenobita brevimanus. The sequence goes on along the minus strand of NC_137024.1, from coordinate 2,432,485 downwards.
CCAGAAGACCCGCTAACATGTCGAAAAAATACCCCCGCTAATACCAATACACCAGTCCTGTATGAGACAGCCCTAGCATGTATTCAATATGGACGGTGGGTGTTAGCGCCGAAGTGGTGACATGTAGAGGTGTACGATATGTAGGAGGACTACTGGGCCTTGGGAGCAGGCTGAGAAGCCTATGCTCAGAGTCGAGCACATAAAAAAAAAAAAAAAAAAAAAAGGATGCACATGACGTCACCAAACAACAACAAACCGTACTGGGCGTGGTACTTTGCACTGTTTATAACAATAAAAGAATCCAAAGCAATGTTTTAGTTAATAGATTTTCATTTGAGGGTAAGAGAAGACAACTCAGAGCGTTTCTGATACGAAAAAGAAGAGAAATTGGTTTAAAAACAAAAGGTACTTACTGCCAGCACAATGTCAGCGTAGGCTCACGGGCTGGACTCACTACCCACGCAAGCAGAAACCTGTCCTGGAAACGGTCCGTGAATAATTATTTCGTGTACATGTATGTGTAAATTATTGAAGACAGATTTTGTTAGCAATATATCAAGTTTTCGTCAGTCAGTGATAAAATGCTACATAAAACAACCTAAAACACAGCTAGTATGGAATTCTTCAGCAACCATTTACTGGAGATTGGATATGAAGTAGCATCGTCTGCTAGACGGCTGTGTGGGCGATGACAGTGGTAAGAATTCATTTATTTTCGAGCAATTAGCTTTTGTACCTGTATTATAAGTTGCCTTAGTGATCCATTAAGTGTACAATGTTAGGAAATCATCGGGAAAGGAGTGTGATTTATAACCAGTAATCTTTGCCTTGGGATCTTCCATCTCCCCCATGGCCTATTTTTTCGTATGTGTCCCCCCCCCCCATGCATCAGTCCATAATTTTCCCTGACAAGGCATTGCTAATATGTTTGAATAATTTTGTGGCATCGGTAATGTGCATCTCCAAATAACATTCTGAAAAAAATATATACAAACACTCAAATAACTGATGTGTCACCAGAACAAACCTAACTTATACCGTACCTGAAAATGAGTCGAGTTGGACTTTGATGCATGGTTGTGAAGAGAGCGGACGTGTGCTGAGCTCTTCTCTAGCTTATAGGGTTGCCTCACTGGCTTTAGTTCTTTTTTTTCACCCTTCTGGTGCTCGATAGGATAGTTAGTATTCATTTTCCTCCTCTTCCTGTTAGTTAGAACAGTAGGTGTCTGTTCTATTATACTGAGTTTACCTTTGCTTATCGCCCACGGAGGGTCCCCCCCACTGATCGCTCTGGGGCGTGAAGAAACACGGTCGGGCCTCCCTGGAGTGGTTTGAGAGGGCAACCTCAGACTTAGGTGTGTGGTCCCTGGTTGTTTGTCCCTTGATTGTTTTCTCTCCTTCTTCCCACTTCCCCCGCTAGGAGGTGGTACTATGGAGGACGCCCCTACTGCCTCTCCCCCCCTCAGGGGGGGAGGTGGTCCTGACCGACCCCTGACCGATCAACGGACTGACAGCCCCCAGACAGAACGGCCCCAGACTCGATTGCCTCTTGACATAAGCGTAAAAAATGCTGAATTTGTAATCATCCATGCTCTAGGTTCCACTCCCTTGAGCAGTCTCAATCCCTTCATGATTAAGAAGGTTATTGATGGCTGTGCTGGGAAGGTGGAACAAGTTAAAAAACTTGTGAATGGAGACCTCCTTGTTAAGACATGTAATTCCTCCCAAGTTAAAGACTTGCTGAAGCTGCGTAAGTTTCATATCTATGATGTCGAGGCCAAGATCCCAACATCCATGAATTCCTGCAAGGGGGTTATCACTTGCAGGGATCTCATGGTGATGAGTGAGGAAGACATCATAGAGGAACTTGCTCAGCAAGATGTCATCGATGCCCGGTTTATAACTAGATTTTCCGAAGGCATAAAGACGAAGACGGCCACCATTGTTTTGACTTTCGGCAAAGTTTCACTCCCGGCACATGTCAAAGTTGGCTATGAAATTGTTAATGTCAGACCTTATATCCCCAACCCACTCCGTTGCATGAAGTGTCAATTATATGGGCACATTGCTAAGAGTTGTCGGGCTTCACAGTCAGTGTGTGGCAAATGTGCAACACAGGGTCACGATGCTGAGCAATGCACATCAGAGACTATCTGTTGCTTCCACTGTAAGGGTGCTCACTCCACTTCCTCTAGGGACTGTCCCAAGTGGAAGGAGGAGAAAGAGGTTTGCACGGTGAAGGCAACTGAGGGTGTCTCCTACTATGAAGCAAGGAAAAAGGTGAAGCAGTTGCATGCAACTCCTACGCCGAATAGGTCCTATGCTTCGGCGGTGATGTCCCGTCCCGTGATGTGCTCTGCTGGGACACAGACTGACCCTGAACCGGTTCCTCTTGTCACACATTCTACCTCTCCATCTCAGCCTCCTGTCCAATCCACTTCTCAACCTGATACCCCTGTTACAACTTCCTACTCTCAGGCTGCTGCTGCTTCTCAGTCAGTCAAACCTAAAACGAAGCCTGACAACTCTTGTAAGAGTAATATGACCACCCTTACCAAGTCACGTCCTCATGTTCTTCCTACTCCTGGCCCAGCGAGGGAGAGGAAGGGTAGCTCTTCCTCGGTGGAACCTGGGAACCTCGTAATTGATGAAAATATGGAGGTTTCCGTAAGCAAGCACCGGGATAGGTCCACCGGTAGTCGCTCGCCTTCTGGCGGGCGACAAAAAAAGCCTAAACACACTGGCCCCCAACGTAAATCTTAAACCGTCGCTTTCACTGTATTACAGTGGAATTGTAGAGGTATTGGGAATAAGTTACAAGATATAGCAATCTTGCTGTCAATACACAGGCCAGACGTTGTTTGTTTACAGGAGACGCGCCTGGAGGATCATCCTGATCCTCCACAGTTCAGACACTACCACTCGTATAGAAGATATGAAGGTCACGGAGTTGCCATTTACACACATAAATCACACCCACAAACGGAAGTGATTCTAAATTCTACTCTGGAAGCTGTCGCGTGCAGAGTAAAATTTAATAACACGTATCTGTCTATTTGCTCTCTGTACTGTCCTCCACATGGCCCCATTGATAGTGATGCTTTAAATTCACTAGTTGAACATCTCCCTGGGAATAAGTTAGTGTTGGGCGATTTTAACGCCCATCACTATCAATGGGGTAGCTTGAGGATCGATGGTCGTGGGGAGCAAGTAGCCGACCTAATACTACAGTCCAGCCTCTGTCTTCTGAACGATGGTAGAGCGACTCGTGTAGATGATCGTACTGGTAACTTTTCGGCCATTGACTTATCTTTGGCCTCCCCTGGTATACATCAAGATCTCTCATGGGACCCTTACGACGACTCCTTGGGAAGTGATCATTTACCCATCTGTCTTTCTTATACACGCGACATCATTTCGGACCCTCCACCTCCAAAATTTAACTATAAGAAAGCAGATTGGGGATCCTTCTCAAGGATCGCCAATTTAGATATATCTGGGGAGACCATAGATGTTAAGGTCGAAAATATAACTACTTCCATATTACACGCAGCTGAGGCTGCTATTCCCAAGACTTCTACAGTTCATGCGAAGCATAGAGCACATTGGTGGACGCCGGATTGCCGACAAGCATTAAGAAAACGCAATAGGAGATACAGGATTTTTGATAGTCAGCCCACTGAGAAAAATTTTATTGCATACAAACAGGCACGGGCTGAGGCAAGGAGAATAATAAGAAGGGCCAAACGTGACTCCTGGCGGTCCTTTGTGTCCACGGTGACTCGCACAACACCATTACGTAAAGTCTGGTCCACCATAAGAATATTAAATAATAAAGGCCCATATTTCCCCATTACCACCTTGCAAATAAATAATAACATCTATGACGAGCCCGTGGACGTTGCTAACATCCTCGCCAGGAGTTTTTCTCATGTAAGTAGCTCAGCCAATTATGACCCGCGTTTCCAACATCATAAACGCACGGCTGAGCTACAGATATTAGACTTTGCCACAGACGCAAACTCCCCGTACAACCAAGAGTTTACGCTAGATGAACTGCTCCTTGCCCTTAAATCCTGTAAAGACACCAGCCCTGGACCAGACACCATCACGTACGGTATGATCCAGCATCTTAATCAGGACAACCTGATTAAGATGTTAGCATTGTACAATGAGATTTGGGCGTCTCGAACGTTCCCAAACTCATGGCACTTTGCGCACGTCATACCGATACCCAAAGAGGCTGGTCGTCTTATGAATCCTACTTCATTTCGTCCTATTGTGTTGACTTCTTGTCTATGTAAGGTCATGGAGCGTATGGTTAACAATAGGCTTCTTTTTGTTTTAGAGTCGAAGAATTTGTTAAATGATCAACAATGTGGCTTCCGTAAATACAGAAGTTCACTAGATCATTTAATGAATTTGGAGCATTGTATTGCAGAGGCATTTGCCAATAAAGAATTCATGATAGGAGTGTTCTTGGACATCCATAAAGCCTATGACATGACCTGGCGACACGGTGTACTAATGAAGCTCTATGCTTATGGTTTAAGAGGAAATTTGCCTGTTTTTATTTCAAATTTCTTAAGGGACAGAACTTTCTCTGTCAAATTGCCCCGTAACTTAACATCGGATATATTTATCCAGGAAAACGGGGTGCCGCAGGGAAGTGTGCTTAGTCCTACCTTATTTAGTATTATGATCAATGATATTCTGTCATCAGCTCCCATCCCGAGGAATCTTAAATACTCACTCTATGCTGACGATTGTGCAATATGGCACTCTTCCCGTAATGCACAATTTTCGGCTGGGCGGATTCAAGCAGCCCTTGACTCCGTCCACCAATGGGCCTTGCAGTGGGGATTTAAGTTTTCCGTACGTAAGTGTGCCGCTATAGTTTTCACTAATCGTAACGTACCTAATTTGTGCTTAACTTTGGATAATCAGGCGGTACCTTTTCAAAATTCTGTAAAATTTTTAGGAATACATTTTGATCGTAGAATGAATTTTAAACTTCACGTTAATACTTTGCTTGCTCGTTGTGATAAACCGTTAAATGTCCTCAAGTACCTAGCGGGTACTACCTGGGGTGCCGACAGAAAATCTTTATTAATGGTGTATAAGTCCCTTATTCGATCGAAGCTAGACTATGGCGCACAGGTGTATGGCTCGGCATCTGATGCCACGCTGAAAGGATTGGATGTGTTACAGAATAAATGTTTGCGAATGTGTCTTGGAGCTGTACGGTGTACCCGTGTGGCTCGTATGGAAGTGGAGGCGAATGTGCCTCCCCTCCGTATTCGCCGTGACCACCTGGCCTTGTCCTACGGCATAAGGACATTAAGAAAAAGTAATATCGGCAATGTGGCCTGTACCCCCCTGCGTCAATACCACCACCTTCTGCGGGGGGTGCGTCGGCCACTTGCCGCTCGCCTCCACTTACTGACTCAGGAGCTTGATGTGGACCCCAGTGACTGTGACAAGTTGGTGCTTAAAAATATAGCGCCTTGGGAGCCACCCGGCTTTACAGTCGATGTTACGTGGCTCCCAGCACCAAAGGCCAAGGCGCCGGAGGCGGAGGTCCACCACTTGTTTCGTAACATCATTGTTCGTCACTTGGGGTCCCATCAATTATACACCGACGGCTCCAAGTCGAGTGAATGTGTGGGTGCAAGTGTGTGGTCGACTGAATGTGCCCTTAGGTATCGGTTGCCGACTCATACATCTGTGTTTACTTCAGAACTTTTTGCTATTGACAAAGCCATAGACTATGCTCTCAATTCTAGACATGACTCATTTGTCATATTTTCAGATTCAAAATCAGCCCTTCAGGCAATTGCATCTTGCACTACGGACTCTCACGAGATCCAGGGCCGCATCGTTAATAAGTTGCATTCATGCAACAAGTCATTCACGCTGATCTGGGTGCCTGGTCATTGTCGTATCTACGGCAATGAGCAGGCTGACTACTTGCAAAGTCGGCTGTAGAGCTCCGAGGAGACTTGGGACGTTCCTCGTGATCTGCGGTCGAGTCTATCTCTCGGAAAGAAATCAATAAATCATCTGTGGCAAGGTCAGTGGACCAGACTAAATATTCCAACTTGTAAGCCGTACCTGGGCGACTGGGACACTGCCAACCGTCCCAGTCGCCTAGAAGAAAAAGTGTTGGCACGGTTACGGCTTAATGCCACCATTGTAACCCACATAAAACCATATATGGAAAGACGCTTCCCACCGCACTGTGATATCTGTAATGCGGTGTTATCTATTAGTCATATCATCCTGCGCTGTCGGCGATTTATTCGTGAACGCGCTTCACTTATAAATTACTGCGGCGCAGCAGACGTCCCCTTCACCCTTTCCAACATCCTGGGTGATGGGGACATTGTTATGACTGATAAATTGATGGCTTTCTTGAGAGAGACCGGACTGATCAGAGTGATGTGACTTTTTTACTGCGTGGTTATGGTTTTTATGAAGAGTAAATAATTATGTATATATTGTAATATTAATTAGGGTTGGCAGTTGACATATTTTAAATAGTTCCTCCTCCCACCGATCTATTTCTAATATAGATGTCCCCTACATTAAGCCAAGTTCCTCGCCTGACAGTCACCAGATGATGAGTGCAAGTGTGCAATATAGGAAGGTATTGGGCACTTGCAGTCGATGGTGGTCTGCTGGGCGAGGTTCTTCACTTTTTGTACAAATTATGTAAATACATTATACCATCTTGCTTAAGTTATTCTAATTAGGGACGACAGCTGACGTATATGGAAATGTTCCTGACTCGTCTGGTTCCCTTTCATATATTGATGTCCCCTATATTAGGTTGTGCCTCGACTGACAGTCACCAGGTGATGAGTGCAGGTATGTCATGTAGAAAGGCATTACATATCTGCAGTCGATGGTGTTCTGTTAGTCGAGGTATTTTTACCATTAGTGTAGGTCTAGCTATTTGTCTCTGTAGGATTTAGTATAGGTTAGCGATTTGTCTGTTAGTTGATTAGTTTTAGGGTCTTTAGATTAGTGTTCCTTTATAATATAAGGTATAAAAAATAAAAAAAAACAAAAAATTAAAAAAAAAATAAAAATACAAAAAAAAAAAATAAATAAATAAGATTAAAATTATTATATATATATGTACGTTTGCATGAAAGTGTGTCTGTATGTATGCATGGAAGTGTGTGTGTGTGTGTGTGCATGTGTATGTATGTATATATATATATATGTTTGTATATATATGTATATATGTTTAAATGTATATACATATATATATACTGTATATACACGGCCTTAATAACCAGGGGCTTCGGCCCCAATGGTTGATAGGCCGGAAAAAAAAAAAAAAAAAAAAAAAAAAAAAAGAGTCGGGTTAATGCAGATAATTATAAGCGTGAAGTTACTGTTGTCTACAATGAAAGAACAGAAGACTGATACCATACCTAAATTGCAAAAGTACACAAAATAAACTCAGTTAAACACTGGTACAGTGTATGATGCTTGCCCACAAAATACGCTTAGTGATGCTTGCAAATGAAAATATATGAGAATACAATTTTCTCTTATCTGTAAAGAAATAGAAGTGATATGCCACTATGGAAATTAAACAGAAAAATACCTTGGGCAAAAACAACGAAACTCGTCTTGTCGAAAATGTAAACAAAGTATTATGTAATCATGATTCATAAATATATCGTTTAGTTACAAAAATACTGGAGCACTAATATTATGAAAAACGCTAGCTTAATTCATTATTACTGAAATTAGTAAATGTACGTTTTACCTTAAGCAGCAGAAGGACCTTACCAATTCAGTTGCCTTTATTCCAGTTTATTTTCAGTACATTTCTGACTATTCTCATGGTCGTAAACAATTGTTTTCTGTTGACTTTCCCCCCCATGTTTTCATCGTGTTCTTTATGCCACACCGACATTTGGAATGGCGGACTTGCTGTAACTTATTGGAATTTTAAGTCAGTGGTGAAACTGCAAGAGAGTTCCCATGCCTAAATTCACAGTTGTATATTTTTCGTAATAACCTTTAACGTAATTATCATTTTGATAGCTTTAAAGACCTGACCCAACCAGACCTAACACAACTTAGCCTGCCTCAACCTAATTCAACCAAACCTAATTAAATTTAACCTAACCCAACTAACCTGAACGATATGTAGATGAATGAGTTGGGATCCGAATTGACTCATTACCCTCTGTAGGACGCCACCGCAGATGTCAACAAACCTAACGTCGTGCTTTTGACTAACTTGTTATTTTTGCATAATTTGGGAGCTGTGAATGAATTGTACAATTTTTAGCAACAAAAACGGTATTTCCGCAGAAGCTGGGTGTCATAAATGAATTTTTAATTGTGAAAAGTAGTCCCTGTCAAAATTTTCATTTGTTAATGGGAGGTCTCCTGCAGTTTGTCCAATTTTGTTTACGGTAGGTTCAGTTGCAAGGTTAGATTAGGTTAAAATGTAGGGTTAGGAAGAGGTACTAAAAGGCGACCAGGAACTATTTTGGAAGTGTCCGCCATTACACTCGAGAAACATTGATACAGCGAAAGAAACATGGCGAAAAACAATTAGGAAAGAAATTTAACGTGAAACGTTCATTTGCCACCCCAGAAATAACCAGAAAAATGTAAAAGACTATCAGGAAGAAGAACTGATTTGGTAAGGTGCTTCTGCTGCCCAAAGTAAAGCACACATTTACCCTGAAATTCTTTCTGGTACAGAAAAATATAAGCAACACAAAACCTCTGGCGGGACACAGCGGAAGTATATACGTAACCATTTATCCAGGACAAGGGGTTAGGGCGCCAGTGTAAAGCAAACTATATGACGTAAACATTTTTTTTCCTACTATAAAGCAGTGAAATTACCTTCTAAATCACTCAGCACTCAAAGATCACACAGAAATAAAGAGTTGCGTACTCAGTACCATATATCAAACAATGCAAACCCTGGAAATCAAACAAACATCTACAAACAAAACTCACAGACGTAAAAACAAACTGTATTTACACTGCACAAAATACACTTAGCAACCGAGCAATTAAAGAACACTCACCTAGACGCAGATCTATCACACTGTTATAATTACACAAGGAAAACACTTTACCGATGCAGTTGGCTGTGGTATTTCCTGAGCAGAGCAGGGGATCTAAGCAACAAGGTAGTCGAGTAGCGCAAAAAGCAGTCGGATAGCGAATGATGTAGTCGGGTAGCAAATGGGGCAGTTATGTGTTTGTCGTTGCTGGAAAGAAAAATGAACTGTGGACCAAGTGTGCGGTGTGCTGTGGTGGTGTGTGATGCTGTGGTGTGGAGACTTAGTGTAGCCTAGAGAGGTGTTGTGGTGTTGTAATGTGTGCTGCTGTGGTGTTGATGTGGGGAAGTGTGTGTAGTGCTGCAGGGGGGGGGGTGTAAGTACGCAGTGGTGTGGTGTGTGGTGTCTGGTGATATGGTAGTGTATGGTGCTGTGGTGTGGTAGGTGTACCTTGTGTAGTGTGTGGTAGTGTTGTGTGCATTGTGCTATATGCAGTGGTATGTTGTGTGTAGTGTTTGGTGTGTGTGTGTGTGTGTGTGTGTGTGTGTGTGTGTGTGTGTGTTGTAGCCACGTTCTTCCTCTAGTGCCGTGAAAAATAGGCACGGTAACAGATAAAGCATCCAGTGTGTTCTCCCAGGCGGCCACAACATCAGGCGGTGACACACTTAACTTCACACACCTGTGGCTGCCTGGCGGTGGGTTTAAGTGGTTCATTAGTGCCTGTGGATGGTTCGGAGTGACAGGTGGATAAAACGGGTGGGAGAGAGAAAACAAAAAAGTACTTTGGTTCATTTTATATCTTCTGTTCACCAGCCTGTCTTCCCTAACTAGTTACTTTCGTATATGGCACATTAACCGTCTGATGTTAGGACGACTCAAGTATTTCATTCCAGGTAACGTAAGACATGGTAAGAGGCAGTACAGAAGCGACAGAAATGAACAGAGGCAAGTGGAGCTGAGGGTAATGTTAAAGACAGGTGTGAGGGCGAGGCAGGACAGGTGCAGGCGAGGTAGATGAGATAAAAAAGGTGAAGGTGAGGGGGACCAGGGGTGGAGGTTAGGTGGGCAGAACAGGTGGGGCGGGGCAGGGCAGGTGAAGGTGAGGGCAAGGATGAGTCACGCCCCCGAGTCACGTGAGCTGATGTTTCCGCCCCCATTTCCTCCCCCCTCCCCATCCTTACCACCCCAACCCCCACCCCCTCCCCCACCCCAACTCTACCACCATGGTGTGTGTTTTTGCTGTCCATTTTTTATATATCCTGCTCTGGGTTAAGCAGTCCATTTCCTGAAGACCATCAGTCCTCCCAGGCACCACCATCAGTTTGCTCCACTGTGTTTTTACGCGTCCTCAGGTGGAGTCACATGCCACCACTTTGTTACTGCTTCCCGGAGATATTTTTAGTACTGGGAATTTTCATACAATGGGATGTAGTGTTGTGTATCGATAATAGCAGGGGTATTTTATGGGATATTGGTGGGCTTGAGGAAAAGTTATGATGTGGTGTGGGGTGATAGTGTAGTGTTCTGGCATGGTATAGTAGTGTGCGGTGGTGTGACTGTGTGTGTGTGTGTGTGTGTGTGTGTGTGTGTGTGTGTGTGTGTGTGTGTGTGTGTGTGTGACATCAATCATGCTTAACATTGGTCCAGGTACCACCAATACTGACCCAAGTCTCAGTCCAGACCTCTTGATGAAAATTCGTTTTGTGATCCTGGAAATTGGCAGGACCTTATTAACATTACAGAACTGTATTAATTGCCCTCTTATTCTGGGTTTCTAAATGCAGCAGAATTGACGAGATTAGAGTGGAGGTTGTGGCTTTGGAATTGATGATAGAAGCTGTCATGATGGTGGTAGTGATGACAGATCATGGGAGTGGTAATATCAGTGGTGTTATCGGCAGTGATGATAGCAGTGGAAATATTTTTGGTCCAGTTTTGTAGGCCAGCTGTTTAGTTCTCCGTGCAACTTTGTGTATGTCTGTCAGTGCAAAACAAGAC
>NC_137024.1:2086437-2418937 GCF_032717465.1 Coenobita brevimanus | reverse complement strand
AAATGAGACAAACGTTTTCTGTTGACAAGAGTTACCTGCGTGAGTTGAAGTGGGGAGGGAAGGGAGAAGGAACGGGGGCGTGTGGGGAGAGGGGTGTGGGGTGCAGGGGACGTGTGGGGAGAGGGTGTGGGGTGCAGGGGGCGTGTGGGGAGAGGGTGTGGGGTGCGGGGGATGGGGGCGTGTGGGGAGAGGGTGTGGGGTGCGGGGGATGGGGGCGTGTGGGGAGAGGGGTGTGGGGGTGCAGGGAAACACCTCGTTGTGTTGTGCTGTCCGACTTGTGACCACAAAGTGGCCGGTGCCTGGTGTGAGAATGGCACTCGTGGTCAGGCGCTGTGCTGGTCACTCTGACATACTTCCTTCCTTCCGCGGTCACACACACACACACACACACACACACACACACACAGTTGGTACTGCTTCTTATAGCGACCATTCGTAAGCTGACCCACTGAGGTTAATTCGATCTTAGAGTACTAGACTATCACTCACAATCTTTCATGAGATTTATTTTGAGTGTACAGCCAGTTAAAAAATAATTGAACCAGGAGTGATTACAGACGGTACAGTACATAACGTTTCTAGTCTATAATGTATTCATGACCTGGTACCAGCTTAGACTCTTGTTGTAGACACTCGGGGAAGTCAGTAGGATGGAAGAGATTGTGAGGGCGTGTATGATTGAGAAGTACATCATCATCATCATCATTAACCACTACACAGTCTTCGTTCATGTCTGCTTCAAGTTCACAAATGTTTTTATTCCCATCACTCCAATGACGTACTTCCTTTTTACGTCTTGCAACAGGCTTTTACTCTGCTTGGGAGATACTTTCCTTATTGGAGGGGACAGATATTGTTTTCATTGACCCCTTTACTGCTACTTTACCCTCCTAAGCTGAATAAAATCGTCTTGTGGCAGCAAGAATGAGATGATTTGGCACTCGAGAGATCAATTTTGTCTGTCCTATCGTCCCAAGGGCACATCGTTTTCTGACATACATCGTTTTCGATGGTTGGATACATTTTAAACCCCTCATCTGCAGGGCCTCTCTCCGTAGTGTCATTCTTGCTGCCACCAGACGATTTTCTTCAACTGACGAAGGATCTCTTGGCCTGGAGGGTGTTTTTATTCGTTGCACAACGAGAATTACTCGTTTGATAGCCAGAATGAAGGAGAAAAGACGTCCTTGCATATCCTAAAGGGTTAAAGTGACGCCCTTCCCACACCACACATGCAGACATCCACAACTTCACTTAAAAACCAGACAACCTGCGTACGTCACTTATACCTTATTCACGTCACTGTCAGGCGCTTTTTTCCGTCTACGAGAGCGCCCTAGTAGTGACGGAGATCTGTCCCGTCCAGTTTGAAAAAGTCTCTCCTAAACTTCATAAATGCGTCTAGAGAGGGTATAAATGAAGTGCTTATATGCGTCCACGGATTTGACGCAGGTAATTTGATTTAACTTTACCTTTAGAGTCCAGACGCTTGTATGACGTCCATGTAATTCAGTTTACAAAGTCGTCTCTTCTTGTGACTAAAACATTGGTTGCTTATGCTACCTTTACTGAATATTTAACGGTAGTGTTATTAGGTTATTTGATGGTACTTTCTATTAATATTCGAAGCTTAGAAAATAAAAGAGATTAATGTCTAGCAAGTTTACCAGGGTCAATTAGGCAGACTGTCGGTACCTGCTAAATCTCAGTCTTATCCTAGAACGCAACCCTGCAATAGTCGACGTTACATCCAGGTCACCAATTGTAGAACTACGGGATCCAACAGACTGACTATCCAGAAAATCAGTCTTAGATTCCCCCTTCCTCCGGCCTCCATACATTATTTTTTTTTTTTCCTCACTGGAGAGAATAAAGACAGCTGTAAAAAAAGTAAATGCTCATGTGAAGTGGTTACGTGATGGCCATGTGTTGTGGTGTAGTGTGGTGTGGTGTGGTATTGTGTAGTGTGATGTGCTGTGGTGTGGTATTGTATAGTGTGATGTGCTGTGGTGGTGTGGTGTAGTATTGTTTAGTGTGATGTGTTGTGGTGATGTGGTGTGGTGTTGTGTAGTGTGATGTGCTGTGGTGGTGTGGTGTGGTATTGTGTAGTGTGATGTGCTGTCGTGGTGTGTAGAGTGATGTGCTGTGGTGGTGTGGTGTGGTATTGTGTAGTGTGATATGCTGTGGTGGTGTGTAGTGTGATGTGCTGTGGTGGTGTGGTGTGGTATTGTGTAGTGTAATGTGCTGTGGTGGTGTGTAGTGTGATGTGCTGTGGTGGTGTGTAGTGTGATGTGCTGTGGTGGTGTGGTGTAGTATTGTGTAGTGTGATGTGCTGTGGTGGTGTGGTGTAGTATTGTTTAGTGTGATGTGCTGTGGTGATGTGGTGTGGTATTGTGTAGTGTGATGTGCTGTGGTGGTGTGGTGTGGTATTGTGTAGTGTGATGTGCTGTGGTGGTGTGGTGTGGTATTGTGTAGTGTGATGTGTTGTGGTGGTGTGGTGTGGTGTTGTGTAGTGTGATGTGCTGTGGTGGTGTGGTGTGGTATTGTGTAGTGTGATGTGCTGTGGTGGTGTGGTGTGGTATTGTGTAGTGTGATGTGCTGTGGTGGTGTGTAGTGTGATGTGCTGTGGTGGTGTGGTGTGGTATTGTGTAGTGTGATGTGCTGAGGTGGTGTGGTGGTGTATTGTTGAGTGTGATGTGCTGTGGTGGTTTGGTATTGTGTAGTTTGCTGTGCTGTGGTGGTGTGGTGTGATATTGTTTAGTGTGATGTGGTGTGGTATTGTGTAGTGTAATGTGCTGTGGTGGTGTGGTGTGATATTGTTTAGTGTGATGTGGTGTGGTGGTGTGGTGTAATATTGTTTAGTGTGATGTGCTGTGGTGGTGTGGTGAAGTAATGTTTAGTGTGATGTGCTGTGGTGGTGTGGTGTAGTATTGTGTAGTTTAATGTGGTGGTGTGGTGTGGTGTGGTGTGGTGGTGTGATTGGACGGTCCAGCAACATGGCCCGAGGAAACTATGGCCCCGGGGATGTGAACGATTAGCGTCACACTCTACCGCGCATCTGGTCCAGCTGGTGGCACTCAGGGGGGCGGGGAGTAGAGGAGGGGGAGCCAGCTGTCACTAAAGGAGCCAGTGGGGTGTGAGTGAGGAGCCAGGCACATCAACTCTCACCAACAGGAGACTCACTAGCAGCACCACCACCATTAAGTGTCTGATTGTTTAGCACTTTTAAAATTATCGTATGTTTGTCAGAATGAAGCGACTAAATCCTACGTACAAAGCTATTCTGTAAACATAAATATTGTCTGGTGCAATGTAGAATGTTCAAAGAAGCCTAAGGTAACGGTTTGGCATCCGCTTTTGTTCTTAGTCGACAGATTTACACATTGACAGGTATATGTGAAGCGCATCTGTAAAGAAAAATAAAATATGTGTAAATGGATAGGCCTGTGTAATCGAACCAGGATTCCGGTGGCTTGAATGATGTATAAATAGTTATGTGGTCCATTTACCTGGCCATGCTGTTGATAATTTTCCGACTTTGAACTTAATTTTGTTGTTTCTAGATCTTATCTCATCTTTGCGTGGGAGAGTGGGTCGTGATGATGATAATGACGGCATGGATTTGGTAGTTATGCTCTTAAACATATCATTACTTACAAACAGCCATTATGAAACCATGAAAAACTAATGGAGAAACGAATTATGACAAGGAATATTTGCTGGGCCTCGCGGTTGGTCATGAACGCGAATATGTATGTGACAGGACTCTTCTTGAATGGGAAACTAATGCGTTCTGAACCCAAGTCGAATGTTCCGGGATGAGTCTTTTGCGTGTCAATAGCGGGGTTCCAGTTGGCCGTTGTGCATCAGTAATTTGCGGGTTCACGGAATATTTACCGGAGAAAGAGTCAGGGAAAGAGGTTCGCCTACTTTTCCACTACTTCACTTCCCTCCCGGCGCCTCATTTGATAGACCGGAGTTTAATTTCTGAAGGTACCACTGAATTATAATCTATGGACGTCCGCTAAAATGTGCATTATCCAAGTTGAGTATCACGAATATGTGTCATTTCGTGTGGTGTACCTTTTGACTTTGTACAGCGCTGGTCTGTGGTGATGGTGGTCGTTCTGGTGGCGTACCCCTTCCCCCTCCACCACCACCACTCTGCATCCGTGGCTGCTGTGTGGTTGAGAGCCTTCATCTGTTATAACGTGAGCGAGTTTACGACTGTGCTAAGAATCCCTACGGTAGTTAAGCTTACTCGGGGTAACACAGAGGAAGTCACGTATTGCGTCGAGAGCTTTTTTGTGTCGTGATTGGTACAGGATTTGCCACGGACGTCACACTAACATATTTTTTCCACATACTAGTACGTGCTTCGCGAAAGACTTATCATGTGTTAAAGATACTACAGGCAGAACACAAGAACCTGTCAGTACGATTATTATTATTATTATTATTATTATTATTATTATTATTTTCTCAGTCTCTTGAAGATTGTATTCAGCTCTGGAGAGGCATTCCAAATTGAAAGGATTAGAAGCCAGTCTTAAGTAAACCTATCAATACAACGACGTAAATGCAACCTTCCTGTCATCTCTCTCATCCCATCCATCATAAATTTGCTGTACACTTTTCCCATCACACTGAGCTGACTAATAACCCAATTCTGCTGTTGGCCCAGTACTGTTGTTCCCACTCTCATTTCTGTCACCTCTTTGTGCAGCAGAACAGTCAGCCCTTTCTTCCAATCATCCGTCACTCTTTCCTACTCCCTGGCAATCCTAAAACTTGTTAGTGTCTTCATCAATAGGCAGGTAACTCTCTCACACACTTCAACACCATACGTAACACATACCCGTATCTCCCTTATTCCGCGACATTTTCTCAGCTTCAACTTCTTCAGGGCTGTTACCATATCCTTAGGCGCTGAAGAGGAACGCCTTCACGTGGTGGCACTGATATAACTAGGTACTTCCACTACCTGGTTATACAGAATATGATGGTACTGCAGCTCTACATCCTTTCTATAGCACTTCTTCGTGACTAGCATCATAGTTTATTGCAAAGTTGTTCTTATAACGCAGAATTCATAATGTAAAGATGGCAATTTAGGCGAGATTAGAGTGGACATAGTGTTCTGTATACTCCTAAACACAGTGGCGGCAGGATGTATACCCCAAAACACCATAAGGTAATTTTGATATGTTTGTGTTGCAGGAGTGAGTGGTGGAGGCGGTGATGGTGGTGGTGAGTGTGGGTGAGGGCGGGGATGATGCCCCCAGCCTGACCCACTACCCGGCGCAGTACAGCCACCAGTACCCCCCCGGCAAGTACCCCCCGCCGCCCGGCTACGACAGTGACTCCGGCAGTGACCACAGCAGCAGCGGCAGGGGCAGCGGCGGCAGCGACCTTGGCAGCGAGGTTGACAGGTACCGTACATGAAGTGTTAGAATATAAGAATTTCACATACGTATGGCAGTGTTGTTCATGGGGAGGATACAGGAATTTCCTCCCCACTTGGACCATAATCTGGACGAAACTGTTGTGTCTTTCCAGTATGTAAGCATAGTTATTCCATTTGAACAATTCTCGCCACTGTGATATCAAAACACACAAATGAGGTGTCTTGGTATAGTGAGATGTTCATATTATGTCCTCAGCTCCCATAGGTCTAGCTGCGGTATTCCAGCATCAGTTTCGAAGTAAAGTCTGTTGAGTGTAATATAGACTTCCTGTAAGTTCAAGGGAAGTGATTCAAAGAGATGGTAGTTAATTTCCACGATAATTATCTCCATATATCAGCTGAGTATAAAGTATCATTTAGTCTGGTCATACTCTTCCACTTCAACATCCGCTCCTGTTTCACTGAGAGATGTTTAGTACTTGTGTGGGTGATGATGAAAATATAAAAAAAGCAACACAGCAATAAACAGTGTCGCCTGTAACAGCATGAAAGAAAAACATCATATGCAGAGAATTTTTTTTTTTTTTTTATGTTTCCGACTCTGGGCATAGGCTTCACAGCCTGCTATCAAGGCCCAGCAGTCCTCCTACATACCATACACCTCTACATGTCACCACTTCGGCGCTAACACCCACCGTCCACATTGAAGACATGCTAGGGCTGTCTCATACAGGACTGGTGTATTGGTATTAGCGGGGGTATTTTTACGACATGTCGGCGGGTCTTCTGGTAGATCAGTAAAGCCTGATTTAATGAAATTCAGATCCTTAAACTGTTCCCTGCCCCAGCCGGGATTCGAACCTGTGTCCGTTAGGACTGCAGGCCACCTCTCTACCGATTGAGCCACCGCCTTCCCCAAATACAAAGGGTTATTTATTAGCATATGGTGTGTCTCCTGTAAACAATTATATACTCAACTGTAAGAAAGTTTGCGAATACGGGTCCAAGTTTAATAATATTTTGTTATCAAATGCTGCATGTGTTGTATCTGGTGGTGTGTTGTGCAGGGATGGGTCACGGCTCGAGGACAGTGGGCGGTACAGCGCTGATGGGTGTGAGGTGGAGGGGGGGACGACACCTCCCGCCCGGCCACAGGTGCCCCCCGCCCCCCAGCACCACAAGACACCCGCACCTCCCACCACACACCACAAGGATGCCCAGGCCAAAAGGTCAGTCACCACCCTCCCCACACCTTCGCCACACCACAACCACACCCACACTCACCTATACACCCTCACCACACCACACCTACACCTATACCCCCACCACACCAGACCCACACCCACACTCACCTACACACCCTCACCACACCACACCTACACCTATACCCCCACCACACCTTACCCTCACCACACCCACACCCTCACAACACCTCACCCTCTCCACATCCACACACGCACTACAGCCGCCTCCAACCCACCACACCAACACACACGTCTGAAATATTGGATTGTAACTCTAGACACGTAGACTGAATCACCTGGACATGATAAACACCTGTACCGTGTGTATGTATGCCAGTGAATAGTTTTTTTTTTTAAGAGTACTGCTTTCCCATATCTCGGCCTATGATGCAGACGTGTCCAGCGCAGCGCCCCCGTGACTCACCCGCCTGTGGATGCGCCCCTCTGCTCCAGCTGCGCTCGTCGTGATCTCGCCTTCTTTGATCCCGCCTGCAGTGGGTGTGCCGCCCTCCTGCGCCGCCCCTCCATCACGCCCGCACATGTGTTTGCCATCATGAGGCAGTGGGTCCCGCAGGTGCAGCACAACATACACCACTTCATAGCCCAGGTACCACACACCACCTCATACAAGTCACCCCACACCACACACCACCTTGTAACAGTCACCCCACACCACACACCGCCTTGTAACAACCACTCCACACCACATACCACCTTATAACAGTCATCCCACACCACACACCACCTTATACAAGTCACCCCACACCACACACCGCCTTGTAACAACCACCCCACACCACACACCACCTTATAACGGTCATCCCGCACCACACACCACCTTATAACAGTCACCCCACACCATACACCACCTTATACAAGTCACCCCACACCACACACTACCTTATAAGTCACCTCACACCACACGCCACCTGATACAAGTCACCCCACACCACACACCACCTTATAAGTCACCCCACACCACACGCCACCTGATACAAGTCACCCCACACCACACACCACCTTATAAGTCACCCCACACCACACGTCACCTTATACAAGTCACCCCACACAACATACCACCTTATAACAGTCACCCCACATCGCACACCGCCTTATAACAGTTACCACACACCACCTTATAACAGTCACCGCACACCGACCACTCCACACCACACATGTCACACCACCTTTTAGAACGATCACCCCACACGCCACACATCACACCACCTCATAGCATAGTTATCTCCCATCTCACACCACACACTACCTCTTTCCACAGACATCCCACACCTCACTGCACAGGTAATGCGCACTTCAAACAACCATATAAAACAGACATCCCACATACCACACCACCCCGCACCCCACACCTCACACCTCCCAACACCCCAGCCCCCCACACCCCACGTCCCACACCTCACCCCTCATCACCTCATATTACAGGCACCCGTCAACATTGATCGTATAAAACAGTGATACACACACTGTTTTAGCCCCGACTGTGTTGTGTAGTTTTTCCATTTGAGGTAAAAAAATAATGTTCATACGATACTGTATTGCACCAGTTCTTGGGAGAGATTTTACTATGTGCTGTATTTTCTTCTGTATAGTTTTCCTGTTTTAATTCTATATAGTTTATCATTTGTTCAGAAACTACGGTCTGCCTCATATGTGTTTCCTCGTTCCTTTCACTCCCTGTCAGTTACTATCGCTGGGGTGCCACGTAGACGACCGAGACGCCCTGACCGACATGACGCTGCTGCACTACGCGGTCAAGGCGGGAAGCAACGGTGTGGGTGACCAGGACACAGCGCTGCAGGTAGGCCCCCCAGGACACACTGTATGTACCTGGTGCTGTCGATAACCGTCTCATGACCCGCAATGTATCATCATCATCGTCATCATCATCATCCTTCCTCGGTACTCCATTCTTTAACGGGAAATATAGGAGCCACAGGTACGAAAAGAGAAATGAGTTATCGAAATGCTAAGGAGGACTAAATGAAGATGACAACTTTCACACTGGTGTTGGAATTTAACAAGACGCGAGTATACACGACAGTGGAATCACGCCAGCTTAGTGATGAAATATCCCATCCACATATTTTTGTTTTAGGTTTAACGCACAATATACAGATGCCGATAACTAAGTCCTTCCACTCTTTTATTATCAGCGGTGGAGAAATAGGACAGTTATGGCTCACAAAAGAAAATGTCTGGCACTGAGACTGGGATGAGCAGGGGAGGCTGGTGGTGGTGCAAGGGGGGTCATGGCTTGTGGACTTAGCGTGAGGGAAAGTGCTACCTGGCCAGAGGAAAGTGCCATCACACACACACACACACACACACACACACACACACACACACACATCATAAGCTCCTGTAACTCACATTCATCTACATAAACTCATTTGGCGTCAGATGGAAATGAATACAAGAGTTACCCCGACAGTGAGAGAGTCATGATGCCTGTATTAACACTCTCAGGTTGCTACAGCTCACTCTCATCTGAATCAAATCGGTGAGGGAGAGATATGGAGGGATGAATTGAGGTGACATCGAGGTGTGAAGGCACCCTCACTTGCGCGGGACTGGAACCCACCACACCATTGCAGGTCTGTCAGGTGAGTGGCTACCATTTGAGGACACTGTTCCCTCATTTCGGATCCACACACACCCTGTTGCAATATGGAGAGGGGGTGCAATTGACCTTGTAGACCTGCAATGGCAAGAAGGGATTTTTCGCAATCTGTCGTTTGTACATATAAGGATGGTTAATGCATGACGGTGCATTTGGTCACGTCACACAGGCATTATAAAGCACAGTTTTTTGTAGAGCGTCCGGCGTGTGAGGTAAAACAGAGAATTTTAAAGGCTTGTATGGTGAGTGACAGGATGAGTGGCCAGTGTCACGATCCGCCCTGGTAACAGTTCTGCTTTTGTGCTGGCCTGCGTCCCATTTTAGATCCGTCCCTCCTTGTCGCTGCATGTAGCTGTGTGTGTGTGTGTGTGTGTGTGTGTGTGTGTGTGTGGATAGATAGATAGATAAGTGATCCATACTGACCAGTGGATTTTATGGGGTGATTAGGAAAAATACATGGGAGAGATTGAAGTGTATTCCCAGAAGTTCCGATTAGAGGCCTTCGTCAAAAAGAATGCCTTTTCTTTGATGAACGCCTATGATCAAAACGTCAAAGAATAAACCCCAATCTCTCACCTATAATTTTCTAACCACTCAATTGTATATACTGTATGGGTGTATATATGTATGGTAATTTTGGGTGGGTGTAGCTGCCTTCCACACCACACTGCCTCTGGGCCTGACGGGGAGGGTCCTGATTGAGCCACACAGGGGAAAACGTACTGCCTGGCCACGGACACATAACTCGCATACTTTCTAGTGCAAGAATGTGTGTAGAGCCGTCTCCTCCCGTGACAGGCCCGGCTCCTCCTACCTCAACTACCGTGCCTCTCGGTCCTTTCGGCACTTTCGTATTTTTTTGTCAGTTTTACCCCCCTCGCGTTACAGGCTTTTTATATTTTTTTTAATTTGTACTCCGCGGCTTCTCGTGCCTCTCTATCTTGGTATTCTTTTCCTCTCTCTCTTCTAAAAGGGATCCATTTGATTTGAAGTCAGGTAAAGCGGAGGTTTGGTGTCCCGTAGAATTGCAGAGTATGTTTGGTTAAGTCTGTGAGGTGACTCTGATCACGTTAGCAGATTCGGTACTGCACGATACCTAGTGATTCGTAGTTATAGTCAAGCTGTAGGCAGGTGTGAAATGAGCTCCAGTATCTCGTCACAGTGCATATCCGTAATTAAGTATATCAACTCTTGCATGCTGCCTCCTGCACACTTCAAGTAACTCTGCAGTATCAAAACATTCCCCTAAACTGAAACTCACATGTCGCTAACAAAAATATCATGTCATTGTAAGGAAGGAGTTAATGGAGATCTAGTACTGTCATTTTGCGTGGCCATTCTTGAATTGAAAAGAAAAATCATATTCAAGAATCAAAATTAGAAAGATGTCATTGTGCTGAAGAGGTTAAAGGAAATTGTTGCTAATCCTTCCACCACGGGAAAGTACCCCCTGAGCTGAATAAACTCCTCTGGCGGTAAAGAATACAAAAATGAAAACGAAAAAAAAAAAAACTATATAATCGTGCTAAAAAGATAAAACTTCCTTTGGCCAGTCACACATTCTTTGGATTGGTGTTGCACCGAAATTCTTTGCGTTCATCCTCAAACTCTTCCGGTAAACCCGCCGTGACTGCCGGCAAATTCTAAAGATAAACACAGCTTGTAAGATGACGCTGCGGCCGTGATGTCGCCAGATTGCTCTTCTCCTTTTTCTGTCTCATGTCTAAAGTGAGGGTGGGGAGCGGGAAAGAGGCGAAGCACTGCCACCAATTTTGTATTTGTACTGTATAGCTTTACGTCTCTGGTCAAGGCATCAGTTTTGGTGTGTCTTTACTACTGGAACAATCAGCAGTGAGGGTGTAGAAGAAGGTGGCAGGTAAGTACATACAGTGCTCATTGTAAGGGTGGAAATTGACCCTGGCTGAGGCTGAGAACACAGAGGGGTTAAACTTTGCTGAAATAATCTTCACTTTTTTCCCACAAGACGCAGCGACTGATCATAAAGACACCCTTGGTAGTACGATCACATTATTCCTGAATTAAACTGCCCAAGCGTATGCCACTGTAAACTGTCTGGTATGAGTGGCCGAGTGATGAGACGTGAGGGAGCGTGAGCAGTTTGTTGGTGCGTAGGAGGACTGCTGAGCCACCTGGAACAGATTACGTAGTCTGTGTCTTGAGTTAGGTACATAAACAAATGATCTCACCTATCGTGTATAAAGCTATCAACCTGAGAAGTAAAGAAAGATGCAAATTACTCTCTTCAGGTACTAATGTTACGAATGTTACAGCGTGAGTGATGATTCAGATAACCAGTGCTATTTCTGCCCTCGGTAACTTTTATAGAATAGAAAAAGGTGTACGGGCGAGGATGAAGTTAGTGTAGTGACTTGGCGTTCATCATGCTGGCCACGACCCAAATGTGACCCGCCTAACTCCCAGGTTTGGCCCGCCGGATTTTTAAAACATAAATAAGATGTACCAGGTAACACACATCAGCATGTGGTTCAGTATGGCCTGACCACTTATCCCTCGCTACTGTTGCATTCCTGTAACTGCTGATGTGGTGAACTTCTCCACACATTTAAACTGCTCCTCACAGGGGAGATTGAGGCCTCTACACAAAGTCATCAGTTAAGAGGTGTTAAAATATGCATGGAGTCGGTTCAGCACAGCAGTCTATCTATCCTAGGAATCAAAGGCGCTTAACCCTTGTATGGTGAATGGCGACCTTTAATTCATCAAGACTAGGCTGGCTGCGTGCTTCCTATAGCGCTTCCACGTAAAAGAGGCAAAAGCGCTGAGACTTGTGCAAAGGCAGTATAACTCATTGCTACTCTCAGTGTTTGAACGTCTGGTTATTCTCTGTCCCTGTTTCACTGACCATAAAAACGACGGTGAGATGGGAATCATTACATATTGCTGACCAACTGTGAACGCTAGTGGTTATAAAAGAAAAAGTGAGCAGTTTTACTTGATTCAAGAAAGGGGCCGAACAGATTTTGTTGACAGGGAGTACTAGGCCTGCAGGCTACTAGTTTGGCATCCCTGGAAGGTGGGTCCGTTCCAACAGTGTCACAGATTCTTCCATGTTCAGCAAGTCAGGAGTACTTTTTGAAACTAGTAAAAAAAAAAAGAAAGAAAAAGAAAAAAAAGAAAGAAAGTAAAAATGAACTGCTTAATAACATGAAGAGATGTAAACAGATGCCGAGTTGCTCCACGCCGAACAGCCAAGATTTGTGTTGTCAGCCCGTAACCATTCTTCAAACTGACACAGGACGCTGACGTTCCAAGTGAGAGGCGGGGGAGGGACGCTGCTGGTCACGCATTACGCACCTCAACTTTCACAGGGAGCCTCCACAACACCGCCTGAAGAAGGGCTGGGAAAAGTACGTAATAATGTTGTTGGGAAACGCGCTATTCTCGACCCAGACTGTCGTTAATTGTGTGTTGCTGGCCCATGTTGTTCCTGCTCAGCCCCGGCCCGGCAGTGGTGTGTGTGTGTGTGTGTGTGTGTGTGTGTGTAGAGGAGGGAGAGACGGAAGGGAGTAAAAATAGCCCGGAGAGTGGAGGGAGGGTCGTGTGATGACATCACCACTGGGGGTAGCCGGTGATGCATGTAGAAGCCCATCATGCAACTGGGGATTCCTAGTTTGTTTCTTGGTCAGGTCAGACTCTTGGACAAAGGTTGTTGCCCCCTTGTCTCTGTTCACGCAGTGGAATCTAGGGATGGATTGAGATTAGGCGAAAACTGACAGACAGCTTTAAAAATATTGGTACATTCGATATACATATTTCTCCTCCTCCTCCTCCTTCTTGAGTGTGGGGTGTGTTATGCTGGTACCGGTGAGGGGTCTGTCGCCATTTGAGTGTGTCCAGACATCACGCACTTTAGCCACCACATGCACTCCTCACAGCAAATTTTGAATCATCAGCAACAGGACGTCATTTCTGTATCATTCTTCCTGATGCCAAACTTTTATTGATTAGAGTTAAAGATTCAGGCAGCATCTAATACAGTAAACTGGCTTCTTTATTACCGGATACATTTTATTCTGCATATGAGAGAGAGAGAGAGAGAGAGAGTTCTAATAGTAAAGGAATAAAATAGACTATCTGACTTCTCCAGTTCATTGATCTTCAGAATGGAATGCCATCGTCTGGTAGCATCAAAGAAGTAATGAAAATAATGTCTATGGGCTGAAGGAGCTGAGAATGTAGAACAGCATCATATATTTTCACACACATACAAGTGTGAACACAGTAAATGATAAACTTGCCTTCAAACAAAAATGAAAGACAACTAATGAATAGCAATGGAGTCTTGACAAACCTGCAATT
The DNA here is from genome assembly GCF_032717465.1 of Coenobita brevimanus. Classification (NCBI taxonomy): domain Eukaryota; kingdom Metazoa; phylum Arthropoda; class Malacostraca; order Decapoda; family Coenobitidae; genus Coenobita; species Coenobita brevimanus. Next base: position 2,405,304 of record NC_137024.1, on the reverse strand, counting down.
CTGAGTGTCAGGGTAAACAACTCTTCTAGTAGGGGACAGTATAACACCAGGGGATACACTGAAAACTACCTTCTTTCCTCTACCACACCGTTCTATTTGCCAGAATTTGCCCCGACAGGTAAATAGTTAAAAATGCCCAGGTAACACTTTCTGGACAATTGACTACATTACGGATTTTACCTGGTTTATGCCTAAGGATTTTTTTTTTATTTGCTATCGTCATTCAGGTATATTTTGAGGTGAGGAAACCCATATCATGTGAGGTATTAATTCAGCAATATCCTGTTCTCAAGCTAGAAGCCGAGTGATACGCATGCTACAGCCAGGGTAGGATTTACCAGCAAACTTATTCAACTCCCTCTTGCAACTTGAGTTCTGTTGGCAGAATGAAAAATATGGGAAGGCTTTCGAGTTTTCTTTCTTTGTCGTTCCCATAAAAAAAAACATGAAAACAGCCATGATAATTTCTCCTGTAACTAAGACTTGTTTTTGTGGTAAGACTGTATGGTTTCCTTCTTCTTTATGCACAAACAAAGCATACTTACGACAGGCAGTTGTTTGTAAACTGTTGGGTGCATGTTCGGAGTGCTTGTGTCCTGGTGTCCACTGACCCTCAGGGGATGTACAGCACCGGTACACCCACATAACAGGTACAGTATGTGTCGTGCTGCGCTGAACAAAATGTTCCAGTCGGTATTCTCTAACCTTCTTGTACACTAAACAGCTGGTCAGCTCTGGATTTATCTTCCTCAAGCTGTTTCTTCTCTTTACCTGTATCTCCAGTCTTTAAGTGTATCCAAGTATAGGAGAGTGAATGGAGTTCTCGTTCATGTCTGTCTTAACATTCAACTTCCTGTAAGTAGCCAGTTGGCTCTTCCTTTATTGCATGAATATATATATATATATATATATATATATATATATATATATATATATATATATATATATATATATATATATATATATATATATATATATATAAAGTATGTAAGAAAACTGTAGACCGTTAGGATTTATAAATGACCGTGACAGAAGATTGTAAGATATGCAAGATATACAATATGACAGCATAATCAGGAGGGGAGGGGGTCCAGCCAGTTCGTACTTTCACCCGGAAGACCCAGTGAAGAAAGATGGGGCGCCGTCCCCTCTCACAACACCTGCCTCCCCCACACCTAGGGGGTAAAAAAGTAGTGCAGTAGAACACAAAAATACATATCAGTCATTATCATACCGCAAAATACTGTATTATAAAGTGCAGATGCAAGCCATGGTGGTCGTCTGTAACTTGTTGCAATCTTACCCCTGCATTTTCACAATATACTAAGTCCATGGAAGCCCCTCTCTCGCCTGGCGTTACGTGAGTCAGCGGAGGGCGGCGGTAACCTGGCGGCGAGTGACACTGCACACTAACGTCACACTGCGTCACCAGGGCAGCGGAGGGTGTCCTGGTGACGGCACTGAAGATGCTGCCACGATCACTGCCACATACACATGCCAGGGGTATATGTGCTCCAACACACACACACACACACACACACACACACACACACACACACACACACACACACACACACACACACAGTCTCAAGATGCGTATAAGAAAAAATCCACTCTAAGAATCTTGGTACTTTTATTTCCTAAGGTCTGGTGGTGATGGGTCCTGTTCCCTGTGGCTCCCAGTACACTGACCAATTCCCTGTGGCTCCCAGTACATCAGGCAAGGGTTGGGGGGGATGAAGAAGGGCAGTACATGAGGGAGGGCGGCTTGGGATAGAAGAAGAAAGTTTTGATATTGGGGTTTACATAGACTTCTTGCGACCCCTCTGGATGAAGTTGGGGATGAGATGTCGGATTCTATGCTCTTTTCACCTTAACTTGGCCCAGATTTGCGTTCTTTTGCAGTTCATATGGGCCAGTAGAGGAATGAGACAGTACTACGGCTCTACACTCAGCACTTCTTCGTGACTAGCTTCATATTTAAGTGCTCATCTGTTTTGACAAAGTGTTCTAGATGGAGAGCGGGCAATTTTAGGCCAGGTTAGTGTAAAAGTAGTGTAGACAGAGAGGGTAGGATTGTCTATCTATCTATTGCCAGACGCCTTAATCCCATAAGGGGTGGCCACAAACAAATCACCTCCATGTCGCCCTGTCCCGTTGCATAATTAGGGTCCTGGATTTATTACCTTTTGGATGACGAGAGCTTACCCTTTGGTGCGTAGAATCGTCTGGTGTGAGAGTAAAATATAATAAATCTTTTGCTGTCATTTTAGGGCTATCTAGACAGCTGTTTGATTTTGGACGATGGGAGGTTTTGGCTGTGTGGAGTAGGTTCGGCTGGATTTGTCTGTGTAAGGGTTATTAGTGATCCTTGAAGATAGATGGATAGACAGACAGATGGATAGATACGGACATAGATAGATAAACAGTGAGACAGATGTAGAGGGATAGATGGACATGGAAATAATTCATTAAAAGAAAAGGGTGTCGTCTCGCACCGTATTCACTGTGTGTGTGTGTGTGTGTGTGTGTGTGTGTGTGTGTGTGTGTGTGTTATTTGAAGAGAAACGAAGTACTGGGATAGGAAAGTAATACCATCATCATCATTTCGCCCCGTAAACTAACTCAGATAAATAACCTCGTGTATACAAACGCACAGTATACTCCTTATGAGGTTTACAGGAAAGATAGTCTTCCTCTGGAGAAAAGTAACCTCACGCCCCAGATACAGTTAATTCGCCCTTCCTCCTGAATTTCCCCTCCGCCACTCACCACACCTCTTTTTCTCTTCGTCTCCCCACTCCCCGTCTGCTCCCCTCCTTCCTCCGCCCGCCCTCTTCTTCCTTTCACCCCTTTCGCTCCTCCCTACCTCCTCTTTCCCTGCACTTGCCAATCCCCCCCTCATGGTACCCCTTCCCCCCCATCGTGACCTCAGGGACGGCAGGTCGCTTCGTCCGTTACCTTTACCTGTCACTTCCGCTGTTGCTGCTGCTGACACACTCGCTGACCATCACACACACACACACACACACACACACACACACACACACACACACACACACACACGGATAGTCATTCATTTATTTACTTAACCCACAGCAGTTCATGTCAAACTGTTAAAGATTTTTTTTTATAAATGGGAGACACGTGTAGTCAGGTATATGTATTTTTCTTCCTGTATTTAGTTGGGTCTTCTGTTCACCTCCTGTAATATCTATCTATTTATCTATCTATATACATGTGTAGATAGAACACAGATAGATAGACAGACAAATTGATGGATAGATATTGTTCCTTGGGTTTCAGACATCAGCACAGGTAGACCGTGAACCAACCACAACGCCCCCCTCCCCCCTCTCTATTCGGCGATCCAGGTAGATAATGAGAAGACTGTTTACACTTTACTACACGTAGGGGATTGGCCAAGAAGCACACTTTTCACGAGAGAGAGAGAGAGAGAGAATGGTGCAACCCCCCATCACGACACCTGTATCATATCGCGTCACCCATAGAGGTAGGAGGAGTAGGTAGAGGCGGCATAAGGGATTAACCAAGGGTAGGTCAGTGAAGCCGACAGACCTGACTCGACCAACATGGCGGCGACCCCTTTGACAGCTGTCTGACTTGGTTCTGCTGACCAGGCGCGAGTGTTTTCTTAGTTGCAAACAGAAAAAAATATGTATTATCTTTATTTATTTATTTATCTATATTTGCATACTAACCTAAAAGGATATAGAAACAACCGTTTATACATTTGAGACTTTATATGGCAACAAATTATTTACTCATGCATTATTCATAAACCACTAAACAGTACTACCTTATTCATAGCAGTCCTACTCTTGACATTTTTTAAGGCAATATTTCTTGCTGTAAAGTGCTTTCCTGCATAGGAATACCGCACTTGTAAATATGTCTCTGCGACTGCTTTGATAAGTAAGACAAGGTGGTTGTGCAGAGGGTCACTGGCAGACATATGACTTTCTAAAGTGGTGAAGATAAGTTTGTCTTGTAATGTGGATAAAACCTCAAGAACAGCCATAGAGGTAGAAGTGCACAGCAATCTTCTTCAAGTCAGGTAGGTGTTGCCGTGACCTCTTGACTTGACCAATATGGCCGTTTGACAGTTCTCTGGCTTCACCGGAGCCTTCTCACGCCGCCTCTACCCTAATCCTACCTCTATGGCGTCACCTGAGGGGCCGGCCCGTAGCGTGGTCAGTGGCACACACACACACACACACACACACACACACACACACACACACACACACACACACACACACACAAGATATCAGAATACTACAGTGTTCTATTATAAGCACCACACTCTGAACGTGATGCTTGTGTGTGTGTGTGTGTGTGTGTGTGTGTGTGTGTGTGTGTGTGTGTGTGTGTGTGTGTGTGTGTGTGTGTGTGTGTGTGTGTGTGTGTGTGTGTGGTAATTGACTTGACGCGTGTGTGTGTGCGTTAATCTTTTATGCTGGTTGGACGCATGTGCATACACTGGTAATTGTGTGCACGTGTATGTCAATGTTTGCATGTGCCACAGTGTTTGTATGTATGCAGGTGAGTTTTGTGTGTGTGTGTGTGTGTGTGTGTGTGTGTGTGTGTGTGTGTGTGTGTGTGTGTGTACAGAGACAGTACTCACAAATTCGCGGCTGTGACAGAACTTAATGAATAAAGATCTCTCTCTCTCTCTCTCTCTCTCTCTCTCTCTCTCTCTCTCTCTCACACACACACACACACACACACACACACACACACACACACCATCTCTGCTGCTATTGGCACTGGTTGCATCCTCATCTTCATCCGCAAGTTCGTTTGACTTTCCGAAATTACAGGTAAGAAAGTTAATTAAGACACCTGCAAGTTTACGTAAAGGCCTTTCTTCCTTTTCTGTATTAATTTATTTCGTGGTTAACCTGCCACATCTGGATAATCAAAAGCAATATTTCTTGGTACAGGCTGTGTGGATTTTTTTGATGCCTATGCTTTCCACGAATCTATTATGAACAAATTTGCTTCAGAATTTTGACTTGGTCCGCGTGAATATTTTCGAGTCGGTAATAAGGTGATCTGTTGCCTCGATGGACGCTAGTTCGAATCCCGGCTGGGGTAGGGAACAATTTAAGGATTTTTATTTCGTTAAAGCAAACCAGATTTACCATTACACCCGCCGACTTGTAAAAAACCCATCCGCTAATACCAGTACACCAGTCCTTTATGAGACCGCCCTGGTATGTATTCAGTATGGACGGTGGGTGTTAGCGCCGAAATGGTGACATGTGGAGATGTATGGCACGTAGGAGGATTGCAGAACCACAGGGAAAGGGCTCTTAAACCTGTGCCCAGAGTCGTACTCAGATAAAAAAAAAAATAAAGACACATTCCATTCCTTATATGCAGCCAAGACATCATCCCATTTCTTAGATGCAACCAAGATATTCGTCACTACCGTCCTACAGAGGCTCGCTCCATGCCGGCCCTTTGGTCACACCCTCAGCCAGTCATCGCCACCTGAAGTTTGCTGTTTGCTTTACGTGTGTGCACTTTGATTACCGCTGTCGGCACGATCTCATTTCCTCTCAACTTTCACTCAGTCCGTGCTTCATGCAAGAGCTATGTTTATTTATTTTTTCTTAATAATACGATGATATAAAATTATATTAACTGAAGTACTACCTACATACAATAACTACTGAGACGACTAATAAAACGTAACACCTGCAGGCTACACAGCTCATCCTCTTGGGGGTTTTGTCTTCTCCATTTTCTCTGCACCTCGCATTGTGGATAAAGCCTGCTCCGATCCTGGCGAAGAGCTGTCTGACACGGGAAAACGGTTGCTTGCGTGTGGTCGATGAGTCTGCTTGGCTAGACAGACAACAATAACAACAGCATGGGGTGACAGGAATCCAGAAACAGGAATAGCAAAGAGCAAGTGGAAAAAAAACTGTCAGCAGCGTCGAGTGGAAGTGGTCCATGGTTCCATTCACACACACACACACACACACACACACACACACACACACACACACACACACACACACACACACACACACACTTTGTTTCATATTTTGAGACAGACCACTTCTTTGGCTGACAGAGTATAAAAGGGGATCCAGCCCTTCCCATGTGCACCTTCAAAGATTCAGATACCGTACTTCATCCATCCATTTCTGTCCTTCATCATTCTTTTCTCTCCTCAGCTTTCCTACCTCAGTTATCCACACATTCATTTATCATTTCCACGTATCTTCTCCATAGCCCTTCTATCGTCAAACCCACTCATTTATAACCTTTTTCCCAACCTTGTTCACATCCATTCTCTGCAGTGACCATACCATTTATAAACATTCTTTTCTACTTGTTGATCAGTAGAGTTACTTGTGTTCCATATCTTTCACGAATATGAAATTCTTAATGTATGCAACTTACGCAAGCCACTTACATTCTTTAACTCGTTTCTGCAGCGCCTTCACACTATATTTTTTTATGCTTACGCCTTTCCAGCATCTCGCAGCCGTATGTAGATATGGGTAATACCTGACACTGCAGTCTTCTCGCACTATATATATTTCGTATAAATGTTATCTTAGTGGTTACTTTACTTCCTCGGTCATACTACTTTTCCACTTTCTTTACTTCTTTACCTCTCCTGACAACACTTAGCTTGCAGTAGGTATATATTTACACCATTTCCCCAGCTCTCTTCATCAACATCACGTACTGCATCACCCTCCCTCAGCAAGCATAATTTTCCTCTTATCTGTAATTACATTCATATCTTGCTCCTCACAGACTCCAACAAAACTGAACCTATGAACAAAGATTCCTTCCACTTTTAACAAGGAACTCAGCATCATTTAAGTATGGGGACACAGCATACAGTCTTCAGTCGGTCAACCCATTCGTTACCAAAATCCGTCCTAATCCTAACCTCAATCGTCACGCACTTCGAAAGCAATAAACAGAACCAATTTGGCTAAGTTACATCAGATTCTACTTGACATATATACACCTCGAGTAAATCCATTCGTATTCAGTCATTTCATCCGCCACTCACTGTTCATCTTCAAAATAACACCCACTTTGCGAGTGATCATACCTAACTTCATTCATGTCACGTCTTGCCATTCATCCACTTCGCTCCCTCTCATGTTTATCTTGGACCACGCCTTTACATCATTCTTTCCTTCCTTCAACACCCACTAATTCGCGGAAATGTGTGGTCGCTCTCTCCTAGGTGATAGGCGTTGATTGTGGTAGTTGGCGGGTAATGTGAAGGGAACGGCACCATTTTACAACTTTCACTGGACTCGGGATATTCCGTTACTCTGTGGAATTTCGTCACCACCCTGGATCAGATCAGCGTTCAAGTTTGTACCAGTCTTGCTTTACGTTCAGCGGCGGTTGTTTCACCTGTCGTAATCCTTTTGAAAATACCGCACCAGTTTTTAATGCCTAACTCAACTCAAAAACCTTGAACATAAATGAAACTGACCTAAAACTGAAAATCGTATGGTGTATAAAGTATTAGATAAGGTTCATAACAGCAACACACTATATCTACTCGCATGGTGATAGTTCTTTCCACTTTGAATCAGGAAGGTAGATACTGTATTTGAAACGTTAACAAATTTGTGAAACACCAGTTAAAAAAAAAAAAAAATCGAAGTGCTGAAATTCTAATTCAGTAGCCACTAATTCGAAATACATAATACTGCATACTTATGTCAAAGTACACCAGCCAGTGTACATTACTTCATGTCTGTGTGGAAGTGTGCCTAGTATTATTTCTGATTTGCCATACTTGAATAAATTACCAGTGGAAGTCAATCTCTAAAGCATCATAAATATAGACGCATTTTTTTCGTTCAAGCTGGAGTTTGGGATTCGAAGTGAGTCTACAGTGGGGCCGCTTAGTTCCTGTCCACACAGTCCACCTACTTAGGATCGAAAAATTACAGGCGCCGATCAAAACGTAAACACAGATCTGACGAAATTGTGGGCCTTATTTGTATTGATCTGTCTGTATATATCATCTCCCTGCACTCTGATTTTCTGTACATACAGTAGTGTTATTTTCATTATTTTGATCACTCACTTGACCCTGATGGCCATATTCCTTTTCTCCAAGCAGGAAATTAACAGCTGAGCCAAAACCGCTTCGGAAATTACACCGGAGAGATACGCAGACGGTCTTGGTTTTAGTGATACTTCAGTTAGATTCGTATCACTGCCGACAGAAACAGCGCTTCTTCGCTTCACTGGAAACTGCTTTGAATCAGATCAGTCAGTTTGGAAGATAAAAACACACCTATAAATTTTAACCTTACTGCTACTGACGATTTTTTATTTTTATTTTTCATGCGCTCTTGCTCCTCTCATTCGTATTACCTACCAAGTTACATTAAACTGTCGTAGATAATTTCATCGATTGTTATGGAAATAACTTTAATATGTCCATACATTCTGAGGATCAGCCTGATAACGTTACAGTCTGCAGTACATATCCGTTGTATTATCTAACAGAATCAGAACGTCGATGTGTTATGCTTTGGTGTTACAGTTTGACGCAGTGGCAAGGCGGTAGGTGGTGGTGGCCATCATCCACTCACTTGATGAGCTGCCTGCTTCTCCCTTCATCTCTATCATTCTTTTTTCTGCGCCAGTCCTTCTTTCTTCCAGCTTCTTCCATCTTTCCTGTCCCTTAATATTACTCTTTATTCCTTTTCATATCACAATGAATGAGTCCTAATGGTTTCCTGAAACCCAGGGGATTATATAGATAGATAGATAGTCGTGTCGAGTGTGACCAACATGAGCTGGGATGCAGATAAAAGAGAGCCTAAAATCAAAGGCGTGAACCTGATGAAGCTCTAAAAGGTGGAGAGAAGAGGAGAGGGAAGGCGAAGAGCGTTGCGAAAAAGGAGAGGGCTGCTTGGGAATCGCTGAATTGATTAGAAATGCGTATTTGAGAGAGATGGAAGTCAAGGGCAGAGGTAAGATTTTGCTGGCCCAGTTGGAGAGACGGTGAGAGGCGAAGTTGAAAGAAGATTTAGTAAAGCCAAGGAAGACAGCCCATTAACGAGGACAGGACCATCAAAATAAACGTTAATGGGATGGCTATGGAAGGTACGGCGACAGAGAAGGTTAGTTACGTTACGCATAGCTATTTGAAGAGAATGTACCGCATATCGTAGAAAACGGTGCTTTTAAGGGATAGCCACAGCAAAATCCCTGTAAGGCCTGTGACCCCCAAGTTTTGCACGCCTCCACATCTCGCATGCTCTTCTATTTTATTGTTATTTTTCCATTTATTGGCTACTTCTAACTTCCTGATTTATCTTATTTTATTATATGATAGAATGAATGGACGCTTTATTGCTCAACTTTGGTATGAAGGATATTTTCACCCTTTCTCCCCCCCCCCCATTTCCTTCGGCCCAACACATGCCTGCTGGACCTGCGACATCGTTTTCCACTGTTCCTCGTCATGAACGTTGAATAAACAATTTTAATAGAGGCAATAAGAATTCTGTTGAGAGGAAAATGTGTAGTTTAGCATATTAATCGTTTGTAAATAGAATGTAACGCGACCCCTCTTTCGCTGTCTTCGTATTTCTTCAACTCTCTGCTGACATTTTCCCCCAGCAGTTTCCAAAAAATCTTGTATTTAGAGAAAGAGAAAGATAGCGCATATTTTAGCTATACTCTCTTGTTTATAAATTGAGCCCCATCATTTATAAGGATCTGATTCAACCGTACAAGAGTTATTGCCTTTATGTACACACACACACACACACACACACACACACACACACACACACACCAGGGCATAGGGATTTTAACAAGTTTGAGCTCATGCTATCTCATTACGAAATTTATTACCTTTTTTTAATTGAAATAATTCTGTGGAAACAAGTCTAGGATATGTATTGCATATAGTTTGGTTAGGCAATGTTCTTCTGTTATAAGTAATCATTAGTTTGCTGAGAGAATGGGTGGAGGGCGTACGCATCCCCCCCCCCATCAGTTCCTGCACAGTTCTCAATTATTTAAAAAAAAAAAAAATCGTATTATCGCAGGAGTTTAAAGATGATTACCTGTGTGGTCTGTACCTCTTTCCTACCTCCATGGTCTGTATCGCCTCGTCCCCCCACCCTCCTGCCCCCACCTCCTGTCGCCAGTACCCAGCGAAAGCCCGAAAAACCATCCAACTAAGAATTTTGCTGTACTATCACCCACAGACTCAACACTGGCGCTTATGAAAAAATAAAAATGACTATCAATGAAGAAGAATCTCTGGTTTATTCTGAATGCTGTACGCTCTCAAAATTTACACTGTTGTTGAAATACTTATCAAAATATATTCAAAACCGCCAAGCCACTTTTTTTTTTCCCCCCCAGTGTCTAAGTCGCACCAAGATTTACCTAACTAGCCATCACCGTACTGCTGTGAGAAGTAAGGTTAGGTGATACCACGTTCCCCAGTGAGGCAGAGGGTGATGGTGATGGTTCAAAGTTAGCTTGGTGGTGGTGCAGGTAGGGAGGTGAAGCCAAAGGGGAACGTTCCTTCATAAACAGTCGTGTGAAGAACTGATATGGTATTATGGTATATCCTAAAGTTGCACAAGGTTTCCACAGTCATTGATGTGAAAATCATTTACCCGCGCGTTGGAGTAATGAACTGATCTTGAATTTGGCTCTCTTTTGTATTGTTTTTGTTTTTCTCTGGGAAGGAACTGTAATTGCGGGCTCCTGACCTTTGGTTCCTTCTTCCCCGCATTAAAAAAATGTCGGGTCTGCTCTTGTACAGGTGGTGAAGGAGCTGTTGGTTGCGGGTGCGGACGTCCATCAGAGGTGCCGTTGGACCCACATGACTTCCCTTCACTACGCTGCATATTTTGACGTGGCACCCGTCCTAGACCTCCTCCTTCAGGATCCCATGGGTAACACCAATATAACACACCATTTTGTCACGTTAAGATATCCACAGTTGGAACATGGCCAGAGTGGGCTCTAAGTCCAGCTGTTGGTCCAATTAATACTATGATGTTAATAATATGATGCGATGTGTTATGGTGACGGAGATACGAAAAGAAATGAGGAATAGAAATCTCACTGAAGTAATATTCTCACATTGGGTCTTAATATTGTAAGTCAGTAATTCTTAAGAACGGGAAAAATGTGACACGAAGCACCTTTACCTCTTCCGTTTAAGAAGTCTCTCTCTCTCTCTCTCTTTCTCTCTCTCTTTCTCATTCTACCCATCCCCCCTATCCCCACCCCTCTCCTCTTCTCTTCTCCTTTCCTCTCCTCTCCTCTCCTCTCCTCTCCTCTCCTCTCCCCTCCCCTCTTCCCGCATCCTCACTCACTCAGTATCCACCCATTCTACCCATCCCATTCCCCCTCTCTCCCCACTTCACTCAGTCACTCCCCACTCACTCACCCACATCCTCTATCCTTTATCCCACCCCCCATCCTTTCCCTAGTCTGAGGGTAGGTGGGGAGAGGGGAGGAGTGCAAACCTGATATTTCACTTCAGATACAGGTTACAGGAAGCCAGATACAAACCCTTCGCTTCACTAACATCTTTTAACTCCACGCTGCAACCACACTATGTACCTTTTGGCGCTCCTGTACTGGTGGAAAGAGTGAAGGCTGTAATTATGTAACATCTGTATTCTGAAAAGTCTATTAGAGGCTGAGTATAATCGTCTAAAGGCAAGAATAAATGAATCTGACGCAGGCATTAAAAGACAACAGGAAAATACAAAGAAGCGTAGGTCAGAACTTTAACTGAGAGGGAAAGGTAAAAAGGGGAGAAAATGACAAGCCTAATATGAACGTCGAACTATCCTGGAAAACTAAAGTATGTTTCCCTCCCAGCACACAAACACCCTCAAGTATAGAGCAGAGTTATGTGTGATAGAGTTAAGAGTGAGGTGGAGGGGAGGAGAGGGAAGGGGAGGCCGAGGATGAGATGGATGGAGGGAGAGGGAAGGGGAGGCCGGGGATGAGGTGGAGGGATGGAGTGGAGAGGTATATGAGAGACGGGGAGGTGTGAGCTGGAGGTAGGGCAGCGAAATGGCAGGGGACAGGGTGACATGGAGGCGATTTGTTTGTGACCACACCTTACGGGATTAAGACGTTTGGCAATAGGTAGATAGAGAGGTGTGTGACAGTACAAAGACAGATTTTAACCCAACAGGTTCTTTATTCTACACACTGATAATCAAAACACACAGATAATAATAAGTAAAGAAATGTCATAGACTATATTATTGTTCAGCTGTAATTATGCATTTTGCTGATAATATTCTGGGCTTAAACTGCATACACGGCTATTTAACTGTATCGTAGAGGGAGGGGGAGGCCGAGGATGAGACGGAGGGATGGGGTGGAGAGGTATATGAGAAAGGGGGGTGTGAGTTGGGAGCAGGGCAGTGAAATGGCGGGGGACAGGGCGACTTGGAGGCGATTTGTTTGTGGCCACCCCAAACGGGATTGAGGCGTCTGGCAATAGATAGTTAGAATTACTACATTGAGCAAGGGAACTGTCGTAGATGTATTTTTACTTGCATATTAAATGTTCATGGATTCCAAGACACACGGCCCCTCTACCCCTCTCCCTGCACCCCCTCTGTACTCTCTCATCTCCATGCGCCCCTCCTTACCCTCCCCCTCCCTATTCTCCCCTCCTTTCCCTCCCCTTCCCTCTTATACCAGCCCCTGCCATACCCCACTCTCCTATGTCCCGTGACTAAGGAAAGTTTGGGAGTGCTGAGTCGATGTAGTCACGTCACAAATGATGATGTGGATTGGTAATATTGACTGTTCTAGCTGGGAGTGAAATGTGCTTTACTTACAGGTGTGTGTGTGTGTGTGTGTTACAGGTGTGGTGGTGGTGTGGTGTACAGATGTAGTGACGTACAGGTGTGGTGGTGTACAGGTGTAATGTACAGGTGTGGTGACGTTCAGGTGGTGTTGCAGGTGTGTGTGTCAACGATGCCTGTCTGGAGTACTCAGGTGGCGCGCCCCTTCACATCGCCGCCGCCAACCTATGTCTAGCGGCAGTGCGGGTCCTTCTCAAGCACGGCGCTCACTACACCCTCACCGACACCCAGGGACGCACGCCCTTCCGTACGTACACCTGCGGACATGTAGGGCAGTCCGTAAACTCACCTGGCCGTAACTTATAATGCCCTTTTCGAGATGGAAGGACCCAGGGTTAGGCTATTGTAGATCAGTAAATTTAAGTGCAGGCGAACACCCTACTTCCCGTGGTGGCATTACGCAGTCAAAATACCTTAGCTCCTGCTGGAAATCGAACCCATGAACGTGTGAGATTCAGACCCACGGACATTAAGTATGGAACGATAAAAAGGAAGATTTTATCATGGCGGGATCGAACTGCACTTTTTTTTTTTTCTTTTTTTTTTTTTTTTAAGGGCAGCGTATCTCTTGGAGAAGCCTGGTCAGTCAGTTTACAACCTAAGGAGTTTTCGTACCCAAGGTGTTTCATTCCTGTGTACCCTATATTGCGTTTGTAGTAGTCTCCAGCCTGTATAGGACTTATTTTCTTGTTTAATTGATGTTTTCACAGAGCCACGAGTTTAATAACCTAATTTGCCTTTTGAATGAGTCACCTGTACAAAGGTATCAACAACTAAGCACATCATTACAGTAAGTGAGCATCATCTGTCAAAATCACTAATCAAGCATACTAAGGTCAAATTACAAGAGCACAGGTGAAATTCATAAATAAAAGTGACGACTGAAATAGTAAAATAAGTACTCCATAAATCCTGTAATTTCCAAATCGTGAAAGACAGTCATGCAAGAAGAAAATGGTGTCGTCATTCCAGCCCGCGTAAGAATTGATAAACTTGAAGAGGACATTATTAAAAGGAAATCGTTGTATATCTGGGACGTGTTTCAGTGTATTGCAGGCTTCCGCACACTGCCGGTACGATAAACTGGAGAAAATCAGCAAATCAGCTTTATAAGTAGGAGTGAAGCTTTTTGAGGCAACCTTATTGTAACGTACAGTGAAAGTTGGTGCTAAACAGGACGGTGATAGACTAATAGGCAGTCTTTTTTTGTGGAGATGATTTACACACACACACACACACACACACACACACACACACACACACACACACACACACACACACACACACACAAATACAGTATATATAACGATGACTTCCTGTACTTACACCCATCATTTCATCCCTGCAGAGTGCATCCCGACCCCAGATCAGTATGAGTTGGTACCAGACGTGCAGGATGTGATCGCCAATCTTCGGGGCCTGCTTTCCCCCTCCTCCCACGCCCGTGTCCACACCGCCCCCGCCCCCTCTGCTGCCTCTCAGGGGTCCTCGGGCAAGGCGGTACTGAAGGCTATGGGGCTTAAGCTGGGGGATCGTGTCTTGGTCAGTGGAGTCAAGACGGGCACGCTAAGGTGAAGAAATAACGTCTATCTATAATTCACTGGTTTTAACATTCTCAGGTTCCTTAGATAGATCATTGGATAAAATAGTTCAGTGCTGGCTAGACTACAACACTAGAAATATCCAGACCGTAAGAGGTAAACTGCATTGGATGAAAAAGACACACGCTAAGGTGAAGAAATAACGTGTACCTGTAATTCCCTAGTTTTAACATTCTCAGGTTCCTTAGATAGATCGTTGAATAAAATAGTTTATCGTTAAGCTGGACTACAACGCTAAAAATATCCAGACCATAAGAGGTAGACTGGATTGGATGAAAAAAAGGTGTTTCTGGATGATATACCAATGAACTCTTGTAAAATACCAATCAGGCACTTTGCAAGAACGTGAAAGGCATGGTGTTGATCCAGATATTATTGTTGTTTTCATATTATTAGTAATCTTAAAACAGTAGACTACAAGACAAAAGACTCTCCCATCTTTCTCCACTCCGATCTGTTGTTTGTTTGCCTGGGTTATCCCAGTAATTTTATGGCCTTTATCCCCGATGATTCTCTGCCTGTCTGTTGATCTCGTTGCATTTTTGAGCTGTGATCTGGTACATTTATTTTCCATCTGTTACTTGCTTTACAGAAGACGTACCCTGCCCATGCTCATTTCAGCGTTATTTTTATAGTAATTTAATCCATATGTTATTAAAATTGCCAAAGTTCCTCCTATTGAAAGAACAATATTATGCTTCACACAGACTTACTCTCACTGACGTGCAAATTAAATTGTTAGGATAAAATAGTGGGGGGAAAACAATTAGGTCAGGCCTTGGGAAAATCCGACTCTTTCTGTGTGTGTGTGTGTGTGTGTGTGTGTGTGTGTGTGTGTGTGTGTGTGTGTGTGTGTTGTCTTGTCTCATCATAACACGCGCCTACATACCAACACAGTGCGTCTCCACCCATCGTTATGCACTCACTCTCATTACAAACCTGACACTACATTAGACTTCACTCACCAGACACCTTATACCACATATATAACACCTCACACCACACAACTCACACCACACATCATGCACCTTACACCGCACATCAATACCACATCACGCACCACAAACCGAACACCTCACTACACACTACACACCAGGCATCACACACACACACACACACACACACACACACACACACACACACACACACACACACACACACACACACACACACACACACACACAAACCTAACTTAACTCGCCCCCACCTGACCCACGTGTCCCCTGCAGGTTCGTAGGCACTACAGAGTTCGCGACGGGTCTGTGGGCGGGTGTGGAACTGGAGACACCCACGGGACGCCACAACGGCACAGTCAAGGGCGTCATGTACTTCAGATGCGCCAAGAACTACGGTGAGGTCACGTTAGGTCAAGGTCAAGGTTACGTTAGGTCGGGTTATGTCAGGTTAGGGTAAGTTAGAGGAGATTGTGTTGGGCTGGATTAAGGTTAGGTGCAGTTGGGTGGCGATGAGTGAAGTCGAGTTGTGTTGGGCTAGGTTTGGTTAGGATAAGTTAGTGAAATTAGGTTAGGTTAGGTTAGGCTAGGATAGGATGGAATAAGCAAGATTAGGTTAGGATAGGACTGGTTGGGTAAGGGGTTAGGTAAAGTAATCCGTCCCACGCCCATAACTACGATAAAGAACCACCCAGCGCCAAAATTACTCAAAACGTTAAGCCAACATCAGTCCTGAGGTTCGTATGACCAAGATTTATTTATTTATTCATTTATTCATTCGTTTTCAGGAAGGACAATAGTCACAGGGAGATTCTGCACTGGTTACTTTCGCCTCAGTGTTAGGAAGGCGTAGTCCAGCCCTGCCCCCTACCTTTCTGATGTGGTGGTACAAATGAAGTAATACATGAACTAGAACTAACAGCATCTCCGTGTTTCAGGTATCTTCGTGCCCATGAACCGCCTGACGAAGATCCCTCACGTGGGTGTAGGTCGGCAGGGCAGGTCCAGCTCTGCGTCCCAGCGTCAGAGAGGGGCTGTGTGTTCCCGCCGCTCCCTCTCCCTGCCACCTGGACGCGTCAACCACGGCCGTGTTGATGTGTCCCGCGTTTCATCCAGGGTCGCTCAGGGTCAGACACATTCAGAGATTTTTTTGAGCTTGCTTATACCTGAGTGAATACGGTATATTACAGAGGATGTATAAGACTGTTTTTTTATACTAATGTGAAAATTAAACAGTTTGTAAGGTTGTGTATATGAGAATGGATATTAATTTGTGCATAATATGGCCTCACACAAACAAGACTGGATATTTTTTAAGTTTTAAGATCGCATGTCTGTACTCCCATCTTCACCCATAGCTACCCAGAACCTCACAGCCAAACTAGAGTGACTATTACTGTATTCCATACGACCAGTAATATAATTCCTGATGAATATTCGCTGCTATGGAGACTTAAGAAGCGTGCAGAGTAGCCAAGATCTTTTATGCCAACTTCCTCAGACTTTACACACACACACACACACACACACACACACACACACACACAGGTCAGGAGCCTTTTGAAATCAGGGAATATTTTGTTACAGTCAAGCAAACACGTCATACACATTGCAGGAGATACCACATCCAGCTGGCTCACTATACATCCAAACAATGATTCTGTTCTTACATGTTTCCCCCAAAAAAAGAAAATTCAGAGGGAGGCACATACAGATTCCAGACTTTTTAAAACATAGACCACAGACGGTAAAATGAGAAGGTCGAATCAAGCAACGTAGATTGAAGAAAGGACAGGAGAATAAGTGAATCACGAGTGTAGTAGATTAGAGAGTGGATCAAAGGCCAGGAAGATACTGATAAAGCGAGGGACGTAGAACACAGGCACGAGAGGAAGACAGCGAGGGTGGTGAAAAATTATCCTCAGAGTAATCAGCATCTGTAGATAGTTTAGTGTCTTTGTAGGGAACCGTTGCCTCAGAATGTATAATAAAGCCAAATATGTAAACAGGAGCTATATGATTTTCAGAGAGATCACTGTAGCCACCTGTGTGTCAACAAAAGCGGTCTGAATCAATAAGAAATCCATCAGAAAATACTTATTCATTCTTGATCCTTTCACTGGCTTTGTCGCACCTCGGTATTGCGTCCCTCTGGTGGCAAATGACTTGATTTATCTATAGGAAAACACCACAAGTTCGAGGGTGACTGAGAAAGGCTGACATCTGGCCTTTTGGAGAATGTTTCGTATTTTTGCAACGTCAGGCACTTGTATCACTGAGGTAAATACTTCCTAATATTCCCAAATAAACCCTCGATGCCGAGTAAAGAGGAGACACACAAATATTAGAGCGTTCTGATATTAACAAATCAATTAAGCTGTGTCTCTTTTTGAATCTGTATAAATACTTTAGGGAAACTTTATTCGTAGGTCACTTCTTAGATTCACTGCCAATTTAGATAAGGTCAGAGAATGTATATATTTCTCTTACAAGGAAATAGAATAAACTTTGTCCATAGGTTATTTATACGAGTAAATCTTGTACCCGTTTATCAGTTACTCTTTGACAAACCTTCCTGAGATGATAAAGGAAGTCTGAGTATTAAATGCAGTGATATGAAGCAGTATTAAAGGAAGTTACTTTATACAAGGAAGTAATATCGTAGGTAATAGTAAAAGAAGTTTATCTAGTCCAGTAGTGAAAATAACCTAATTCCCACGCCATTATTAGTGGGGAATAGAGTTTGAGTGATGATGATGATGATAATGATGATGATGATGATGATAACGATGATGATGATGGTGATAATGATGATGGTGATGATTGATGATGAAAGTGTAATAAACCTAACTGGTACTATCATTTTTGCAGACATCCGCGACACGACCCGCAAGATTGTGGTGGGGGACCGTGTATACGTGGACATGGGCGTGGGCAGCGGGTCGACGCGGGTGGTGACGGGCGTGGTGCGGTACACTGGAGCGGTACACTTCGCCTCGGGGTACTGGGTGGGTGTGGAGCTAGAGGTGTCGAGGGGTACAAATGACGGTACAGTTAATGGCACCAGGTACTTCACGGCACGCCCCCATCACGGCGTCTTTGCAGCACCGTCGAGAATCATCAAGTGAGAGGCAGAGGAAGAAAGGAAGGATGGGAGGGGAGAAAAGGAGAGAGAGATAGGAAGGATGGGATGGGAGAAGAGGTGGGAGGGAATGGGAGAGAGTGGATGGGAGGGGAGAAGAGGTGGGAGGAATGGGAGAGACTGGGGAAGGGAGGGAGTGGATGGGAGGGGAGAAGAGGTGGGAGGAATGGTAGAGACTGGGGAAGAGAGAGAGTGGATAGGAGAGGAAAAGGATAAGAGAGAGAGACTGAGAGAGAGGCGATGAGGAAAGGATGACGATGGGAGGTGGAGAAGAGTGTGTAAGGTAGCAAGGGAGAGAGAGGAAGAGACGGTGTGAGAGAGGGGGAGGGGAAGGAGAGAAGATGAGAATGACAATGGAGGGAGAGGTTCAGATGCCTCATTGTACTGGTAGATATAATACTTTCAGACGATTTTATTTATCCTAAGCAAGCCCTCTTTTGTTGATGTGACCAGTGGAGGCTTCATCTCTCCTCTGTATCATAAAATCGTGTAAAAGAATAAAAAAAATACAAGAATACAGTAGAGTGAAATATAGTAATGTCTTTGTAGTGAAATATTAGTGTGTTACATGTAGGGTGAAATCAGCGTTACGATTAACATTTCCCTTTCCAGACTCAGACACTAACTGAATATCAAGTATGGCTGTATTTATGCCTGAGGTACCGTAATTATTAAGTGTATTAGTGCGGCTTTATTTGCGATTATTACACTAATCAAGACGTGAAGGCCTAATCGTGAAAGCCACATCCTTCGGTCCTAACCTAGGCGTTCCTCGGCCCAAACTTTAGTAAAAGGAAAGTCACGTAAATTTAATAATAACCTAAACTGAGATGAACGAGGAGATATAAAGTGGTGCTTCCTTGGTACATACTTTCTATCTCCAGACGATTTTGACCAACTTTGCGTAGGTCTCGTGCAGTCAGGATGTAAATGAAAGCCATGTAGCTTCTCCAGTGTGAAAAGTCTCTCCAGATTCGAGTAAAATCGTGTGCATGTAGTGAAAATAAATGGAGTATCCGTCTTGAGGGTGTTGTGGGGTGTAGGTAAGTGTTCTGAGCCAGTCGTGCCCACAGACGCTCCCCAACCCCACGCCTGGCTAGGGGTCGATGAGCAATCTGGCTGACGTGTGCTATCAAGGAGAGTTAGGACGGGTAATGACTCCCCTCCGTCCAGCTACACCGCCTCTCCTCCCCATCTCCCCAACCTCCCCTCCCTTACCCTTTCCTCCTGTCCTCCCTCCTCTCCCCCTCCTCCCCTACCCCATTTCCCTTACTTCCCTTTTCCCTCTTCCCTCACCTTCCGTCGTCCACTTCCCCTACCTCCCTTCCCTCACCTCCTTTCCTCCCCTACCTCCATCACTTTGCCTCTTCCCTGCCTCCCGTGCATCCACATTCCCACCTTCCCTACCCCCTCCCTCACCTTCAATAATTCCCCCTACAACACCCCTACCTCCCCTACTTCTCTTACTTCCCCTTCCCTTCCTTCTTCTTGTCCCCTCCCCTCTCCCTTCCTCCCTCCTTCGATTCCCTCTTCGCCTCATCCTACCTCGCCGCCAACAGAAGATGGATTAGATTTTATGCCTAGTGACTGCGCAAGGGTCACTAAGGCAAAGTGTTTATATTTGCTGAGTCCAAGCCTTCCCCTAGAACACGAAGAGCATTACACGGTTTACAGACAGTGTATTGATGAGTTAACAGGGACTAGGGAAAAACTGATTGAGTCTAACAGTCACACCGGTTAAAGACGGAAACTCGGATTCTTTCAGTTGCGAGTTGGATGTGCTGACGAATATATCATGCACCGTCTTCTCCTCGCTCCCTCCCCCCTCCCGTGTCCCTCTAACACTTCTTGCTGCCTCTTCCTCCCCTCCCTCCCTCCCCTCCTCTTCTTCCACCACCTTGATTCCTCCCACTCCCCCTATCCTCTCTCCCGCCTTACATTTCCCTCCCCCTCTCCTTCCCTCCCCCAGTCCCATTCCTTCCTCCCCTCCTTTTCCTCCACCACCCTGATTCCTCCCCTTCCCCCTATCCTCTCTCTCGCCTTACATTTCCTTCACCCTCTCCTTCCCTCTCCTCCATCACCTTAATGCCTCCCCTTCTCCCAATCCTTTATCTCGCCCTGCATGTCACTCGTACCTTCCCCCTGCCTCGCCATCCACCCCTCCACCCCCTAAATGACCCAGTTCCTTATTTCCATTTTGGGGCCTTTAGGCAGCAAGAAAAACGCTCCCCGCCTGTTTTACGAGAAACATGCAAGAGGGAAGTGAAGTAAGAAAATAATAATGGAGATGACGGCAAGATTAGCAGTAACTCAAAGCGATACTGTAGTTTTGTGCAGAAGATGTGACGAGATGGAGGTGAATAATCAGGAGTAAGAGCAGTGGAAATGGGATTATTGAGGAATGTTTGTGGTACGCGTAGAGTGGACAAGATAAATACTGTAAGTGATTCACGGATGATGTGGAGTAAGGAAGCCTGTTTTTCATGTGTTCATCTCTGGGTATAGACTTGATAGCCCGTTCTTTGAGGCCATCCAGTCGTCCAACGAGCCACACACCTACACATGTCACCACTTCGGCAGTAATACTCATATAGTTCGTACTCAGTGCATGTTAGAATCATCTCATTTAGGGCTGTGTGATGCTGTTAGGGAGTGTGTCTTTATGTAATATTGGTTGGCCTTGAGGAACATAAAGCAAGTCTGTATTTGAACCCGTGTCCATTCATACAGCAGAGAGATAGTATGGTTATATGGAGAGAGAGGGTATACATGGCGTGGTGAAGAGGGGGCATATATGAATGTCAAGGTGCGATGTGGCGCGGTAGGCAAAGAATGTGGACGGATATAGTAGTGGAGTGTGTAAGAAAGCGAGACACGGAAGCTGACGAGGCAAGGGACCTGACGGGAATCCAGCTGGTTGGATGAATTATGTACCGAGGCGCATATGACAAGGGTCGCTCTTTTAACTCGATAATTGACGAACTGATTCTGGCAGGTGTATTGAAGGGAATTTATAAATAATTAATTAAATAGATAAATATGTGTATGTAATTTGGCCAGTGATGGGGCTTGAAAGATGCGAGAATGAATTTTTTATTTATCCTTTTCAGTAGGCATGCTGTTGATAGTTCTCTCGCTTTCGTACCTTCTCTTTTCTTGTTTCTGGATCCTACCTCACGCCATCCTTAAGTGGGAAAAAAGGTCATGATGATGATGATGGGATGCATGAGCTGTCTCAAGTTTGGTATGAGGTGCACCAGTTATTGAAGGTTAAACGACCCTGATGTAATGAGTGTTTACCTCCCTGTGCTTAGACTGAGTGAACATCCGAAGTGTGGTCCTGACTTGTCCCTGGGCCACGCCACACTCCGTCACAGCCGCTCCTCTCTGGGCTCCAACAACACCCTCAACACACACTACAGCGGTCCCCTCAGCCTGGGCCTACCTCCACCTCCCCTTACACTCGCCAGCCAGGGCCCCATGAGCCTCGGGTGGGACGGGGTGGGGGCAGGGGCAGGGACAGGGTTTGGCTCCAGCATGACCCTGGGTTCTGACGCCTGTGCATCGTGTACCGCCTCCACCCATCTGCTGGACGACTATACCCCGTGGTCGTTGAAGAAGACCCAGCCTGCCAAGACGGCCATATACCCAGCCAATACCTCCATGACCAGCCTCAACAGGTCTTTCTCAGCAAGGTCAGTCTCACAGTACCCATTGCCTCACTTATCTCCCCCACACCACTCTGATCTTGGGTTGTACTCCCGTAAAATTAGCAGGCAATCCAGCACCTTCTTCCCAGTGTCTTTTTGCATATATCACGTTACACTTCCATGTTATTTAATGCCGTCAGTGTCCCTACCAGAAAGCCATAAATGACACACAGGAGAACAGTAAGGTGCAGTATGCTTCATGAATGGCTGAGGAAGACGCGAAATAAATCCTCAAAAGCCAGCAATAAAACAGTCCCTCGTCAGGTTGGCACTCGGCAACTTGAAAATGATTACTAGATTATAAAACTGGATCAGGGTAAAGGGCAGTTTATCAGCAACAGCATTTTTCTTTATCATCATTATCCACGTCATAACTTTGTCCTCGTTTTCCATTATTCACGTGATTTTCGGAAGCAGAAGTCCAGTTGTCCTTCCTGCTTTTCTCTCCTTCGACTGGAATAGAGTGAGACACTGAATTCCGTAGCAGGCAACACAGGTGACTGCTCCGTGGCCAGGTAGAGTCATCAGTGTCAGTTGCTGTGGATTGACCAGAACACCACACTGGTTTTTAGAGAGACAGACAGGCAGACAGACACAGACAGAGAAGCAGGTGAGACAACAGGAGTTTTGTTGCCGATAACATATACTTTCGATGGATAGTTCCCTCCTTCCTCATGCTTACCCCCAGAGAGCGTGAACTGCATTTTATTCTACTACCAGACGATTTTTTCAGTATAGAGGTGCAACAGAGCAATGAAGGGGTTAATGTAGGCTGTATCTAACCCCTCCAGAATGATAAGTTAATCCTAAGCTTAATGAAATCGTCTGGAAAATGGCGGAAGAAAATACTGACATTACGGAGTACCTGGGTAATGTTTTCAGCTTTAAGTCTCAGTTTTATGTCCCTAAAATTAACCCCTTCAGTGACGTAGGAGCTGTTTCATACTTTCCAACACCAGTCGATTTTATTCAGTGCCAGAAAAATCCCTCACTGAAAGGATTGATGAAGACCGTATCAATCCACAACCTCTCCTAGGCTGAATAAAATCGTCTGGAGGTAACATGAATGAAGTACACAAATCGTCTTTGGATTAGAAGGTGTTTCAATAAGACATCACCAATTTTAATGATACTATGCAAGCTGTCTGTGGCTCAGTGATCGTAGGTGTGTGGTATTGATTGGCATAGCGTGGCCTTGAGTTGTGAGTAATGGTGTAACGAAGAAATCATGATAAGCCCAGCATTTTTGTGTGTGATAAAAGGCCGCCTATGCATTACTGGTACCACGTGTATTGGAGGTACCACGTGTTTTAGAGGTAGCACGTGCATTACAGGTGGCACGTGTTTTAGAGGTACGTTAGAGGTTCCACGTGTATCTGAGGTAGTATATGCATTACACGTGTTTGAGGTTACACATGCATTAAAGATAACACGTGTAGTGGAGGTAGTATATGCATTACAGGTGTTAGAGGTAGCACGTGTATTTGTGGCAGTACATGTATGTGGTAGGGTTAGTACGTGTATTTGAGGTAGTACACGTATTAAAGTTTAGCATATGTAATAGAGGTAGATGACCAGTCGAGCATTGTGTGTGTGTGTGTGTGTGTGTGTGTGTGTGTGTGTGTGCGTGTGTGTGTGTGTGTGTGTGTGTGTGTGTGTGCGACCTATAGTGTTAGAGGTACCATGTACAGTATGTTGTTATGGCTCCAGACTTATCAGGATGTGAAACCAGTTAACCGCAAACTGAAAATACCCTTCTCCTGTACTCCACTTTTCGGGGGATGGGGAGAGAGCTGAGGGACGTTTGTATAACCAGGCAGCAGACCCACCCACATATATCGGTGCCACCACGTGAAGGCCTCCCTCTCCAACACCACCATGTGTGTTGGAGCCAGCATATATGTGTAGCCTGTACGTTAGAGATAGTCTTTGTATTAGAGGTAACGGACTGAGTATTGTGTATTTGTGCAGGTACGTGACATCCCGGCTGCGTCAGGAGGAACTAGAGCGTGCGGCGGAGGAACGTCGGAAGGAGCTGACCTGGTGCGACCCGCCCATCGTGCAGGTCACGCCCAAGGCACAGAGGAAGAAGAGGGAGAACCAGCACTGGCTAGAGGTCGGCCATAATGTCTTCTACAAAAATGAAGTGGGTAAGTGATGGTCGGTCTCTGGAAGTGCTCATAGACTGCACTTCAAGACACCCTAAGTATGTTATGCCTCACTAAGCTGAATAAAGTTGTATACCGTCACCTGGAGCAGAATAAGAGTTGTCCCGACTGTAGGAGGGTTAGTGGTTCCAGTATTAACTAACAGGCTCTTACATTTACTCATCTGAATAAAATCATCTGGCATTATCTAGAATAAAGTTCTGAAGATACAACCACGAAAGAGTTAACCTACGGCCTCGAAGTCTTCAAGAAAAATTTAACTGGTAGTGCTGATCGATTTTTATATAAGTACAGGCATTCCCCAATATATGTGCGGTATATGTTAAAAAATCCTACAGCTTTATTACCGCAATTTGGGGGAAAACGATAATTCAGCAGTGGATTGTTGTCATGATCCCAGGCTTATCCGAACGTGAACACAGTGAGGTACAGTTGGAAGTTTTACTCTTTCTTCAGTCTTCCATCCTTCTTTCTGGGGATTAGGAGGGAATTGAGGGATGTTACTTGGCAGAGGAGACGGCCTGTTATACTGATGTCACTGCTTTATTAACTCCTATCGACTACACAAAGGTTGAGGCACTTGATAACTACGGCGTAATGATTTGAAAAAGTGGGTCCTGTGACTTTTACCTCTTTATAAAAGTGGAAAATTAACAAGCTTATTTTTCAGTAATTTACAATGGACTGAATAGCAAAAAAGTTTATAAAAAGGCAACATAAACCAAGGACTTCTTGTACTTGTCGGCTGTAGAAATTAACTAGCTTGTGTAATCGTGACTAGTATAACCACGATATATATCGTGAGTATAACCCTCCTCTTCCACTCCGCCGGGCGTTTTGTCGTTTGTTGCGGGAGCGGCCCAGTCAGTCCCCACTTCCACACTCACAGCACCAACACACGCGCCGTCCCCGCAACACAAAAGATGCCGCCAGAGGAGTTTCCATTGGGGCATTGTTTACGGTCTCTATATTTGATGCCGCCAGAGCTTTTTACTGAGTTTAGGTGTAGCTTTCCGTCCCCCAAGAATTCGAAGCGGTCTTTCTCCTAAGTCTTCCAGGTCGTGAAATTTGTAACTGTTCTTGCCTCCTCCAGACGATTTTACTCATTTTTGTCAACACCTCTCGTATTCAGGGGAAATAATGAAGGGTTTATGTGGCTCCTCCAGTCCAAAAGGTCTAATCGATTCTGAATAAACTCGTCTGGAGATAGCAAGAATAAGCCAGTAAACCGCGCCGTCTGATTCTGGGAAACTGATGATCGAGGACTGAGCCACGCCACATCCAAAAGTCTGTCTTGCACTGGCACTGCTAATAGCATTACGTCGTAAATCCCTAAAAGCCTGGCAGACTGAGAAGAGAATGACCGAGAACGAGGCAGGAGGATAAGTACAGGATGTGGCCCATATGGGATTTGGTACGGGGGAAGGATGCGTACGTACCTCACATAATGCTACTCAGGACAGAGCGACTGGTAACGCCTTGAATGAGTGGACCGAATAGCCTGACTCCTTGCCCACACGTTCCAGAGAGGGCAATGAAGGTTAAGCAGCATATGTGATGATGAACAGATTAGAAATAGAGAAAGAAGTGGCAGTAAATTGAATAGAAAGGCGTGGTGTGTATCGTGCCGCCACGCAGGACATACGGGTGTGTGTCAAACAGCAAATACATAGATACAGTAGATAGATAGACCCTTCTTGAGCCCTGCCTTCATAACATAAGACAGAAAACAAACTTTTACTCTCATAAATGGATGAAGACATTTTAAAGTATTATCATAGCTTTAAAAGAAATAGTGATTTATGATACCAGTAGAGTTCCACGAGAGATGTAATGATATACTATTCTCTACAGTCTTGCTCGTAGTGATTATGAAGGGAAAAATATCTTGTCTTCGTTATGTACAAAATGATAATGTTCAAACTTAACGTAAATTGGAACGAAAGATTTTTATTCATTGTTTTGGATAGACTTTTTTAAACCTCTGAAAGTTATGTTCGGCTAAGGTGCGGTTTTACATCTCCAGGCAGCCTTCACCGTACAGTTTTGGATTATTACGAAAATGTTTTGAAATTTAGTGCTACGGTGCCAAAAGTTTCAGTGTTGCGGAACAAGAGCCACAACAGGTCGTGACTAAAAACACCCGAACACCAACAGTTGTCGATACTGTTGTGGCTGCTGCCTTGCGTTTGCCTCACCTGTGGCACACCTGCTGTACAGTAAGGGAAAAATTTCACTCAGTTTTACGCCTTCTACTTCACACTTAACATCAGTCCGTCACTTTCCTCTAAGACCCATCACATCAACAAGAACTTTCTGTCGACAACGATACATACAAAGTCTCTCTTCGCTTTGTAATATTTGCCATCAGAGGAAAGTGAAAGGGTAAATACCAGGCGAGCTTTTGTTCCTGGCGGTACGTGATGATGTGCAAGGTTGGCTAACACCAGTATTTTTCCGGCCGAATACTAACTCTGCGAGAACCTTCAACATTTGCCGGTAATTATTTGACAGCTTACTAATTAACGTGCATAGTAGAACAGCCGCCCATGTTAAGTGTGTGGAAAGAGCCCCTTCAATACATATCTATCTTACTATCTAGCTATTTCCAGACGCCTTAATCCTGTAAAGGGGGGCCACAAACAAATCGCCTCCATATCACCCTGTCCTCTGCCATTTCATTGCCCTGCTCCCAGCTCACACCCCCCTTACTCATATACCTCTCCGCTCCATCCCTCCATCTCATCCTATCTGTCTATCCAGTTACTAAATATCCACAAATTATCCGCATATATATTATTTACAGCGTCCGTGTTTACTTAAAATTGATGAGGCATTAACAGGGACAGATATTCCTCATTATCTTACCCTAAAAGGAAGCTGGTTATGAATGGAACCTTAAGATATTGCTCAGGTGACTACTCTGGTACAGGTGATCTTTAAGTAATGCTAAGCCAGTCTCATATTACTTAAAGGTGTAGGGACCCGAGGCTAGATTCCATGACCCAGTACATTTAAGGGTAGGTGACCAGCCCACTGCCTTTGATCCCATTAAAGGAACGGAAAAAAAAATAAATAAAAAAGGAAAGAAAAGTCAGCTCTACAAGGCCCTCACTCAGACTGGGGCATTTTAATCACTAGACCAACAAGCGTTCGAACATGATCAAAACCACGTAAATATAATAATAATAATAATAATAATAATAATAATAATAATAATAATGTACTCTGACTACCTGTGCATCTCAATCAACTCTGAAGATAAAGTTTTTCAAGTAGACATAATTGGTGGATTCTTGATACGAGTAGTGGTGGTTATAGAAGGTCTTCATTGACGAATCTGTTACCATATAAGTTATCAAATTAAAAAAAAAATGCCCTGAGATAGTAAAAAAAAAATCATTAGGTCGTAACTGCCTCAGGAAATGAAGCTCCATTGCACTTCGTCCTTCGTGGGTGTGAGGCCTGTGAGTGGGTGTGGAGGGAGTGGGTGTGAAAACAGTGGGTGTGGGGGGAGTGGTTTTGGGAATAGTGTGTGTGTGTGTGTGTGTAGTGGGCATGGGGTAGTAGGTGTGAGGTGTGCCGCAGTCATGAGGTAAGTAGCTCCACAAATGCTTGTTGCCAAACCACACACACACACACACACACACACACACACACACACACACACACACACACACACACACACACACACACCTCACCACCATCACCTGTTATACCGTATGGACTTCTCGTTCCTCGTCTCGTGTTTCCCCAGCCCAGGTTTGATTGTCATGCCGGTCAGACTGGTGGACTCAGTGTGTTCCCCCTTTGCCAACTACTGCGGGTCAGATTTCAGAAGATTTGGGAGTTGCAAGAGATGTCTGATTGTAATACCTTCGTGTAGTTAATAGGCACAAATCCAAGCCCTCATCCTCGCCTCTCCATACTTGCCCGTCTAACATATTAACATCTCCAATCTGACGCCTTATTTCTCCACTTTATTTTTGCTCTCGGGAACACTTTAGTCAGCTTTAGAGAGTGATGGGAGGGGGATTTATTGATAGCCTTTATTTTTACTGATTTTATTAACTTTTTTATTACGGTTCTCTCATAACCTGAACATATACTCCTTTTACTCAAATTTGGCCTAACATTGTCTTCTCTCCATCATGAATACTGAGTTGTAAAAAGATATGAATACTTGTTATGATGCTAGTCACGAAGAAATGCAATGGAAAAGACGTTGAACGAACACTAGGTTATAATAGTCACGAAGAAATGCTGTTGAATGGATGTAGGGCCAACACTAGCTTTTGATGATAGTCACGAGGAAGTGCTGTGGAAAAGATGTAGAGCCAACACTAGGTTATGATGATAGTCACGAAGAAGTGCTATGGAAACGATGTAGAGCCAGCACTAGGTTATGATGATAGGAAGAAGTGCCGTGGAAAGGACGTAGGGCTAACACTGGCTTTTGATGACAGTCACGAAGAAGTGCTATGGAAAAGACGTATAACCACAGTATTGTCCTATTCTGCCTCTGAGCTACGTGAAGGGAGCCGTAAAAGGACAAAACTCTGGGCCAAGTTAAGGTAATAGGACTTTAGTATGGCGGCACCAAGCGTATACTAATTATTACTTATTTTGGTGCACTGGGGGGAGGGCAGTCAGATGGTGGGTGACAGAGCGACTTGGAGGCGTTTTGTCTGCGGCCACCCTTTGCAGGATTAGGGCGTCGGGCTATAGATAGATAGATAAGATTAAAACTGCGGGCAGGGAATGTGAAACGTGAGAGGGGCCCCGGTAATATGTGACGGTGTTTTTCGCGCCATTTTTGTGTCTTGCTGATTCGTTTGTGCAGTGAATCGTAATCTTGTGTCTATTTTTGGGAACAAGGCGACCAACTCCTAATACTTTTGTTTTGTTTTTACTTAGAGGGAGTGGTGGGTAAGAGAGACACATTTCCTTTCCCTTTCTCACAACTGCAGCTGCTTCCTAGTATGTCGTTTCTAACCTGGAGCACCTAGCAAAGACCTAAAGAACTTGTACCCGTCCTCCTCTCTCTCTCTCTCTCTCTCTCTCTCTCTCTCTCTCTCTCTCTCTCTCTCTCTTTGAAGAACAAGAAGAGTGAAACTTAGCCAAAGGTTGATTGTCAGCCTTAATGAACCTTGCACAGGCGATATACGTAATCATAATAATAAAAAGCCTTGTTTTCCTCTAACACCATCACTTCCTCTTCCCCCGGCAGGCGTGATCAAATACATCGGTCGCGTATCGTTCGAGAGCGGGGTGTGGCTGGGTGTGGAGCTGCGGGGCCGACGGGGAAAGCACGATGGCATGGTGAAGGGGCGCCGTTACTTCACTTGTCGCCCAGGCCACGGGATCATGGTCAGGCCCAGCAAGGTGTACGTGAGGGGCATCAACGGCGCCTCCCTGGTCAACCCACAGCACGAGGAGGGCGAGGAGTAGACAGGATGGGAGGGCTGGCGAAGAGTCCAAGTTCCATACAGTACTCTTTTCGCCGAACCCTTCAAGCCCCGGGGGTGTCGTTTTCATTCTATTCCTGACCCTCTCCAGACGATTTTATTCAGCTGAGGATGGACTTGTGAAGCTGGAGGGGTTAGATATAGCTCTAATAAAGTCCTTCAGCACGAGAAGCCTTGCCAAAGTTAATTAAAATCGTCTGACAGCAGCAAGAAGACATAAAAAGGTCACCTGAATATAGAGGGTTAAGAAATATCCCTAACACCTCTTCCTTTCAAGTATATTTCAAAATCTAGCACGTTCGTATGTTTTTTGTCATGTTTTTTGGTTCTATGCTGTTTAAGAAATCTTTGTTGATATAAAGACATAACGACAAACGGGAATATTAAGGCGCAATGTAGCCAGAGTTTTTTTATGCAGTTTGTTCTGGTCGCCTCAATATACACTGTAAACGCTGGCACTGTAAAGACCCATTTATTCTTAGCACTGTACGCCCTAAATGTAAGCTTCTAGCACACAGTTTGACGAGCGGAAATATTTGCACTAAATGAGGTGCCGAGAGCTGCTGAGAAACGAAGGGGTGAGTTCTGGGTCAAAACAGAGCAGACGAAAGACACTCCATGATCCTTAGAGGGGAATCCAGATGAATTAATAGCATTGCAGATACTAAGAAAAATTAGGGGGAAAATGTCACTCAGTAAGAAGTTTCCTATATTCACGAGAAGACACCTTATTCGTGGTGGCGACAGTCAACACAAGGCCCGAAATTAACGCATCCCTTTCTTTGGCGGGAAAAATGGGCCAGAATGATGATGATGTTAATGATGACGTTGAAGATGATGATGATGATGAGGAGGAACTAGTATTGTATATATGAGAAGAGGATAGGTGAAGACAGTGATCGTTTCCCCTTGCCACTTCGTCGCCAGCAGCAGCCTCGGTACCGGTGGAGGGCAATCCTGTGCACACCTCGCCTCACAGCAGAATAATTTATGATAATTTTCCCCTCGTAACTAAGATTATATTTTGCAGGAGAGACAAAGGACAGATAATGCAGAGTTTTCACATACTTCTAGCTCTTCTTGTAAAAAAAACAACACAGTCTTAGTAACGCGAGGAAAATGGTAAGGTCGCTTGTGACTGTTCGGCGTGGTTCCGTCTCTACCCCCGCACCTACACAGCAACTGCCACTTTCTGCTTTACTCCTGCTGCTCCACTGCCTGCTACGCTCCTGCTGCTTCCCTTTACCCTTTCACTGATAACGATTTCAACTGAGTAAAATCGTGAAATGTAGGTAAGAATCATGGTACGTATGTCCGTTTTTGACACAGGAGTACAAGTGAGAGCAAACTAACCTACCCAGTGGTCCCTTCGAAGGTGTTTGAGAAAAGACTGATTATGGTGTCAAATTCTAGGTCGTATTCTAAATGATTCTGGAGATTTCGTAACACTATCCTTTAATGATTTATTCTGCACATCACAGTTATCATACAGTTTGTAATTAATGTATTCTCTTTCCATATTAAAATTATACAAATATGTGAGAAAATGCTAGGATTTAGTATGCAAAATATATCACAGAGGAAGAGATGTTACGAATTCTTCCATGCTACCTAGAATATGGCCCTTGTACGTTTAAGACAAGGTTAGCAAGACAAGAAGTGAAAGGGTCTATATTCACGATGTTTGTAAATTCTGTTCCTACGTCAGATTCGCCACACTGGTCTCTCTCTGCCGGCCAGAAAGCACCCGCCATGTGTGGTATTGTAAATATATAATAAATCATGCCAGAAACACCAGCTGGCGTTATCTGGTATTAAATCTATATTGTGTTTTATTTTGCCTTATTGTGTGTGTGTGTGTGTGGACAGGAAACATATTAAGCCTTTCTCAGCGCAGGAACGTTATAGTAGCCGCAACGAGAAATGAACGCTGTGGTGGGGCAGCCTGGATGACCTGGGATTCCCCCACTGTAGCCATATCCACATGTCACCGACCATCGGCCACCGCTGCCGCCCCACTCCATGATCCTTACCCTGTGTCTCTGGCTTTCTCTTTCTCTCTCGGTTTCTATATAAACTGGTGTATTTCCGAAACTAATTATGAAATTATTATGACTTTTGTTCCACACCACCACTGAGGTAAAAATCAAGGAGAGTTTTCTGTATAAAGGTTTCCCCCCCCTCCTAAATGTGGCATATGAGCGGGGGAGTGCGGCCTTGCCGATACCTCCGCCTGACCTATAATCATACTCTCGCCAGAACTGACCTGCCCTCAGACAAGGGGGGGGAAACCTTTATACAGAAAACTCTCCTTGATTTTTACCTCAGTGGTGGTGTGGAACAAAAGTCATAATAATTTCATAATTAGTTCGGAAATACACCAGTTTATATAGAAACCGAGAGAGAAAGAGAAAGCCAGAGACACAGGGTAAGGATCATGGAGCGGGGCTGCAGCGGTGGCCGATGGTCGGTGACATCCTACCTCTATGGTCGGTGACATGTGGATATGGCTACAGTGAGGGAATCCCAGGTCATCCCGGCTGCCCCACCACAGCGTTCATTTCTCGCTGCGGCTACTATAGTCAGCAGAGGAATGTGAGAGGCAGAAAGACCAAATATCAGACACATATGCCCCCGACAGTACCGTGTAGACAGACTACAAACGCAATAACTCGGGACAAAAATTAACCATCTTGAGAGTCATAAGCAGCTGTTATACAAAGGGCAGAGGCAAATTTCAGCGGTGGTGGTGGTGGTGGAGTTGTGCAATGACGATAAGACGCGAAGGAAGTCTACCATCCGGCTTTTGGAGTATTCTGAGGTATAGCAGTGAGGTTAGTATCGCCCAAGCAGTGCCAGCGAGGGGTCTCATCACTGCATCAGGAGGCAAGGGACCCACACCCGCAGACGTACTGAACTGAGAACGCAGACACCAAGATCCAAGGACAAACTACCGACACCAGGAGACATTATAACACCAACGCTACTCAAATGAAGACATAGGGTGAGGGAGTAGCAATACCAGGATTTATACCGCCCATATCTTGAAGGATCACAATACCAGCGAGACAGTGGCAATAACAAGACACCAACTACCTACAACCGCGGGATAAACCTCAGAATGCCCCCCCTGGCACAGCACTGGAGCGGGGTGGATGATGGAGTGGGAGGCCAGGGCGGGGGCAGGAGGATTACAAGAGTAGCAGGAGGGTGGAGGTGTGTGATGTGCTGCACCATACTAAACATGCTTCTGCTCACTGTGCCTACACTGGCCTGTCCTCAGAGTAAGTCACTACCTAAGGTTCTGTTTTATTTCACACACACACACACACACACACACACTATTATTGTGTGTGTGTGTCTGTGTGTGTGTGTGTGTGTATGTGTGTGTGTGTCTCTCTCTCTCTCTGTGTAAATACAAAATTATTAAAGCTGCATATGTATTTTTCACTTATAAGGAGGGCCTGTGGTGACCAGCGTACACCCACACACTATACAGTGTACTGTACGTAGAGGGCACAGCAGTTAGTAAAGTCAGAGTGTAAAAGGCAAGAACTATCCGTTTATCACGTCGTATCCGGTGTGGTGGAGTGGCTGGATGTCACATGCCACACCTTACACGCCACAAGTGCATCCTGGAGGGACAAAGTTATATAGACACAAAGATCACACAGACCTTATGATCCTAATGTGGAGATCTGACTTAATATTAATGCTGAGTCACAAATATTTAAGATTATGAGAGTATAGTAAAACACACTCTATCCTACTCCAAACAGACAGTAAGGTAAAGATGGGGAAATATGTGAGGAGTGCGAATTATCCGTGGCATTGATGGATCTTGAAAAACTGTATGATTAGATGAACAGGGAGGAAGCAGGGAAGATGTCTGTATATCATGGAGAGGAAGCGAAACTGCAGAATGGTCAGAGAAAGACTGTATGATGGTAGTGCAACGTGTACGGGTAGACAGATGGTTGGGTGGAAGAGTAATTGCATGTAGGGGTAGACAGATGACTGGCTGAATGGAGAGTTGAATATAAGTGCTGGAATAAGGCAAGACTATACGCTAACTCCTTTAAGTCTTGCAGGCATCTATGTTACGTCCTTTTAAGTACAGTTTTCGCCTGGTGATCTGAATAATTATAGAGAACTAACACAAGTGCCTAGTTAGTGATGATCTTCACATAATACAGTTGTGTTGCCATACCCGTAGAGTTTACATATTCTTTCGTAGGACCTGGATGTATTAGTGTTGCGATAAGGGGTAAACCGAGATGATTTGGCCATGTGGAGAGGATGGAGGGTGGAACTGATGCGGAGGGTGAGAGGTGTGAACGCTGAGGATAGAGTTGCGGGAGGTGTGGACTGAAAAAGACTTGGGATGAGGTCATATAGCGTGAATTCATGGTTAAGAGGTTGTTCAAGCTGGAAATCCGTCATAAGGTGATCAGGCCGACGCATGCAAGAATGATGGAGTCTATATAAGCGACCGAACGAAATAAATCAATATACCTGACACAGAAAAAAATATTAACGAGGTCCTAGGAAGCCTGTGTAACCAATGAGACTAAGATCATAGTGGCCATAAAGCAACTGGCAATGATAAATCGAGAATAAATAGCAAGAGAAAGGATACACATGAAAAAAGAGTTCTGGCAGCACTGATAGATCCGCTGAGACAGGAGGCGTGAGTGTTCTGAATCAACAACAGCAACAACAGGGCTAGGTGAACGAGAGGGAGGTGCATGTGTGTGTGAGAGGAATATTTAAATGTGAATGTGACAGGTGTGTATATTATGTACATGTGCGTGTATGTATGAAAGGCAGGTATGTATGAGGTACGTAATGTGTATGGGAAAGAGATGCATACACGTGTGTCTTGGAAAGGTGTGTGTGTGTGTGTGTGTGTGTGTAATACAGTGTAGTGTCACCATCAGGATGTGAGGTGCATCGCGTCAGCCAGTACACGGAGTCTCCCTGGTTCCCCTTCAACGACGCTGGCAGGGCGGTGGTCGGCATCCACACAGAGAAAGGAACCCCTGAAGTCCTCTCAGGGGTCATCATCCGGATCTATGACACGGCTAACACAATGATTATCTCTGCTCAAGTCCCGTGGAACCAGGCAACGACGCTACACTGCAACCAGCACTTTACCAGTACAAAGCCAAAGTTTCCAGGCAATGGAGCATTTCAGTGGCTGCATTTAGAATTCTCCGTCATTAACCAGACACTAAGAATTGGCGAGCATAAAAGCAATAAGGAGCTGGTGTGTCCAGAAGTACCCGTGGAGAACCCAGCCTTCGTCGCCTTCTACCCCACCGTCAAGGATAAAGGCGACCTGTATGTGATGCCGGACTGTGTGGAAGGTGAGTTGCTCTTTACCACACCAAGGGACAGTCTTGCTACCTAGGAGGCTTTTTCTGATGCACCTCTTCCTTACCTGTTTATTTTTGTATATGGCGCCTTACTGTTTTCTTGTATGTTATTAACGCGAATAATATCCATGAAAGAAAGAAATACCAGACAAGAGAATATTAGGTCGTCATATGAAAACTAAGTAACGAAGGAAGAAGCGCTGCAAAGCCTCATAAATTCACGAAAATACGGACTCAGATGCACACTCCCTTCTTACTAATAACTGACACTGAATGCTGATGTAATATTAGCATGATACAGTACAAGATTAATAATGTCAGAGGTAATGGTAAGGAGAGATATAAATGAGGCCAAATTGATTACATGTAGAGAGACGGGTACTGGCATGTGATACTGACAAGAAAGATGTGAGAGATGATCAGTGTTATGTGTTATGCAAGGCCACAATTAGAACACAAAAGTTGAGTGCGAGGGATCCCCAGAGTAAATGCATCAAAACCCTCCTCATCCCCTACGTCAGATGCACTACCAAACTTTGATACCGCGAGTTACAAAGCCTCTTGCACAGGGAGGGTACTTTCTTTTATGAGTGACTGTACTTTACTCTTCTTATTCTATCTTGGCCCAGATCCTTTTTCTTTGGTAGCTTATTTTATGTATCTCAGTGGCAGAAAAAGACAGTACTGTGGCTTAACATCCTTTCCATAGCATGTCTTTGTGACCAGCATCATATTCTAGTGTTAGTCTGTTGTTCGTTCTCAGCATTCAAGATGGAGAGATGGCAATTTTGGGCCAAGTTAGAGTAAAAATTATTTACTTCCCACATTAATGTATGGATGTGAGTCTGGTATGGCAGGTGTATAAAAATCAATACTGAGAGCCGTAAAAATAGAATATTTAAGGAATGTGAGTTGATGAGGTTGAATAGGATAAAAAAAAAAAAAAAGGCCAAGATCTGTGAAAGACGTGAAGCAAGGTATGTTGATCAAAGTGTGGGTAAGAGTGCGTTTAGATAACAGAGCCTCATGTAGTGACGGTATGATGATAAGGGTAGATAAGGAGTATATAACAAAAAGTATATAAGGGTATAGAAGAACGAGTATATAAGGGTATGAGTAGGCGTTGGATGCTAAAAATGAAATGGCTGAATATCGTATGTAAGGGAACGGCATTCTGATTTTACGGACTGCCGGATTTGGATTTATTGGATTAAATTTTTCGGAAAGTTTTATAGCGGTAGTGTTATATTTTGAAATTAGGACTCACAAGCAAGCCTACTTCCGGTTTAATCCTAACCTAACCTAACCTAACCTAATGCCTCCCCTATAAAACAATTCGAAAAACTGAATCCGTTAAATCGATATCCAGCGTCCGTAAAATCAAAATGCCGGAGAATAAGATGGCTGAATGTCGTAAGGTAATCTGTGAGCACTGGACGGAAATTCACGGAGCAAACATAGTAATTAATGACAGAAATTGATGGGGTATTTAGGGTGGAGCTAATAAGAAGTGCTAAACCTCTTCTCTAGATTAATAGTCAGCGAAAATTTTGAGGCTCGTTTCTGTGGGGATCGTACGGCCTCTGAGATGAGTTATGAAATTCGAAAAGCTGAATAGTAAAGGACTGGCTGTAGCGCTCTTTTGATGGGCATTCTGCTGATAGTTTTCATGCTTTTGTACCTCCCTGCTCCCCATTTTGGCACCCTCCAAATCCATCCACCAACTGGAACGGGGTTAGTATGATGTTGATGATGATACTGATGATGATGGTGATAATAATGATGATGATGATGGTGATAATAATGATGATGATGATGGTGATGATGCTAAAGGCTAGTTGCAATTATTAAAGAGCTGCAGTGGTGATGCTTTGCCTGTGATGGTGGTAAAAAATAATGCTTAGAAAGAACGCAGTACACGACAGGTCAATTGTCACCACAGCCCCAGAGTCGAAAAAAAATGCAGCTTAGGGACGCAGTGGTGGCCAAGCGGTAGAGTGTTGGACTGCCGCTCGAAGGGAAGAGGGGTCGGTCTCAGGCTGGGTGATATATATTCCGTTACACTGACCTCAGAGACCCGTTCATATTAATCCAATCATTTCCGTACCATGTATTATGGGCGATGGGTATTGGTGGTCAAGTGGTGGCATGAGGTGTATGTGCCATCTGTTGCACATGAGAGGACTACTGAGCCACGGGAACGGGTTGTGAAGTTTATGCAGGAAAAAAAAAAAAAATGATATGCTGTGGTGTTTGTGCAGGTTGCGCAGTTTACCCCGACAATATTCTTCCAACGCTCCTCACTCACACCTCCGAGAAGAAAGGACTGTCGGTATTGTACGGTCGGGCAGTGTCTCCGGTCTCAGAGGTTAAAATAGCCGTCAGTCACTGCAAGCACGGAAACTGCAAAGCCATCACCAGCGTCGCCGTCAACAAAACTCAAATGGGAAGCAACACTTGGGAACGGCTGAGGTTGGCAGTTCGTCCGATTCCTACAAAGGTAACACAAAAGCACGATAAACTCACTCACAGTCCTTGTTATGCATTGCCTTGTATTTCGGTTTCTTTACATTTAAGTTCCCGGTAAATTTCAAATAATGACATCTTATCAAAACATTTTTTTTTTATGTTGCCATTTCTTATTTAATTTTTGTAATTAAGTCTCCAATAAATTCTCTTCGTTCGCTTTGTTTATACAGGTTCCAACATGTATGAATGCATCGGCCTTAGTCACCTAATTTCGGCTCTCCACGCTGCTCGGTCTCTAGCAGCCTCTCCATTCAGTCCCTTAATCCTGAGGTGACACTCCTCGTCCCACGTCATTTCTCGGTCTAATTCTCAGTACTCAATCCTCAACGTTCACAACCCTCACTCTCCGCACCAGCTGTCATCCCCCATCCTCACCACATGCCTAAACCATCTCAAACTCCCCTTTCACATAGATGATACTCTTTGGTATGATGCGTCAGGGAGGAAAATGACGGACTTGCCATGAGTGTGTAGTAGACCTAAGAGAATAGTAGATCAACTTTTGTCTCAGATGGCACAGTTAACACATAAGCGTCAATACTCACGTGCAGGGGGCAAACCACCTCTATGCCGCCGTGCTGAGTGTGGGCAACTTTCTCGGTGTGTTTCTGAAGAAGACGAACAGCGAGGCACACGTCCACCTGGAGTACAGTCGCGGGATCCACTGGGCCGTCAGATGAAACCCGAACACCTCACCTGGTACGTTCACCCACTCATTACTGTGTGTTTTTAACCTGATCTCAACTCACCTGACCTACATTGTAACCTAACTTTACCTCATCCAACCATAGCCTAACCTAACCTGATGTAACTTAGCCTAACTTGAACATAAATAATTCGACCCAAGCTAACCTAACCTAACCTAATCTAAATAAATTTAATATAATTTAACTTTACCAGACCTACGTTGAATTTTCCTAACCTAACCTAACTTGGCTTAACCTAACCTATTCTTGCATCCTCCATGTGATTTTATTCTGCGTTATTTGATTGATGGGTGGATGGATGGATGTATTGACGGATAGATGGATGGATGGATGGATTCACTGAC
The DNA here is from genome assembly GCF_032717465.1 of Coenobita brevimanus. Lineage (NCBI taxonomy): Eukaryota > Metazoa > Arthropoda > Malacostraca > Decapoda > Coenobitidae > Coenobita > Coenobita brevimanus. The sequence goes on along the minus strand of NC_137024.1, from coordinate 2,366,399 downwards.
TGATGGATGGATGGATGGATAGAATGACTGACTGATGGATGGATGGATGGATGGATTGACTGATGGATGGATGGATGGATTGACTGACTGTTGGATGGATAGATGGATGGATTGACTGATTGATGGATGGATGGATGGACGGATAGAGATGGATGGATGAACTGACTGATTGATGGCTGGATGGATGAATGGATGGATTTTCCAGGAGAAAGTTAGTACTATTAGCCACTACACTATACAACAGGTAATTTCTTTATTAAATGAAATCGCTTGGTGGATCAAACAGGTGAGAATAAAGACATCAGTTCTTATTCTCAGGTAAGGAGGCACCGTAGCACCTCTTTCTTAGCAATTTATTTTTGGATATGGCTGGTTATTATTTTGGATATGGCTTTTCGATATCATTTTGTACCTGAAACCTTCTATGGATGGATTATGTATTATTTAGGCGATTACAGACGACTGAGGGATGTTTTAGGAGTCAAAGGATTCAAAATTGTCTTGATTAATCATTGCATTGGCTGATTTTTCTTTTCTTTTTTTTTTTCGTTTTAAAAGTTTGGATCTAGTTGCATAAGATGTCCAGACGCGTCCATGGGAGATAATAAAGAAGTTAATGAGAGAGAGAGAGAGAGAGAGAGAGAGAGAGAGAGAGAGAGAGAGAGACTATTATAAAAGACGAGTGGTAAATGGATGGCTACCGTGAACCCTGTCAGGCTCCACCACGACGGTGAAATGTGGCTACAAACATGGTATCTAGTCACACAATCATCATTTTTAGGCAGGAAATACTGAGTAGGATCCATACTGGGACACTCACTTTGTTATAGATCTTATTACACATCTTAGACTTATTATTCCTTTCCGGCAATTGTTGGAAAGTAATTAATTAGCCTTGGAACAGATTTGCTTCCAGTCCATAACATCAGCCGCATCAGAATGAACCTCAGTATGGAATTGCCTAAAAGGAAGCATGGCGTCATTAGAACTTATTGTATTTGACTGAGTGATAATATTTACCTGTATGGGTGTGTCCTAACAACAGGTGGCAGAGGTGGCGCTTCGAGAGAGCAGACAGACAACACAGCAAGAGGTAGCAGAGTTGGTGGCGCCTTGAGTGAGCGGAAGAGTAACACTGCCGTATGGAAGGCCCTGTCATTCATCTGCATCATCCTCCTGGTCCTGATCCTCACCATGCCAACCGCCTGGACGCCGCTGAAGAGGTGCCTGTGCGGAGAGGTCACAGATGGAATGGGTAAGGGCGTAGGAAGTGAGGGAAACATGACCAACGAGGAGAGTGCCGCCCTCGCCCGTCCCACTCTCTACCACCTGACGCCTCTCGCAACCCCCCGCACCAGCACTTATGATAGTCCAAAATGATTCACCGTGAGCTTGACTGCAGGGGGTCACTCCTTCAATCGACGTCCTTTATTAGTTTGTCTGTTGCTCTTTTTTTCAACGCTGGAATGGCCTCTGCTCTAAAAGGGGCTAATGAAGACTGTATACAACCCTTGAGTTTGAAGAGTTTGCCCTATCTATCTATCTATCTGTGTCTATCTATCTATCTAAAAATCTCATCTAGACTCAATAAACTCATCAGGAGACAAGAATAAAATACAAAATAGGGCACCGGAATGAACGTTAAGTACCGTACCATATTCAAGTTGGCATAAGGTCCATCCTAGCGCTTCTTCCTTAGCGATTTACTTTGCGCATTATTCCTCAGTGTCTCTTGCAGGATATCTTCGGCATAATAATATCTACTTAGTTTTTATCAATAACACACGGCGATACTGAAGTGTGATGGGCAAAAATAAATCGCTGAGGAAGAGACATAAAGAAAGCATGTTAGCTCAAGGGAATGTGTCGAAGCTGATTTTCTGGAGCCTCTTGTGTACCGAGTTTTCCATACTATGCATTAATATTCCCTTGTACATTATTTATACTGTTTCAGCAGAGACAGAATTAATAACACAAGAGAATACTAAGCTAGCTATATGTAAAGGTAAACTGATATGGTACTGAAGAGATGCCGGGAATACAAGCACTTTAGGCGTGACTTATAAGGAAAGTAATCAAACAGTTCCCTAGGCAGCAACACGCAATCATCATTGTACAGTTCAGCTCCCTAAATCAGCTCTAATTATAAACAGACGGAGAAGATCAAGCAAAGTGATGAGGTGATGCATTTGTCTGTTAAGGTGGGTGAACTCTGACACCACAGCAAGTCTACACGCATATGATCTTACAAACTGTGTGGAAAATTATCAAACAGTAACAGTTAATGATGTAGCAATGTAAGTTTTCCATTACGCTTCCAAAACACCGCGTGAGGCCAGTGTGAGTGGTGGGTATCAGAGCAGAAGCGGTGACAGGAAGGTACGGTACGAAAATTGCTGTACTTCATCCCAGAACCGACGGAAGAAGAAGAAGAGAGAGAGAGAGAGAGAGAGAGAGAGCTTCATTTCGCGAGCCTGGACATGCGATCTGAACTGCTGTTAAGAGAATTCAATTGTCTTAATTAAGGACAGTTTTTACCCCCTTCAATTTGACATTTTCTCGTGTTTCATTTTTTATACCACATCCAAACGATTATATATGGCTTTGGAGAGATTTTTTTTTTTTTTTTAATTGAAGGGCAATACATAACTTTAAAATCATCTTTCCTGTCTGGGACTACTGAATAAAATTGTCTGGCAGGGAGAAAAGAGCCAAATATGACGTCCGCGGACTGAAGGGGTTACACAATTGTTTTTATATGGAGATGCGCATTCCCCCCCCCCTCTCTCTCTCTCATAGGAATATTGTATGTCTGTCAGTATGTACTGTATACAACTCCTAAAAATTTTTGCCCGCATTTCATGTTTGTGTAAAGGAAATTATTACAGAAATCAGAAAAAATGAAGTAATTTTATGTACAGCAGGAGTATCCCTTAAGTATATCCAGTTTGTGTCTGAACCCATTCTTTCCCACCTGCTCTTCTATGATATATAATATTTTCCCATAAGAGTGTACTTAGGCATAACTTTGATACAAAATTTTGAAAGGAGTCCTCGCTCATGCTTTTTTTTTTTTTTTTCAAAATCTAATAATTTTTGTCATAGTCGAAAACTATGATAAGATTTTCGGACACGCTGCAGTATATATATATATATATATATATATATATATATATATATATATATATATATATATATATATATATATATATATATATATATATATATATATATATATATATATATATATATATATATATATATATATATATATACTCTCTCTCCACGTTGAGTACACCGCTTCCCGTCCAATCAGTGAAGTTAAGCAACGTTGGGTCTGGTTAGTACTTGGATGGGTGACCGCCTGGGAACACCAGATGCTGTTGGCATCCCTTCGTGTCAAGTGGGGTTGGTGGAGGATTAGTGCCCCTCCCTGTAAAACAATTAACTCTAAGCCCTTTCTACCCCGTTTGGGATACATGGCGTCTGGCAATGGATGGATGGATGGTATATATAAAATGTCGGGCCGGTAGGATTAAGTTAGTGGTTTATCTCTGGAGTTGTGAGAACATTCTAGAAATTTAGTGTTGTGTCGTATCATCAGGTTCATGTTTGTATTTGGAGGTGTGAAGATCATTCTGGAGATTTTGGCATGTCTATTATGTTTTCCTCTCTAACCTTAGGAATTAGTTCTTGTCATTATTGTTATTATGCAATGTTAATTTAAGTTCATTACTGCGTGAGAAAATGTGGATTCACTATGGACTGCGCTGGAAAGTGGAATTGAGGAGGGCGGAATATTTAAAGGACTGCCCCACCCCCCCAAGGACGGGTCAGTTCAGTTTTGTCAGTGAACCAATGTGTGACGAGTTACTGCTCGGCCAGTCAGCAAGAGTCAGTCAGGCAGTTAAAGTCAGAGTCAGTGAGCCGATGGACACTGACAGTCAGTGACAGAGTTGGTGAGTCAAACAATGACTGCTAATCAATGAAGGACGGAGTATTCAGCCTGAGTCAATGAGAGAAAAAGTCTGTGTTCTGTTAGCGTACCTTAGCTGTGTGTAGAATAAAACCTAGAAGTGCTTGGTGCCTTTGATTACTGGCCTGTCTTTGCGTCGGTCTTGATGTTCCAAACGGAACCCTGAGGTACTGTATATATATATATATATATATATATATATATATATATATATATATATATATATATATATATATATAAACTGTATATAGGCGTCTAGATGATAAATTACTAACTCGCCAAAAATCCGAAATCGAGATCTTCCCTGGAACATAAACAACGAACTCGCCTCTAACTGATACACAGTGGTTGGTAAAGTAAGCGCAACCTTAATCCCCTGCTTCATAAGGATAAAAGTTAATGGTTTGGGTGCGACACAGAACATACCATAACCCGTGCACGGCCCAGTGAAAAACTAAAAGCCGAGGTCCCAGTCCCAGGTATGAGTCAAAACTAAGAACTCGTCAGCCAATCAACGGGCCGCTTCTGCCTCTCAGCCAATCAGCTGCCGCCGACGCCATTAGTCACGCATTGTTGGTGCATGTGTATGGGTATCTCATCATCCCCAATTTTTGTGGATTTTCTAGTGCAAATTCTGTTTGTAATGAGTTGCAGTAACTAGGATAGTGAATGGGAAGTACCCAGGGTCAGTAGGAAGTGACAAAGACACCAAGACAAGTGGAACGCTGCTGTGAGGAGACGAAAAAAAGAAACAGTTGTGAGTCGTACATAACTTGAAAAAACATTTTGAAACCGGTACGTTCTGTTCGGGACCCATGCACCTGTGAATCTAAATGCTTTGAAAGAGTTGACCGGGACAAGATGCAACAGATTTTCAATAACTTCGGGGGTTTAGCTGATTAGTGGTTACAGTGCACAGAATGCTCATCTTGTAAGCCGAGTGGAAAGGACATGTTAACAGCAGCAGGGTTAGTGGTCGCCCCAGCCATACACAGTGTTGCAATGTGTATGCAGTTACGTATGGTAGCGTTGTCAAGCAGTTGTGCCTTATTCGATTGTTGAACATCACGGCATTGGTGAGGGAAGGGTTTGAAGTGCATTAGACAAGTGTTTTTTCACGCGGAACGATGGAGCGTGACAAGAGAGGCCTTAAAGTACCATCGAATAAAGTATGTCAATAAGAAAGCCATAGTGACGCGTCACAGTGAGAATGTTAACTGTAACGCATCTACTCGTGAAAAGAGCCCTCATCGTGGATGCTTACCTCCAGGCTTCAATATCACTTTGCTCTATGATAGTTATGTTAAATGGATGCTAGCAGAAAATCACAGTGAAGATGAAACAGTGAAACAGCGATATTATCATAAGGTGTTCAGTACCTATTCTCCATTTCACCAAGTTTGGCACCATCACTGATGTCCTCAACGCCTGTAGTGTTCATGTAATCATTTGCACTAGGTGAACCTCTAGTTATAACCTTAAGAACCAATATAAAAGGCAATACAAAAACGTATATCCAGCACTAACGACCTTATTAATGCTACAGGTGTTGAGGACATCACTGATGGTGCCAGACTAGGTGGAACGGAGTACTGTATAGTACAACATTCTGTTCTAACGCCTAGCAGTGACGCGTGCAGTGATAAGATTAATCTTGAGCTGGATAAATTAGTGGCTGGTAATAATGATCAAGTGTGGGATTTAAAATAAAGCAGTACATCATGCAAGGACTGCCGGTGGAGAGAATCCTGAAGCAGTATAATAGTGACGAGAACCTTAGGCTTGCTTGCATAGCAACAAACCTCCAGCAAACTCTCCCCACCCCAATGCTTAGTGCGGGTCAGCAATACTACAAGCAAAAGCTTTGGACATACAGTATTGGAGTGCACAGTGTAAATGAACGAAAAGGGTTTGTGTTCAGTTGGATAGAGACTTGAGGGTCAAAGAGGTTCTAGTGAAATACCGGTAGCTTCGTGTTTGAACCACAACATCCAACATAAAGCCAGACATTCGTTAATTAGTTCTCGGACAGTTGCACAGGACAAAATAAGTCGCAACATTGTATTGACATCTCAGAGGAATATTCGTTCAGGACGGTTCGACATGATTAAACATTATGATCCTAGTCATTCGTACCTCCCATGTGAGACAAGGTTTTGGACATATCGAACAAGTTCATCGGATACCAGTGTACAACGTGAAGAAAATATACAGACCACTGTTGTGTAGGGGAAGAACTTAATGGACTTTTGATTCTCCCAAGGAAGTTTTTATATCCTCACTGGGCGTCAAAGCCGGTTTCAATGTTCACACTTATGGTCCCCGCACCACAAAAGCAAGTGTCTTAAAAAAGAAACGTTGCACATCCCTGGATTTGTCACTTGTGCCACTTACCTCTAAGTACCCGGCCTCTGTTCAAATATCACAAACAAAACGGATTTAATGCCGTTTGTTCCTGCTGAATACATGCCATTCCACCAAGCTTTATTGCAAGAACATGGAGCCACTGCCGGGTTTGTTTCATATGACCCGGATGACGATCTTTTGTGTTAACCTGATGCTCCTTTCCACCCACACCTGCCACCATCACATAACTGTATCTTCAGTAATGGTGAGTAGTTACTTATAAAACTTTCATGTATGTAGCTACTTCTGATTTTCTTGTTATGTATGTACTTATAATTATTTTTCTTATTGCATGCTAGAACCAACCGAAGTTTTTGTCGGTTACATTTTTTTATTCGTATTCATTTTTATATTTATTCCGCAAATACTAACCGTGTACAGCAGGTGTGTCTTGTCACACCTGCCTGTGAAGTATGCCATTCGGAGGTTAGGACCAGAATATCATAACATGTTTTTTAACAAGATATTGTCAGCGAGACCAGGCAAGTGTTTGCATGTATTATATATTATGCTAAACACATCTGCACCAATGGACACTGTGACAGACTTTAAGTGCAACCATCTTAAAGGTTGCTTTTGGTGGCTTGTCCACTATACGCTTCATATAAAGCTCATCGAATTTCATGCAGCTACCTTTTCAAGTTGTGGTGGTGACCCAGGTTCGTAAGGTTGGCTAATGATCATAGTTACAAGTTAGCCGGATTGAAGACTGCACAGGTTAGGTCTGTATTAGGTTAGGTTGAAAAAATTTCCGTATTCTAGGTTTATGAAGAAATTTCATCCATATATATATATATATATATATATATATATATATATATATTTTGTGTGTGTGTCCGACTCTGGGCATAGGCTTCACAGCCTGCTATCTATCCCAAGACACGTGATTCCTGAGTATGCGTGGAGGGAATATTGCAGGAGACTGGTGAAAATCGAAACATCGCAAAACTATTAACCATAAGGTGAAGTTGTAACCTCCGCAAAAACCTTGATCTCATCACCTCTCTGAGACCTACAAAAAACACTCCAGCCATCTCCCGAGTTAATCCGGCTGTTAATGAATATCTGGCAACATCCTGGACGGCGCGAAAGTTGCGACTTGCGAAATTCATTACTCCAATCGCCACTCCCAGTGACCTCTGTCTGCCTGCGGGGCGGGCAGCCCGGCTGCGGGAGTGCGTGACAGTCCTGAGTCTCGTGACTCGCTGCGGCCAGTGAATGTCCAGTGCTCACAGAGCTCTCGTCAGGGGAGGGTGAATGCGGGTGCTGCATAAATTGTTTTTTTCCGTCACCAAAGCGCTTTGTGCAGATCTCGTCTTGGATTGGTTTTATTAGTTACTACATTAATAGATTAAATTTCAACTAAGCGTAAAATTCCAATATCCGTTGGGGCCAGAATAGCTGTGGTAGCGCTCGCATTTCACGACCGTAAATGGCAATTTTAGCCGGCACCAGGCAAACGTATTTCCGGAGATATGTATTCTTGTTGTCCTGCATAATTATATGGCCCATTGGTCTTAGCTTGGGGGATTCACCGACCTCCCCTGTTGAATGTAGGTCTGGCATGACGCTTCTAAGAGAATAATTAGCTGTTAGATGTTAACATATGTAGAAATGGAGTTCCCCCGAGCTAAGCCCTGTATTGGACTATATAGCCCCGCTAGGGTTACAGGAGCGAGCTACCACTCCCGGCACGGCAGCCCGGGCGAGGCTCGAACTCGCAATCCCCCGATTACGAGTCCGGCGCGCTACCACTGTGCTACCGCGTCCCCCCCTAACATATGTAGAAGCGTAGTAGTCAAACTGCCAGGGAGCTAAGACTTATTCAAGAATCTACAGTACTGTTTAGACCTGTTATGCAAGCGGCAAGTTAACTTGTGGAGGGAGAGTAAGAGAAGGTGCTCGACAGGAATGAATCTGAGGGAGGAAAATGGCTTATTCAGGCAGACAGACAGACTTCCTGGGATACCCACATGAACTAGTACAAGCTTTAAGTGAACAAGTGCAAAGATTACAGGAACACTTAAGATTTATGTCTATAAACCCTGCAAAACATTACCATCTGAGGCTAAAGCTTTTAACTACAGTAACTCAAATGTAGAGATACTTGGGGTACCGATAACCTATACCAAGATTGATGCGGACCACCGCAAACTTCTGCATTGCCATTTGCAGTATGGCTGTTTGATATCACTATTAACCAAAGTAATTAAGTCCAGTCACAGGAAATGCACAGCACACTTCAAACCTTTTGATGCTTAGGCAGGAAACGCAGATAGTAAATTCAAGCAGAAACAAACATCAAAGATATCTAGTTTACAGTAACTTTAGGCATGCTTGTGGGAGCAGTAGTTTCAATTAAAAAAATAGGTATTAGGCTAATCAAACAAAATATTCAGCAACATTACCTCAGTAGCACATTACCAATTTGAAGTTCAGTGCATTACCTTTATATAATTTTAGCTACAAATCCAATCAACATCCCAAGACACCTATAGAAGTTTCATACTACTGTACTATTATTTCCAGATATCCAACTGTGAATAAAGGTGTAGAAAACACTTGTACAAATTCATTTTTATTTTGGGACAGACTTTTGAAGAGAATTTTTCAGGTACTACCTAATACTCCTCTCCCTCTTCCTCACCCTCTGCATCAGCAGAATCTACACCAACTTCCTCATAGTCCTTCTCAAGGGCAGCCAGATCCTCCCTGGCTTCAGTGAACTCTCCCTCCTCCATACCCTCACCAACATACCAGTGAACAAAGGCCCTCTTTGCATACATGAGATCAAACTTATGGTCGAGACGTGCCCAAGCCTCTGCAATGGCAGTAGTGTTGGACAACATGCATACAGCACGAGACACCTTGGCCAGGTCACCACCAGGTACAACAGTTGGTGGCTGGTAGTTAATGCCAACCTTGAAGCCAGTGGGGCACCAGTCGACAAACTGAATGGTCCTCTTTGTCTTGATTGTAGCAATAGCAGCATTTACATCCTTTGGTACAACATCACCCCTGTACAGGAGACAGCAGGCCATGTACTTCCCATGGCGAGGATCACATTTCACCATTTGGTTTGCAGGCTCAAAGCAGGCATTTGTGATCTCAGATACTGACAGCTGCTCGTGGTAGGCCTTTTCAGCAGAGATTACAGGTGCATAGGTGACGAGAGGGAAGTGGATCCTTGGGTAGGGCACAAGATTGGTCTGGAACTCTGTAAGGTCCACATTGAGAGCACCATCAAAACGGAGGGATGCAGTGATGGAAGAAACAATCTGACCAATCAGCCGGTTAAGGTTCGTGTATGTGGGCCTCTCAATGTCCAGATTCCTGCGGCAGATGTCATAGATAGCTTCATTGTCAACCATGAAAGCGCAGTCAGAGTGCTCCAGCGTAGTGTGGGTAGTAAGAATTGAATTGTATGGTTCAACCACTGCAGTAGCCACCTGAGGAGCAGGGTAAATTGCGAATTCCAGTTTGCTCTTCTTGCCGTAGTCAACTGAAAGTCTTTCCATCAGGAGAGATGTGAAACCTGAGCCAGTGCCACCACCAAATGAGTGGAAGATGAGGAATCCCTGCAGACCTGTACAGTTGTCAGCCAATTTACGAATGCGGTCAAGTACAATGTCAACAATCTCTTTCCCAATTGTGTAGTGGCCACGTGCATAGTTGTTAGCTGCATCCTCCTTTCCAGTGATGAGTTGCTCAGGATGGAAAAGTTGACGGTAGACCCCAGTTCTGATTTCATCTGTGAACAAAGCAAACTATTACCATTCTATGCTGGATAGCATCTCCTACAGCTGTCACTTGAATACTGTATGCATCTTAATGTAGTCCATCAGAACTGAATCGGATGATTTACACTGAAAGGGTATTGTTATAAAAGTGCATAAAATTTGCAATGTCAGTCCATACCAACAACTCTTCAAAATTTGTCAACTTCATCCCCCCGTCAGATTCTACAGGACAATTAACATTACCAAAGAAATCTCAATGCAATGTAACATCCACCTACATAATTCAGACCCTGTAAATATCAGTATGCTTGGAGAATTAATTGTGGAACACTAAATGGGAGTGCTGTGGGAATGCAACCTGCTATAAGGTATCTACTTGCAGTATAAATTAGCAAAGTAGTTTCAGTGGATTATCAATTCCTCATCCGTTATTTGGAGTGCCAGTACCCAATATTGTACAACTGATCCCTCTTCTCTGAACCAGAGCATGGTAATTTTACATATTTAAGTTCCCAGTAATGTTGGGTTTATGTATTAATACTGAAATAGGCAAATATCACCAAACTGGCTACATCTATTGAACAGTACGGTACTGTAGTGTGCAACAATACGAAGGGGAACTAAAGAGATTTCAAGTGTTGGTAGACTATCCCAAACCTATTATCCACTCATTGTCAAAATTTCACAGCCTACAAGTGTAGCCTACATTACATCTGAAGCATCAAGTACATGACTGCAGTTTAACATTAAAAATGTTTTATGGTATTTTAATTTCCAGTACCTACTGAGGAAGTTAACTACTACTCAGTAATCTGTGCTTAACTGTGGAAAAATACTGTATCAAAGCATTTTTAAGCAGTTTCTTCAGCAAGCATACAAATAAGATACATTAACCTCAGTTACTGTATTGCTTTATCACCAGTCATTTCTTCATATCACTATATAATTATTAAACTTCAGTCCCTTACAGTGGAGGAACCAGTCCTTGTACTGAAAAGAAAGCCTTGTAGGCAGCATCCTCTGAAGTGAAAGTGAAATCTGTGAACATCTGGCACCAGGAATAACCCAGTGTACACTAAACCTTTTTCCAGGATAGCCACAAAACTGCTAAAAATTTGTGATATATCAATGGAGATCTTAATCACTTGCACCAAGGTAATGTGGCCAGTGTTCAGCTGACTAAACTGGAATATTTGATGGTTTTGTGTATTTCATTGGTAAATGTGTAATCCTAGTTCATTTTGTAGAATGTGCACCCATCCAAGTCATGGTATAGAAAATGTGCACCCATGTTAGTTATGGTAACCCACTAGTTTCAATCACCAGCACAAAACTTTAAGTGCATGTTACAGTGCACAACAGACACCATCCCCATGGCCCTACCACCTGGTAAATCGCTATTAAATCATGTAGTTTTCAGGATTCAGTGAAAAATATTATCGCCTATCTTAGAACCAATAGACCAGTTAATGAAATTATAGGTGGAATGGAAAGGATAACTTCATCAGACACCTAGAAATGCTAAGAATGCCGCAAATTATATACCCTGGCGATTTCTATACTAACTGCTGAAAGTGAAAATTATGAACCATTAGCTTATGCTAAATTAGGCAGTTATTACATGAAGGTACTGTAGTGTTGGATATTAGTGATTTAGTAAATAACAAGAACTTAACTGTCCTTTAACAAAAATGGCTTTTGTTACAACTTCAAAACCTTGGGATTATTTTGCCAGCATTCTTAACATTTCTAGGTGTCTGAGGAAGTTATCCTTTCCATTCCAGCTATAATTTCATTAACTGGTCTATTGGTTCTAAGATAGGCGACTATTTTTCACTGAATCCTGAAAACTAGCTGATGGTTAATAGTGATCTACCAGATAGAAATTGGCAAAAGCTAACGGTTCATAATTTTCACTTTCAGCAATTAGTGTAGAAATCACCATGGTATATTAATATCCTGCTGTTCTGGTAATATTTCAAATCTATTAGTGTCAGTGGGAAAAAAAAAAAAAAAAAAAAAAGCATGAATGCACCCACACCACTAGTTTTACAGTAGTTAAAAAGCAGTAAGGTTTTAGTTTAAGCACTTAAGATCAGATCTAAATGCTATTCAAATTAAATTGTCCACCTAACCAAATGAACCCACGAGAAGTTTATGCTAGCCATCACCAAACTGGAGAGCATGAACAAACCAATAACCATACAGAAACTGAAAATGTTCTCAAACTAACAAGGACATTGATTTGGTTCAAGAGGTTGTGCTTAGCCTGTCTCACTTACCAATTACAGTGGGCTCAAGATCAACAAAGACTGCTCTGGGGACGTGTTTCCCAGCCCCCGTTTCACTGAAGAAGGTATTGAAGGAGTCGTCCCCACCACCAATGGTCTTGTCTGAGGGCATCTGACCATCAGGCTGGATCCCATGCTCCAGGCAGTACAATTCCCAGCAGGCATTGCCCATCTGGGCACCAGCCTGACCCACATGAACTGAGATACACTCACGCTGAAAAAAAAAATGAACAGGAAATTATATGATTGCAGTTTTACAACCTGGAATAAACTGTTTACCTTTGCAATTGTCATTCTTGTTACATCCATAGTTATGTTCTGAATATGAATTAGGGTTAGATGTAGCCTTCACTGATCATTGCAAAAATTATTTCATGAACACTGGACAAAACCTCTCAGCCGTTACATATACCAAACTTTCATGCCTCCCGATGGCTGAAATATGAATTTTAAGTAGCTACTAACCCATTCTACCCAGTTCTTCAGTTTTGATCAGTATAGGATTCTGTAAGTTTATCACAGGTTAACATTCACTCCGAGGTCTACCTACAAGCTGAATAAAATCGTCCAGAAACCAAATTGTCTGTTTTACTATGATTGCTTTTTTTAGGCGTTTTGTCTGCGGCCACCCTTTGCGGGATTAGGGCGTCGGGCTATAGATAGACTATGATTGCACTACCATCCATCAAGCAATGTGGTATTGTTCACCTGGAATCCAGTAATATGGTATTATTAATGGGAACATTTCCAACTGTTTATAATGAGCGGCAACAATGTAAGGAAATGCATGCCAAATAGGTATGTTAAACAAGTTATTTCGGTTTTACTGCAGTTTGAGTCACGCCTGTTTGGTTGGTTCGGCAATTTAGTATTAGGTATGGTTAGTCCATATAGAAGAGATTAAATTTGGTTGGTATAAAAAAAAATCTAGAACCTGGACTGTCCGAGGCGTTACTTGTAATTCCTTTACCCTTCACGGCGCTCAATGTGACTTTTTCGTGACACTTGGTTTCAGGATTTTTCAAACTACTTTGATACGCCAGTAATCAACCCCGTCACTAATGGAATACTTCGTCCAAACAATACTGTATGGTAACTTGCAATAACTTAATGGTACATGGCTAACAGGGTAAGGCATTCGATAATTCCCGCGCGCCATCCTTTGTCCCGCCACACCCAAACCCTCGGCTAGAGTACACCCGTACAGAAAAATATCTTTACAATTCTTCCCTTACAGATGAAACTGATAAAAATATTCCCCTGACTACTCATAGTTGTATAAGGGTAGTAAATATCAATACATGAAAATTTTATGGAACCTTTCTCAGAATTATTTGGCTAAAAAATGCGATAAGCAACAGGTTCACTGTGGAAAGATCGATCACCTGCGCAAGGTTTTTGAGTGTTCACTTAAACACCCGTCTAAATGTCTCCCACCCACTGAAATTATGGTTACACAAAAATTAATTCACTAAGAGGATGCAGCTTTATCTCCATTAACACTTGCACAAGCAGCCTGTCTTGAGCACTACTGCCGGTAATAGTCATTAATAAATGCTCATGTTGAGGTTATGACCAGAAAATCGAAGTTAATGACTAAAGGTGAATCGTGTTAGGTTGCAGTTATTTCACGTGCATAATATAAATTTCTGCCACACTTTAACACTGGATTTCCGTTACATTGGTTTTTGGCAAATTAAAATAAAACTCACCATTTTGTTTGAGTGGATAAACCAAGCTTGCCGAGATCACAAGGAACTATGTACGCTGCCCTCGCGATTCCTCAACAATTTGAATTTTCCACATCCCCACTGGTTATATACCTCCTCTGACGTCACAGCCGCTCGCCAGCTGATTGGCCGACTCAAAGAGGGACACGCTTTCATTTGTGGCGGGAACCCGGCTTTATTTTAACCGGCTTTGTATTTGCAGATATTATGGGGTGCTAGAAAAGCATTGGCATGGTTACAATTTGAGTAAATATTTACAGGTATGAAAACAGTTTTTATTCGTGCTCATTTGCTTTCAGAAAGCACACGGCTGACTAGATTCAGTACCCACAATGCAATATTTTAACACGTGGAAAGCTTTCATGTGAATGAAATCTGTAATCTCCCAGGTAATTGAAAAGCCGTCAGGGATATTGACTGTCATATTTAATCCATCATTGAGATGGCTCTTACGTCGTGAATTTCAGTGATAAAGAGAAACTGATGTTTAGGGTGTGGCTGGCGCCAGTATTCAAATCGTCGATATCTACCAGCACTCCTGCCGTTCTGTGTGTGCTGTTCAACCTTTAATTTATGTTTTATACTATATTACAAAGTCATGTAAAGCAGTTTTGCATGTAAGGCTTATTTCTTCATCCAGCGTCTACCAGTAAACATTGTTCACCCTAATAGCGCCTCTTGCCCCTCTCCCTCCCTCCCACCCTCACCCACTAACGGATACGACGTCCCGCCTCGCCCCCACCCTCCTTCCTCTGCCTCGCCCGCCTCGTAGCGTCATTTCCCGCGCTGGTGAATCATCTGTGTGACTCAAATGTTGAGATCATCTGACACAGTATCACCTAACATCGTTGGTGTTAATATCACAAAATTAGCATCAGGATAGGTCGTGGGTAGTCTGTATCAACTGCCGGTAGGGGTTTGCAGTGTGTGTGTGTGTATATATATATATATATCCGGCTATACACTTAAGTCAGCAAAATGAGATCCGTATACTGCTTAGCTTATTGCTAAGTTGTGAAGTTGATGTAAAATAAAGGTGGTTCTGGTAAAATTATCTAGCAAAGTGAGTAGATGTAACGGCATTGAGCAGAGGAGAGACTTGTAACAATGATGCCGCCTGTTATATAGGCAAACAACTGCTCTTAAAGGTGAGCAGGTGTGAGATACAGTGGAGACGATGAGTAGCAAAAAGATGTGAACCAGAAAGCTGGGAATGAATAGCAGCTGTGAGGCAAAACTGCAGCTGTGTGGCGGGGTAGCAACACAGTAGACATAGGCGCCATAAATAGTGCATTGATCAGCCGGGGAAGGGAGGGAGTTTGGCATTCTAGTATTGACACTTCTTAGGTTGTTCCCTGTGTATGCTGTCTGTCATCTGTTTTGCATCGATTCCTAACATTATTGGGTCCATCTATGCTAAAATTCGCGTGATTATTTTAACTATTATTGAACCTGGGTTAATAGAAGGCGCCTCTGAAAACTTGGATAAAATGTGAACAGCAAATATCTCACATTACAGAGGGTAGTGAGCATCGATGTGGACAATGACAGTTGCATATGCTTCAGAATTTGTCAGAAATTAGACCGACGTTCCCTTTGCGATCCCGAGTTTAATATTGACCATCAGGCTCTTATGACTCAAATAAAACCGTCTGGTGTTAGAATGCTAGAGAAGTTCCGACCATGAGGAGGTTAACTGGTAGGAGGTGGTGTGGTGTGACGAGACGGTGCTGTTCTACCGACTGTAACCTTGAAATTTCTCTCTCCTGGGATGAACGGAAGCTCAGTATACCTCACTTTTCTTACCGTAAAACTTAATAGCAGTCAAGATTTCTAGTACGAGTAAGTTGCATTGTAATTTCTCTGCCCTAACTGCTGGTATCTGATATTAATTATAAGGATGCTTAGTTAATTAAACTTCTTGAATACGATCATCATCCTGGTATACACAGGTACAAAGTTCATGGGCCTTACAAAGGATCTTTAGTCTCAATCGTCTCGTTAGAGCTTAATGCTGAATATTTTTTTCGTATTTTTCACTGTATTACCCTGTCTAGTTTGGTTGTGAATTATGTGGCAGTTGTATGAGTAAAAATAAAGGTATAACAGTCTTATGCAGAAGCTCAACCCAGGAAACTTCATAAATTCCGTCACAGGATGAGAAGAGACTACTGACTGTGATGGTGAACACTATCCCACCACTCACGGTTCGCTCTCCCTGCGGTTTTTTTTTTTTTTTTTTTTAATAACAGAACGGAGGAAGGAAAAACAAATGGAGAAAAAAAAAATATCCATACACCAGATTACTGGTGTCCTCTGTTCACAAAATATCTGTAACAGTTAGACTTGAACAGTTGTAGGTTGAAATTTGGAGGAAAACAACTCTGGGGAAGCGAGTTCCAGAGAGATGCAGTTCGGGGAATGAAAGAATTCTGATAGACAGAAGTTCTGCAATATGGTTGAGTGACATTCCAGTCATGAGCGCTACCAGATGCCCGTGTAGCACGAGGGAAGGCATGGAGAGGTGGCACCATGGACGCAACTTCGTCTGAGCATTTGCCAAAAAAATATCTGTAAAATAATGCAAGGGAGGCAACATTCCTTCTTACTTGCAGGGGAGGTAGTTTATATGTAATGGCAGGGTTGTTAATGATTCTAACAGCTTTATTCTGAATTTTGTCTAGTTGTCTTAATGCAACCTCTCCACAACCATTCCACAAGGGTGAGCAATATTCAAGCTGAGAGCGCACATGACTCTTATAAATTATAGCTAACTGCTCATCGGCGAAGAAGTTACGGATTCTGTACAATAATCCAAGTTTCTTTGAGGCGGTTTTAGCAAGTGATCTGACATGAGAGGTCCAGCTGAGGGCACTGTTAAGTGAGACACCAAGAATTTCAATACTTTTGGAGATGGGAATATTAGTAGCACTGAAGATAATGTACGAATCTGGCAATATCTGTCTATTAGTAAACTGTATATATTTAGTTTTACTAGCATTAAAAGAGACAAGGTTGTTTTGTCCCCATTCACTGATTGCAGATAGATCTTGATTTATGGAGATGGCTGTACTGAGTTGAGAAGTAGAGATATTAGACTTTGTAAATGGATGTCTGAGTGTGAATGAACTATGTAGTGTTGAGTCATCTGCATATGAGTGAATGGGATTGTGAGTGACAGATAAGAGATCATTAATATGAACCAGAAATAGGGTTGGCGCCAGAACTGATCCCTGCGGCACGCCGGCGTTAATTGAGTGGTTGAATATTATTACATGTATTTCAATGGGGGCACGCACACTATCGCTAACGGTTCTCTTTTTCTTATTTTGGTTGTTTCTTCTCTTCGTCCAGGGCTGTGGCGATCATACCCAACTCGGACGAAGAAAAATCCATCTTCCACTGCCAGATGCACCGACACTATGATTTTTGCTTTATTATTGCACACTTCAGACGATTATATTCAGTTTGGAGGAGAAATCATGCAGTGAAGGACTTAATGGAGACCTTTTTTAGTCCATCACTATTAATGGTGTCATTAGAGTTGAACAAAATCGCCTTGGGGTAGCAAAAAATGAATAAGTAAATAAAATGACTGGATTGGCGGGTGTTGATAAGTCATGACAGTTTCCTGGTATCTGAACACACACACACACACACACACACACACACACACACACACACACACACACACGGAGTTGAACCAGCAGTCAGACGGCGTATTATAGTACTGTTGCTACTTCTAGACGATTTAATATAACAGCCTTCCTAGTATATAGTGAAGGGGTTAACGAAGGCTGTAATTAACCCCTCCATTTCGAGGTCGCCAAATCGTCTGGGGTTTGCAGTAAAAGACGTCCTCGGAGTGAAGATGTCTGGAAATTGTTAGGTGTGGTATTCATTTCCTTCTCTGGTGACATTTCCTGTGAGGCTTCATTGCCCGAAGTGCTTGGGTATGGGTAGGATTATGTGGTGTGCAGTGTTAGTGGTAAATTTGTCACAACGAAGTACGGTATATGATTCTTGTTAACGATTTGGGCCCATTTGGTTAATTTTTAGCTACCACTACTATTACCACCACTACTGCTACTACTACTTCTACTACCACTACTGCTACTACTACTACTGCTTTTACTACTACTACTGCTTTTACTACTACTACTACTACTATTATTATTATTATTATTATTATTGAGTCCCATGGTTTTTTTTTTTACAAATTAGCTACTCTGCTTGTAGTACAGCTTATACTGTAGATTCTATGGTTAGTATTGATTACCTGGAGACGTGCTCTCTCTCTCTCTCTCTCTCTCTCTCTCTCTCTCTCTCTCTGTCTCTAAAGGACGGTTAGCATCACGAGTTACATGCTCACGTGTGTATGGATTTCTGACCACATGGCAGTTCATTCCAAAAGGCCTCTCCCTGCGTGAGAAAACAATGACATTTGAAAATTTAAGTACGTACAGGGTATGTATTAGTCTCACGCATAATAGATGATGATTACTAAGACCTTTATGGCAAATATAGACTCTGCTATGAACTATCTATCCATTGCCAGACGCCTTAATCCCGTAAGGGGTGGCCACAAACAAATCGCCTCCATGTAGCTGTCCCCCGCCATTTCACTGCCCTGCACCCAGCTCACACATCCTTCTCTCATATACCTCTCCACTCCATCCCTCCATGAACAGCATTACCATATTAGGATGTAATTCTTCCTTCATGATCAAGTCACGACGCTGAGAACAACACACTATCGCAGTCATGAGTTACCGAGGATTTGAGAACTTGAAAATATGAAGAGTAAATTTTTCATGGCGAGCCTGTGTCATCTAGGCTACACCCTCGCAGGCTCAAAAGATTACAGACAGAATGATAGAGACTGATAATGCAAGTGAAGTTAGAGATAAGAAGGGCTACGTGGAAGTGAGGCAAGTGGTAATGACAACACTAGTACCCCCCCACCCCTCACGCCCTCATACCACTCCCTCCCCTCCTCCCACCCTCTCCTCCTCCCCCTCCTCCCCTCTTCCCCCCCACCCGTACCCCCGTGTGGAATGTCACCCCTCCACCCGCCATTCAGGTTCACCGACATTTCCCCCCCTCCCTCCACCCCCTCCTTCCCCTGCCTTTGTACCACCCCCCCAACCCCACCCCTCCTATCGCCAACCCCAACCTCCCCCAACTCTTCTTCCCTCCTCCCACTACCTTTTCCTCCCGTTTCCTTACCTCTCCCCGTCTCTCTTGTCTTCTCTTCCCCCTCCATTCTCCACCTCTCCCCCCCTCACACTCCTCCTCTTCTCACTCTCCCCCACCTCCTCCTCTTCCTCCTCCAATCCCCACCTCTTCCTCACTGTTCTCCCTGCGTCCCCTCCCCCTTCACTGCCTCCCAAACTCCAACAACTCATTCTAAGCTGAGGAAAATCGTCTGGCGTTAGCTGGAATATGCTAGAGTTGTCCCGAGTTTGAGAGGGTAGATAGAATGAGGTAAAAACAAGACGCCATCGTACTGAAAGGGCTAATGAAGGTTTTTCTGACCCCTTTCGTACGAGAGGCCTGTCTAATCTGAGGAATACCGTTTGGAAGTAGCAGAAAATGAATCGGAAACGTCATGGTGCTAAGAACATAACGGTGATGAAGGCAGGAATCTCTCTCTCTCTCTCTCTCTCTCTCTCTCTCTCTCTCTCACACACACACACACACACACACACACACACACACACACACACACACACACACACTATTCTGTAACCCCCCTACCTCAGCGATTTGTTTTGTCCGTTGTACATTCTCTTGTGTTATTGATGGTGAAGAATGCATACACCTTGAGCAGACAGTTCAAGCAGACCCACATCAAGACAATGAGAGCAGGTGAAGAATGAGGATGAGATGGAAGGGTAAAATTATCTATCTGCAAGACGCCATCATCCCCTTAAGGAGTGGTCGTTTGAGTTAGTTGTTTCACGAGCAGAGGCACTAACCCTCCACCAATCCATTTCTTGACACGTTGGGAACACGTATGGGTTAGTTATATGGTTGCAACCCAGCGTTGTAAATGGTTATCTGACATACAGGACACCATTAGGCTTGTCACTCAATGTAAAGCCACCTGATTAGGAAAGAAGAGTAATAAGTGACAGGAAATATGGGAGAAATAGGAAGAAAGGAGGGCAGACAGAAAAAGAATGATGAAGGGTAAGGAAGTAGACAGCACTGCATCAAGTGAGTGGATGAAGGATAAGCAACTGTTTTTATTTCAATCGCCTATATATTTCTGGGGAATGTCTACTGAAGTGAGTTAACCCTCTGACCCTGGTAGGCTTGTCAGTGGCGAGGAAAATCACCTGCCCCAACTCAGAGTACGTGAACCATCCCCTCTGAATCTGGTGACGCATTCTCGTAGTTTATTTTTGACATCCGGACGATTTTATTCAGCTGCCTAGAGTCTTTTCGAACTGGGGGGATTGGACCAAGCCTCTAGTGGCCTCTTAGGACGCGATTTTTCTCCCTAGGCTGAATAAAATCATCTGAAGATTGCAAGAATATAAAAATACGTACCGGTAATCGGTTTGACTACCAATCTCATTCCCCTACACCTCTTCAGTAATTAGGTCGATTCACGAGTAAGTCCGCATTTTTACTATATCGTACCCCTTACCCTGTCTTTGAACGTTATGGGTATGGGACTGCTTACTGGAAAATGTAATATCCATGCTTAGTATCACGCCTGCGCACAATCCCCACGGCAGCTTGCAACATCCACTTTCAACTAACACCAATATCTGAAGTATAATTAATCAGGTACATCGCACAGTCATGAACACATCAAAATATCTCTCCACATTGTTCTCGTATCAAAGCACTCATTCAGCACTACATTACTCTCGGTTAAAGAGCTGTGTTATGAGCCAGGCTGCTGTGTTATGAAGCTGTATATATTAACGATCTTAGCGAATTCAGCGATGTGCATTCACGGTCCATACCTCTTACTTCTCAGGACTCATTCTGTTTGGCTGTATTATTCGCTCCAGTATTTACTTCGTTTGCGAGAGATTTGGTACCTTGTGAGTGACTACCCTCTGGCATTACGAAGATGATGGATTCTGGTTAATGATGGAGGCTTACACACATAGGCTACACACACATATATATAGAACATGTACGCTTCCCACATACAGATGATCACATATATTCAACATGTGTATACTTTGTGTGGTGGTATCGGTGTGTGTGTGTGTGTGTGTGTGTGTGTGTGTGTGTGTGTGTTGTGTGAAGTGCCATTACAAAGACCAGATCAGGAAATGCGCGCCGAACTTATATGAAAAAACAGTGAAGATAAACAGCCAGCAATCTTACAAACAACTAAGGTTTAAGAAAGTTTAAGAATACGGGTCCTGAAGTGTGTTACAAAGGTCCTGTACTATCAGCTTGGAGTGCGTTACCTCTGTGTTTCCTCACCACGCCACGCATACACCACCTCACTTTCACTTTAAGCACTTCACCACGTGGGTTGCCCTTCATGAAATCCTCTAGTGATAGCAGAGACGCATTTTAAAAGGCGTTATTTTGCTGGAAGTTTTATTTATTTATCTTTATTTTAACTCCTATAATAGAGGTTTGTCTGGTGGTATCTAGAGTGAAAATTTAACGTCGCAGAGGTATCCGCAAAGCTAAGTAATAACAACAACAGCAGTAATAATAATAATAATAATAATAATAATAATAATAATAATAATAATAATAATATGGTGCCATCAAGAACTTTAGTCATCGAAGTTTCCTCTGAGCTAAAGAAAATCGTCTGGTGATGTCGAACTAAAAAAAAAATAAATAAATAAAAACAGGCATCATGGTACAGGATTCCCCTAAGTCATAAAACAGGTCTTGAACGTGTATAGTAGGCCTGCTTCCATGTCAGTCGCGTGCAGGCCGAGCGCTACAATATATTGGTACGAAGTGGGTGAAATATAGAAGGTATCAGCGTAGAGGGTGGCCAAAAGCTGAATGAAGTGGTCTGGTGGCAGGGAGAAATAAGTAAAATAAATTATCATGGTGAAGGGGTGATGACTTTACCTTCGTCCTCGTAGTGACGAATCAATGACATTTCAGTACACAACCATCCTTTTTTTTTCCTTCGTGGTTTTTTTGAGTGACGTCTCCGTTTTTTCTTATGTTTTTCTTGTTACTCTCAGACGATCATATTCATCTTTTGGAGCGCCATGGTAGTGAAGGGGTTACGACGGCCATATTATTATTGTTATTATTATTATTATTATTATTATCAAACTTCCCCAGTCTGGAGGCGTAATAAAGGAAATATCAATAAAAATATAACACGTGCTAGTGGTGCGAGTGGTAAGGGAGAGTTGATAGAGTGGTGAGGGTGGTAAGGGAGAGTTGATAGAGTGGTGAGGGTGGTAAGGGAGAGTTGATAGAGTGGTGAGAAAGACAAAGGAAAGTTGTTACCGTATTGCCTCCCTGTTCAGCGTGATTCGAGCGTTGAACCTTCACACTTCCCGCCGGCACAACGCGACGAGACAAACATGCTTTCACCACGTAGTCTTTTAGCTTTCCCACGTGGTCTTTTAGCTTTCCCACGTGGTCCTTTAGCTTTCCCACGTGGTCCTTTAGCTTTCCCACGTGGTCTTTTAGCTTTCCCAGGCTCCTACGACTCAGCTGAATAAAATCATCTAGTATTATCTATATTAAGTTTACCCCGCCATGCCACTCTCAGGCTTTCATGCCCACTCCCAGCTTAATAAAATCGTCTGCCATTAGCTGCAACAGAAGAGGCGTGCCGGAGCTGTCCCGAGCATGAGAGCGTTAAATTCTGGTTACGGAACAGACGATTTCGTGCAGTTTAGGGAGGCATCTTGCAGTGAAGAGGTACAGAAAGGGTTGATCAGGAGACGATATGGTACAGTTTAGGGACTTTTTTTCGGTGACAGGGTACGTAAGCGGTTAATCAGGAGACGATTTGGGGGACGATTGCGGTGAAAGGGTTTGTAAAGGGAATACTGTACTTTATTCAACCCCTTCAGTTGGATAAATCGGATACAAATCGTCTTTAAGGCATCAAGAACACACTGTATATTTTCGTCATCGGCGTCAAGTAGATAAAAATACTCAGTTACTGGAAGGGAACAGTCATCTTGGATTTTTCTCTCAACCCACTTTCCCTACACACAATCCTGTTGCCTCCTTCCTACTCCTGAACACACACACACACACACACACACACACACACACACACACACACACACACACACACACACACACACACACACAGACACACACACACACATTCTCTCTCTCTCTCTCTCTCTCTCTCTCTCACACAACCCACTTTTCCTATACCCAATCCTGCCGCCTCCTTCCATTCCTTCCCACTCCTGAGCACACACACACACACACACACACACACACACACACATACACACTCTCTCTCTCTCTCTCTCTCTCTCTCTCTCTCTCTCTCTCAACCCACTTTTCTTACACCCAATCCTGTCCCTTCCTGCCATCCCTTCCCACTCTTTAGCTCTCTCTCTCTCTCTCAACCCACTTTTCCTAAACCCAGTCTTGCCGTTTCCTTTCATCCCTTCCCACTCCTTAGCTCTCTCTCTCTCTCTCTCTCTCTCTCTCTCTCTCTCTCTGGTCCAAGAGGGGCAGACATTGTTGTGCCTCCCCAGTAAACATTTTTTCGATACCTTAGAATAATTCCTCCACGTAAACACACGATAGCACTATGATATCAAGGCCTGTATGCGCGTGGGCCAAGGAGACTCCCCACCACATCTTCCTTACTGATTTATCTCTATATAGATGACACGTTAACATTCATTTTTAAGCTATGTGTGCAAATTATGATTAAGTTTCAAGGCTGTGAATAAAACTAGAGAAAATATTAGGTTTTATAGACAAAATATTGAGCTGGGAATAGATGTGCTTTTTTTTTTTTTTTTAACATGGCCTAAAACTGTCAACAGCCCTCCTCTTGAAAACTGAGATGTAA
Source organism: Coenobita brevimanus (assembly GCF_032717465.1). NCBI lineage: Eukaryota > Metazoa > Arthropoda > Malacostraca > Decapoda > Coenobitidae > Coenobita > Coenobita brevimanus. The sequence continues at coordinate 2,342,244 of NC_137024.1, read as the reverse complement.
GAGACTAAACTAGAAAATTATGCTAGTCATGAAGAAGTGCTGTGGCAAGGATGTAGAGCCACAGTATTGTCTTCTGCTACTGAGCTACGTGAAATAAACCGCAAAGGGACAAACATCTGGGCCAGCTTAAGGTAAAACAACTATAGAAAGATTTTTAGGACAATGAGAACGCGACCCAAGACCCATATTGTCTTTTGGTTAGGAGTAACATCTTGTACTAAGCGATTTATTTAACCTGTATCGCCTTAACATTCTCCCGCATTCCTTTTATATCTTTAAAATTCTGGCTTTGTTTATATAAATGTCACATACAGGAACAATAACGTGTAATGTGTGGAAATATAACTCATAAGGAAGTGGTTGTATTAGTTATTATGTACTTTATCTGTTTTTCCTTCGTCTGTTCATCTTTATAATAATAATAATAATAATAATAATACTAATAATGATGATAATATTAATTCCAAGTCGACGAGAATACAATCGATAATACTAATAATACAGGTTTTCTTGGTTATGCGTAATCACAACACTGGCACGATGCAGTAAAGTCAGTGTTATGGCGGGTTTTGCAAGATGACGATCGTGCACGTCACCTGGTTTGCAGTTGCTAAGATTTTATGCATTCCTGTGACATGCCTCTCAGATCAAAGGAACGGCCATAGAAACAAGCAAACAAACACGCGTACAGACAGCAAGGTGGAGACGGAACAGGGAAAGGCGAGGTCTGTTGTTCCATCTTTTCTTGCAGCATCGGGAAAGTAGGGGCCAGGGACAGGAGATCAGTCGCCCTTCCCTGAGTGGCATCATGAGAGCAGTAAACCCAATTATTTTTCGGATTTAGCGCCGTACTTTAGGTGGCATGTGGGGGTTCGTGGCATTCTTCCTTAAGCGATTTATTTAGCATATTACTCCATAACATTCATTCCCATGTTATTTATACCGGTTTAATATCGACATAGTTGGCATATGTAGCATATACGAGGATAGTGAGGTGTGATTTGTAGGATAAATCACGTAGGAAGAGGTGTTATGGTCTCTTGTGTCACCTGTCTCATGCAACTAGAGTCCCGTAACCCACTAAACCACCAGGCGTCCATTTGTTTGGTGATAATAGTACCAGCCTGGGTGATAGGAAACGATTTGCTTAGTGCGGACTCGCTTTAAAGTAGGACTACATCGAGTGAGTGGATGGTGGAAAAAATCAAGGAAGTGTGCAGACGTGCTCTAACACCCCGTGAGTGTTCATAATGCAGGTTGTGTGCTGGTCGACTCTCTCTCTCTCTCACACACACACACACACACACACACACACACACACACACACACACACACACACACACACACACACACACACAGAGCGTCTCTCTTAATGTCTGCTCACCATCTCGCCCTCTCTCTGCTGTCCTTGCTCACACAACCATGAGCATCTCGTGAGTGTGTGTGGTTCCATATCTACAGACTTTATGATACCTTTGTCTTTCACTCTTAAATAATAATAATAATAATAACAATAATAATAATAATAATAGTAATGATGATGGTGATTATGATGATGATGGTTGATGATATTGATGATGATGATGGATGGATGGTGGCAACGGTGGTGGATGATCGATGATGATTGATGATGATTACGATGATGATGGTTGGATATTGACGACGATGATGATGGATGGCAGCTACGGTTGTGGATGATCGATGATGATTGATGATGATGATTGATGATGATGATGATGATGGTACACATTTTTTACCTCTCAGTTTCCTCAGCAGGATATTCATAAACTGAGAGACATGTTTTTTCTGCCCGCTGATGACGATGTTGTTTTGATACGATGCGCCTGGGAGGAAAGTGATGGCCAGGCTGTAAGTGTGAGGTAGACGTAGTGGAAAAGTGTGCAGACGTTTCCCCCTAGCGTACATGTACCCTGTGTTAAAACTTTAAGAACACAGCGCTGATCATTAGGTACATATGACACGTAAAACACACACACACACACACACACACACACACACACACACACACACACACACACACACACACACACACACACACACACACACACACAAGAAAAAAAGAAAAAAGTATATACATTCCACATGGCTGTACGGTATCTCATGAATTTTACCAGAATTTCTTTGTAAGGTAGCTTAGCACGTATTTCAACATGTGTCTCCTAGTGTAGCCTACTCGTGTCTTTGAAATACACATGGTGGCAATCGCGAGTGTTCTTGGGAATGCATTACTTGAGGTTTGCATTCTCACCTCTAGCTGGTGCGGACATTTACATTTGCGGAAAGCATACAGGTACTGTCATGTTTGTATAAGCCCAACGACAGCATGATATTTTGGTCAGATACATGAAGCTTTTGAATGGAACTGATTTTGTGCCTGTACTACAAGTGAGCGATGTATTCGGGAACAGAATCCATGGGACAGATTTGCCTTCATTTCTCAAATAGGCTACACACGTTTTCATGTGAGCGTACTTCCTTGGGCACAAATGTCTTTACTGCTTGCATTTATCATCACCGTCACATTATTGGTTATTCAGTGTACTAAATAATTATGTAACCAACTCTGTCTCTCCTACTATACTCTGTTTTATTTTAACGTGGCCAAAAATTGCCACCATTCCGTCTTGAATGCTGAGCTGTGGCGAGATATTAACACTGGAATATAAAGCTTGTCAAACAGTGCTATGAAAAGTGTAGAGTCGTATTATTGTCATCTGCCACTGAGCTACGTGAAAGAAGCTGCAGCAGGACGAAAATCTGGACCAGGTTAAGACGAAAGGGGTACAGTAAAAATAAAATCATCATATTCTTCATCTGTCCGGTCTTCAGGCCATTACAGCACATTTATCTGAACCGTATTTAATGTCCTATACTTCCCCCTACTATTTACATTCCTTTAACAGATTACTCAGCCCTGCAGAGGATTAGACGATACACATAAATTCTTAGCATCCATGATATAATTACTGTTTCATGAATGAGCCAATCGTGCAATTAGGAAACACAGAGGTATGATAAAAGCAATTGATGTAATGACACGTGTAATAAGTTGCAACAAGATAACGACGGGAAACTAATAATTGTATTTTTCCGGGAGACGTGACTTGTGGGGTGAGTGTGGGGACGAGGGTGTGTAAGGGGGTGGGGATGAGGATGGGAGGGTGTGTGAGTGTGTTGGTGGGGGGGGGGTGAATTTGAAGGTGTGTGGGAGTTCGGGGGTGAGGATGTAGGAGGCCAGGGGTGACTGAACTACATTGTCACTATTTTTTGTTTTTGTTTTACCTATTGTACCTTCTTCAACATTTTTTCTTCCTGTTATGTACACAATTAAGATTAAAAAAAAAAAATACTCTGCTACACTCCTCTCACATCCTGCACCTCTCTCAGACTCTACTTCTTCTCGCATCATACACCCCTATCACACTCTTTCATCATACACATCTTTACCACCTTCACCCGGCACACCTCTAAGACCTTCCATCACACATCCTGCACCCTCTCACATCCTTACATCTTAATTCCACACACCTCTTAACACCTTCCATTTCACATCCTGCAACCCTCTCGCATTCTGTACCCCTCTCACACCCTCTTCTTTCACCCTCCACACCTCTCAGCACCGTCTGTCTCACCTCTCTCGCCCCCTACATTCACCGTCACCTCTCTCATCCCCCTCCTCTTCCGGCCCAGCCCCGCGAAGAGCATTGTGGTGTGTGTGTGTGTGTGTGTGTGTGTGTGTGTGTGTGTGTGTGTGTGTGTGTGAGAGAGAGAGAGAGAGAGAGGACCTAGAGGGCAGGAACACCGTCTGAGAAACATCGCCACTCCTGTTCCCAACCTCCACATCATCCCACCAGCCATCGCTAATACTACCCCCTTCAGCCACATGACATTTTCTATTTTAATGCTGTTACTACCAGACGATTTTGTATTCGGTTTAGGGTACAGTTTTTTTTAGTGAAGTGAGTTAATGGAGGCTGTACCTAAGACGTACCGTATTTAAAGTCTCGTAATCCGGGTTAAATCGTCTGATGTGAGGAAGACGAAAGCTAGAAATACGTGATCAGACTGAAGAGGCCAGATCTACCAAGGCCGTATTTTTCGTGGATTGAGGCCCCCAAGCTCTTCTTATTTACCAGCTTATTTTTGTTATTTTAATTTGGTTTGTTATTTATGCTGTCTGTGGCGAGTGATTTCAGAGACTTCAAGCCGCCTGGTGTCCAAATGAAAGCAAGTTTGATCTCGCTGGTGCAGTTAATAGTTTGAGTGTTTGAATTCTATTAAAACAGGCTTTACCAAATTGAGAGAGAGAGAGAGAGAGAGAGAGAGAGGAGTGTCAGCACCTCTTGAGGGCCAATTTACTTTATGCATCACGTCACCGTTCCGTCACAGATCGTCTCCGTTCCGACATAATTTTCCCCGATTCGCACCATCCGTAGTGATTCCGGATAGTGAGCGCTTAATGATGCTACCACGCTTGCTTCAAACATGTGATCGACAAGACGACAAGAGGCACAGGGTGAGAATCGCTGTGATACTCGAGTTTGAACGTTGGTCGGACCCCGGAGCCTCGTCTCCTCTCGTCGATCACATGTTTGGAGCTAGTGTGGCCGCACCCTAATAATCAAGTAGGTATGGCGCCTCACCGATTTTGGATTCAAATATCTTGCATTAAATTGTCTTCTTTTAAACGATGAAAATGGGATACCACTAAATAGAGGGGTAAATAGGGACCGTACTTAAAGCTCCGAGAAAAGGAAACGTAAAGCTTATAACTGCACTATACAAGGAACTAACGAGAAATGAAAATATTCCAGTTTATTTTTTTATTTTGAAGTTACAGGGAAAAAAATCTGATTAAGAAAAACACAAATTTTTCAGGAAACAATTTCACCCAAAGAGAAACTGTGTGTGTGTTTAAGGTGACTGTGAAAGTGACTGCTTTGTTAATGTACCTTTATTTACAGCACCAAGTTGATACAGACCAGGCTTTGTGTGTGTGTGTGTGTGTGTGTGTGTGTGTGTGTGTGTGTGTGTGTGTGTGTGTGTGTGTGTGTGTGCATTTTGATTCAGATATGGTTTTATATTTCTCTTCTTTTTACTGATGGGTTCGTGAGGGTACTTATGGTGAAGGATTTCGTGTAGGGTCTGCTTTAACTTGAACTTCAGCTGCTCCTGTAGACTGTTTAGGCGCTGGTGTTGTTGATGTAGGAGGCTGAGACTGTCCTAGAATCTGCTTCATCTCTAAATCAGATACAACTGAAAAAACTTCGCTTTTGCACACGTTCTTGTAGTAGGGGGAAAATGTCTTCACTGTGGCGGCAATGCTCTGAAAGAATAAATCAGTAGCATCATTAGGCTTTTCTCCCGCCTTGCTGCTCGCCACTAAGTATTTCATTAACAGGTTGGAAGGGGGCTCACTCATCATCGTGGCTGCTTGTGGTGGAGTTTGATCAGGAATTTTCGTTTCGCACCAGCTTCCTTGTCTCGAAGTGTTCTCCCCAACAGATTTCTGGTCTTTATCGTTGCTGCACATTTTCTGCTTCTTCTTTGCCATCACATCGTCGTTTTCCATGTCCTCAGCGTCCTCTGTGCCACCCACACTTGCCCCATCGTCTTGTTGATTAGTCACCGTCTCTCTCTCACGCAGGAAGGGTTTCACGAAGGCCATTTCATCGGCATACCTGTACTTTGCCCTGCTTCCTCCTTCCTGGCCTCTTTTGGTGGTATTTTTCCTCAAGTACCTTCGATACTGGTCGCGCAGGGAAGCCCATCTCAGCTTGCACTCGTTCCCTGTGAAGCGAGACGGGAGGACAATTATTAGACTGTAACATGTTTTTGAATAACAGTAAATACCAGAAATGCTCGTGACTCTCTCTCTCTCTCTCTCTCTCCCCACGGTACTGTACAGCCATAAATTGATGCCTAAATGCGATACATCTACCCTTCCTTTGATTATATGTCACTCTGTTTACAATGATCAGTCTCATGAAATCTGTTTCTTTTGACATGCTTGAGCTATTAATGCAAACGCTTATGTAGGGTGTTCATTTAACATTAGGCCCACGAAGGACAAATGAACGTCCAGCCAGTGTTTGTGTCGGACGGAGAACAGAGAGCTAAAAGTAGGACTGACAGGCCTATAACCGGACGTCTGGCCACCCTGGTAGTTTATGAACAAAGGGTCAGCTTAGCAATTACAAGCTCCATCTTCCGAGAGCCAGCTTACAAATACGTGTTTCAGTTGAAATTATGCAGAGTCACATAATTTTGAAAAAGAAATGTAATCTGGCTTGGTTTTCCATGATCACATCACGCTTGTGCATGATTGTTTTTGTAGTACCAATACCGGTAAGTTAAACTCGCCTCATCAGTTAGGGGCCACGTCAATAATCATGTAGACCTGCACAAATAGCAACAGATTTGGGGTGATCTGTGGGATTTTCCAAGATGCATTTGGTGCCATTGCCGGGAAACAATATGCAAATTCAGGCTCCACCAAAAAGTGATTACCAGTCTTATTACGGTACTACAAAGATTTTTAGTAATGCATCCTCCTCTTGCTGATACCCATTATAGATTTCTAGTAGCTGACGTACGGTAAAGGTAAAGGTGGGGGCAGATGCCATGAGGGGCTTAGCCGTTGTGCACATCCTCAAAACATCGGGCTGAGGCTGTGACGAGTTTTCCACCCAATATCCTGAGACACAAGGCCACTGCATCATCCAGGTTACCGCAGTTATCTCTCGTAGGTGTTACGCCAGGTTACACGTAGGGAAGGTAAAGAGTGACGGGCGATTTTTTCAGTCAAAGCTGGGAATGAGTTTTAAAAGGGAGAGTTAGTTGAGTGTACTGTACCACTAGACCTAAAAGCTGCTTGGACCATCTTGCTTAACACCATCATTTCATAGCTGAGGAAATTTTCTTACTAAAAACTTCTTACCGAGGCGTCATCCGGTTCACATAGTAGGGGAGACGCTCAGAAGACTACATTTAATGACACATCTTTAGGTGCTAAGCCAGTGTGCGGGAATGCCTGTGGTAGCTGTTTAGTGTAGAAAATTTTAAGTATACCACCAACCCCTGAACTCGCTGTGAGAAAACGGAGACTGTATTTGTTTGCAACGTGTATTTTTCAGTTTCATCTCAGGTCCGAATCTTAGACACATTAAGCGCTAAATCCACAAGCATGGCAAGTAGTTTCATGGTTACAGGACGTCAACGTGACAGTACCAGCCAGGGTGCAACTGATGTGAGGGAGAAAAACAGAAGCTTTTTAATAGTCTTTCTGGTTTCGTATCTTCACCTCGTAAATAGGAGTACCCCCTGCCCCCCGCCACCTCCTCAAACACACACACACACACACACACACACACACACACACACACACACACACACACACACACACACACACACACACACACACACACACACAGCTGGGATTAAACAGTATTATCTTAAATCCTTCATCTGTAACAAGGGAAAGGTTCAGGATCGTTGCCATAGGTTAATGATCCCGTAGACTTTTCTTCCCCTGAGTCTCCTTGTATAAAATATGAAACAAATAAGAAGATATGACAGTGGGATTTAGTAGTTATGATAAAACGGTAATCTGTAGTAAGGGTTGAACTTCTCACCTGTTTTGTTTAGTTCTTCTCCTATAATACTCCATATTCTTTCCTTATACAAAACGTCACTGTACTTCTTGTTTGACGTATCGTAAAGTTCTTCGTAGTCACTGACCATTTCAATTAACTTTTCATCCATGGTTTCGAGAGTAATGCGTTTTGAATCATCTACTCCCTATGTTACTGCAGACAGCCAGATACGGACCAGCAGCAACGCGTCCTTACTTTACCACTATCTTGTGCGCACTGTCTACGTATCGGCAACAGCTCGGCTCGGCTCGGCACCGCCCCGCATGGCTTGGCTCAGCACCGCCCCGCCACGTCACACCGAGAAGCCTTGACGGTATGGAGGCCGATACGCGCCAGGCATGTGACGGCTGTGGAACGTTTTAACAGTTCCACTCAGACATTTTGACGGAACGATGACGATCCGTGGTGGAGCGGAGACGGGATGGAGAAGGTGAATCAGCTCTATGGTTCCGTAACACCTAATCCTAACCAGCTTGTTTATGTGGCGTATTATTAATCTTCCGTTTAATATATGTGTGTCGAGTGATTAGGAAAGCTGTAAGATATCAGAAATAACGCGAACTCAATTCCACCGACATGTCATAAAAAATTCTAATCCCACTACACCAGTCTAGAATAAATAGTATGGAAGGTGCGTATTACAGCCAAAGTAGTAACATGTGAAGGTGTACAGAACGGCGCGTAGGAAGACTGTCGGACCATAGGGAACGGAGTGTCAAACCTGTACCCACAATCTGACAGACAGACAGACAGACAGACAAACACACACACACACACACACACACACACACACACACACACACACACACACACACACACACACACACACACACACAGATTCATTCGTCCGTACATACCGTACATACCCATTCATCCTTACATACCGTATATACCGTACACATTCATACAAACATACCGTACACACACACACACACACACACACACACACACACACACACACACACACACACACACACACACGAGAATTCAACACCAAGGTCCAAGGAAATATCCCCAAGGTCGTATCTCAGGCGACAACAAACCTCGTAGCTACTTTTTCATGGCGATTTAATACGCCTGTTATACCCTGATATTCTCTTTTATGATACGTATTTTTAGTGTGGACACAATTTGCCTCAGAGACAAACAAGAGGATAAAAGTGTGTAGCCTAATATGCAAAACAAATCGCTGAGGGAGAGGTGACACGAAGTCTCCTTGACTCACTAAAATACGGCCCCCGCTCCCAAGCACCACCACGGCACACATGATTCATATATCCATTTTTGCTTTCTTGACCCTTTAGAATGCGATGACGTCTGTTTCCCACTGCATGGAGTGGGTGTGGCACAGTATTTCTCCTGAATGGATGATGAACATGTGATTCTAATGGGACGTAGTTTCTGGTAACCGTGATTATCATGGAGCGCTTAGGAAAACGAAATTTTACTAAGTGGTCAGGCTCCACACAGACCAGGGCCTCGCCAGGGCAGACCATGGTGGGACCCTTGAAGACATCCCCACGGTGAGGGGTAGGACAGTTCCCTGTCAGTGCTGGTATGCACGACCATACTTTATTACCAAGAAAAATGAAATTTTGCACCGGTAGACCTCCATCCAAATTACATTTAAGTCAGAGTGAGACATCCTCCCCCCCCCCCCCCAAAAAAAAAAAAGGGCCTGCCCTTAGAGGGGGAATGTTTTTTTTTTTTTCTTTACCCAATAACACGAATTTTTGTATATTGATAAACATCCACCCAACCAGGTTTTACAAAGGGTAGGACCCCCACTGGAGGGTGGCCGCCAGGAATCCAGAACAACGCTGGTATGCACGGCCATATTTTTTCCTACGTACGAACAGGAACTTTTGCGCAGTGGTACATGTACATCCGCATCATGTTTTAGACAGAGCGGGGCACCTGGGGGTCCTGGCCAATACTGGTATACCCAGCCACAATTACGGTATTTAGGAAAACGATATTTTGCAGTGGCTGACCTCCACCAACACCAAATTTTAAGCAGGGTGGAACTTCTCTAGACCCGTGGAGGAGGAGGCGACAGGGGGACAAAGCCAGTATTTTTTACCTAGGAACACAAAATTTCGTTTAGTGATGCACCTCCACCCAGATCAGGTTTCAGCCAGGGAGGGACCCCCGAGTGCTACTGTACATCCTGGGTTCTCCTGCTGTGGAGTGTGGACTTATTCAGGAACCTGATGTATACCTTCAGGAGTATCCAAAGAGCCAATATCAGTCATCATACCAAAAGTGTGTGGGGCTTTAACTGACGCCCTAAAGGAGTTTGTAAAGATAGTTATAGTAACAAGATGCCTACTTTGGTGATTTTAGAGTGTTATGCAAAAGTAATGAATTAATGAAAATAAGTCAAAATAAGAACGAATCTTTATTGCGCGTACACAAGTATGAATTACATACATTACGAACAGCTACAATTCTTTTAAATTAATGGAAAATTCATGGACATATATTCCAAACTATTACGCAATAAATGCATCAAAGTAAGAAATATGTAATATCTTGCAAAATCCTTATTTCGTGCTGGCAATAGGTGAATCAAAGCAGTAAGTTTGTACGTGATGATCTTTTGTTATTTACAGACATATTATTCATGCACATACCCGTACATTAAAGCTTTTTATTTTCTTAGAGCCTAAGGTCGGATACTTTCTAAACAGACCCCGTACTTTAAGGTCACAGTACTGTAAGAACAAAAAGATGCACCGGATAACCTAAAACAGTTTGCAACTATTGGAAACAAACCATCCTGTGCTTCTGTTTATGTCATGCATCATTGGCCTTGGTGACCGTGAAACTTTGAATGAGCACCTACAGTAAAGAGAATCACTTGGAGAGGAGGAATTGTAACTGTGTTTGTTATGGGAATGAGTTTGTGATATTTTGGGGGAAGCAAGTTTGTCTGTGGATGATCAGTTTCACCAGTTACCTCGTGGCAAATTTTTGTTACTTTGCTGCTCATAAGGTGCCCTGTGTACCCCCATATCCAGATCAAAGAGGATGAGTTCAGTTTTTTGTTAGGAAGTAGATATGTTACAGCGAGTCTCCCACAACTGCAGAGTTTGTTAGCAGTGTGCTCACCAAAATCACTGTACATCTCGTTTAACAATGCCCTGACACTTTTCATGGTATTGTAAGCTTCAGTAATCTTTTCATCCTGGACAGCCCTCCTCTTTGATGTCTTACTGTACACGCGCTTGGTGTCCTGGTATGATGTCTTTTGTATCTTGCTTGAGTTTTTTTTTTCACTTATAGCTGTGTGTGATGGTTATCGATCCTCCTCCCCTTCACTGGCAGCCAATGCATCATCATCGCTATCCTTGAAAATAAAGAGAGGATTAGTGTTCATATCTACATCCAGAATTAAATGTCTGTCTACTGCCTAATCACTCGGACTGAAACATTCTTTCACACCTACATCACAACTGCTCCGAAATTCCTCATACCCCGTCAACAAGGAAGCTACAGGCTGAAAACTGTGTGCGTGTGTGTGTGTGTGTGTGTGTGTGTGTGTGTGTGTGTGTGTGTGTGTGTGTGTGTGTGATGCTTTTTCTCCTAGTTTCAAACCATCCTTGTGTACATTTGAGCAACTCTGGACTGACTTTTCGATGTCTTAGTAACTTGAGACATGATAAAAATCGCATTTAAGTTGGATTTCCTTTTACTAGCACTCCAGTGTTTATCCTGGTATTCCCCCAAAATGGCCGCGCATCCGGGACTTTTGAAAGTTGATGATAATGAAAACCCTTTATAGTCAGTAACGCCAGGAATCTCGCATATGTAGATTAACGCTAAGAAGTAAATCATTTCGAATTAATGTCGTGTCAGTTATCTCCGCCAGTATATTTACAGTAACAATGTAGTGGTACAGGTGGGCTTGTAACTACTGTATACGATGCTACGTTCTGAAAGTGAGAGGACATGGAATGGTCTTGAATGCAGCGGTGTGGTGTAGTGTCTTTTCCTCTTTCTCCTCAGCCAGTCCAGCGAATCATCTAACACTCATCAAATACGTGACAAGTGAGCGACAGTATACGTGCTTTCAATCTCAGTACACGTATATTTCGTCATTATTGCACATTTGGTTTCATGTATTCAGCTTCGCTTTTAACCAACCTCGCCCACCACAAGCACCTTTACGACTGATCCGGTGTTTCGTGCTGCTCGCTGCTTTGTATCGTGTTTTCCAAGATCTAAAGACTAACCATAACCAGTGGGAGACACGAAATACTCAAATTCATACCCCGGAACTGCTGAGCAACATGTGTGCAACAAATGTGGCGTGTTGCTCAATTGCACAGCGACTTTCATGCACTGGATTAGATATTTTGTTACGCATCAAATCTTGGTCGGAAAGTGAGTATGAAATCGTGTCTCCCAGCTTTCTCGTAACTTTTTCGCAATAGCTACATTTTTGGATTTTCTTTTTCTCTCTCAGCAGTTTAGATACAATGATATGAGTGATGCGTAACAGAGTATCCTGGTATGGCCGAGCATTAACCCCTACGCCCCTTCTGCATCCCTCACCCCGACAACCTACTCCCCTCCCTCACCCACACACTTGACTCCCCTCCTTCATCCCTCACCCACACACCTGACTCCCCTCCTTCATCCCTCACCCACACACCTGACTCCCCTCCTTCATCCCTCACCCACACACCTGACTCCCCTCTTTCATCCCTCACCCACACACCTGACTCCCCTCCTTCATCCCTCACCCACACACCTGACTCCCCTCTTTCATCCCTCACCCACACACCTGACTCCCCTCCTTCATCCCTCACCCACACACCTGACTCCCCTCCTTCATCCCTCACCCACACACCTTATTCCCCTCCCTCACCCCTCACCCACACATCTTACTCCCCTCCTTCATCCCTCACCCACACACCTGACTCCCCTCCTTCATCCCTCACCCACACACCTGACTCCCCTCCTTCATCCCTCACCCACACACCTGACTCCCCTCCCTCACCCCTCACCCACACATCTTACTCCCCTCCCTCATCCCTCACTCCCACACCTTACTCCCCTCCCGCACCCTTCACCCACACACCTTAGTCCCCTCATTCACCCCTCACCCACTCACCTTACTCCCCTCCCTCACCCCTCACCCACACACCTTACTCCCCTCCCGCACCCCTCACCCACACACCTTACTCCCCTCCCTCACCCATCACCCACACACCTTACTCCCCTCCCTCTCCCCTCACTCCCACACATTATTCCCCTCCCTCACCCGTCACCGACACACCTTACTCCCCTCCCTCACCCCTCACCCACACACCTTACTCCCCTCCCTCACCCCTTACACCTTACTCCCCTCCCTCACCCCTCACCCACTCACCTTACTCCCCTCCCTCACCCCTCACCCACACACCTTATTCCCCTCCCGCACCCCTCACCCACTCACCTTACATCCCTCCAACACCCTGCATCGTTCACCTTACACATCCCTCACCGAGTGGAGGTCTTGCCAAATTTCCCGAAAACACGACAGCACACACACACACACACACACACACACACACACACACACACACACACACACACACACACACACACACACACACACACACACACACACACACACACACACACACACACACAGGAGGAAACCTAATCCGTCATAAACACAGACCAAAAAAATCCTGTACAGTGTTTTGGTTTCCAGTCATGTCACTTCCGTCCCCGCTCACTCCCTCCCTCGCCGGGGTTCGTATCCATGATCATTCTTGAGCATAAATTGTCTGCAAGAGTGATTGTTTGTTCGTTCAATTTCACTTACAGATGCCAAACACTTCAGAAGCAAACTAGAGTGAGTATGAAAGTAAAAAAATAGTGCGATTAGAAACGACTGCTGAAAGTAATTAATTGGTATGACCTATTATCTTAAAATTTACTTTAAAAATACTTATAAATACGCCACCAAAGCCTACCGACGCCCCCAGTCACGTTCATGCCTCCACTCTTTTTGTTTTTGAGTTATTTTTACGTTCCGGCGAAGCTTCACGTTCCCCAACGCTCTCCCGTTACACAGTTGCCGTTCTCTGCTTTTATTTTTTTTTTTAGCTCAGGGCAGTTATACGGAGGCGTTCTTTAGTGGTGCATTCATCCCTGCAGTAAGAAATCTTCACTGGTTTACTCCGGTGGAAATTCTCACCCAAGTTAATGGACCCTCATGGATACGCAGAAGGGAATCCAGGAAGTACAATAAAGACTTTCGGAAATCCGTATACAATATTTTCTGGCACTTCAGGAGATTAAATTCAGGTGTGTGTGTGTGTGTGTGTGTGTGTGTGTGTGTGTGTGTGTGTGTGTGTGTGTGTGTGTGTGTGGATGAGTAATTGGGAGTGTCGTCCTGTCTCGGCTACCCCCCTTTTCATTGGGGGGAAGCAGCCTAGGTATATAGATAGATAGTATTATGAATCCAGTCAAAATTATGCACATCCCTCACTGTGAAACGTAATACAGGTTAATTACAATCGGCGTCCTGTGATGACATTAACACTTCTAAAACAATGTTAATACTTACATGCATAATAAAAATAACTTCGGTGCCATTTAAACCACTGTGATAAAAGCCAGTGATCCACCGCTGTACATAAAAGTGTTAATGTTTAGGTGAGTCATATAACTTCGTCAATATTACATAATCATCGTAGTGAAAGTGTATATGGGTGTTATATCTGTTATGAAAGTGTTAATGTTTAGGTGATTCATATAACTTCGACAAGATTACATATGCATCGTAGTGAAAGTGTATATGGGTGTTATATCTGTGTTTATGTAGCGTTGATGTGTATTCAGTGTCTCTGTAATTGGGTATGGGTTGATGGTGTGATAACTGATGAGGAAAATGGTAAAATAACTTTTGATAACCTCTGCACTGACGATTTTATTCAGTGTTGTTGTGGCTCCGGTTAAGATTCACAACTTTAACTGTCTACCCTCTTTCTGTCAGAATTAAGGGACTCACTCTCTCTCTCTCTCTCTCTCTCTCTCTCTCTCTCTCTCTCTCTCTCTCTCTCTCTCTCTCTCTCTAATTTTTCTAACCCTGTCTAGCTCCTTACCTTCCTTTGTCTGAACTATTTTCTCCTGTAAGCTCACTACCTTCTCTCTGCTATCTAATTTCAGAGAGAGAGAGAGAGAGAGAGAGAGAGAGAGAGAGAGAGAGAGAAAGTTATGAATGAGGGAAGCGAAAAAAATATTGTAAAAAGACAGAAGAATGATCAGAGGAATTGTGGAAGCAGAAACAGAGACCTTGATGTTTGAAAAAGAAGTAAGAGAGAAAAGAATGATAATGCCGAAGAATAAACGATAGAATGAAATAAAAACATAAATCGGAGAAACGCTGAAGGATGAATGATGAAAGGAGTAGAATGAGCAAGAAGTAGGGCGGAGAAGAACTTTAGGATGGGTGATATAAGAAGTACTTCAGGGATGAGGAATAGAAGGTGGATTGATCAAAGAATAAGGAAGGTAGGCAAGAGATGAAGTGCTCTGGGAGGGGAATAGTGTTGGTGTGTTGTGGGGGTAACTAACACCCTCACTACTCTCACTCCTACCCTTCTCACCCCATCTCATCCCCCACCCCATCAACCTCACCTCACACCTCCACCAAACCCCCATCTCTGCCATCTTACACTCACCTTTCCTACCTCCCAGCCACGTCTGCTACCTCACGCCCACCCCTCCAACCTTTGCATTTTCTCAGCCTTTCTCTGCTTTCATAATATGTTAAGGTCACATGCGGGCTGGAAGAAGGTCAGGGCAGGAACAAAGCAGGGACGGTGAAACAAAAGACAATGACAGTATGCCCTTCAGAGTATTGCTTCATGTTGCTTCAGTTTATTGCTTCAGATTGCTTCAGAGTGTTGCTGTAATCTGTTCTCCCGCAAGAGTAATTGAGAGGGAGGAAGACTGATTGAGAGGGAGTTTAGAGGATGGAAGAGAGTCATTTTATACTTTGCATTCTAGTTCTAACTCTCCAGTAAGAGGAAATCAGACGACGGCTGTTAAAACCTGACCACTAAGTTCGGGTGGGAACGTGGAAGGGTTTGGTGTATGTTATTCTCTCTCTCTCTCTCTCTCTCTCTCTCTCTCTCTCGTGTGTGTGTGTGTGTGTGTGTGTGTGTGTGTGTGTAGCGTGGGAAGGTAGGAAACACATGGAACTTGCCCTTTAAGTCTGCACACCTCACTCGTGCCTTTCTCACATTCTCGTCACCTCCCCCTCATCTCCTCCCCACCTCTTCCTCCCCTCTTCCTCCTCCTCATCTCTTCCTCCTCCTCATCTCTTCCTCCCCTCTTCCTCCCTCCTTGCTTCCTTCTTCCTCCTCTTTTCCCTATCAAAATAGATTTAATTACTACTCTCTCTCTCTCTCTTTCTTTCTTTCTCTCTCTTTCTTTCTTTCTTTCTTTCTTTCTTTCTCTCTCTCTCTCTCTCTCTCTCTCTCTCTCTCTCTCTCTCTCTCTCTCTCTCATCGACCGCCACTGCAGCTCGCCTATTGATTCCTCCCTCCCTCCCCCCACCCCCCTCTGTCTGCAGCCAGCGTTGCCCTTGACATTTTGCAGTATTTAGGAACACACAATTACGTAATAAGTAGCCCAAGTAACAGTTACGTAGCTCAAGTAACAATTAAGTAATGCATGTAATTTCAGTAACACGGACTTATCAAATGTAAGTGACTCAAGTAACACAATTACATCATATAAGTAGCTGAAGTAAAACAGTTACGTAATATAAGTAGCCTAAGTAACAAACCTGCTGATGGTTTACCCGGTAGGTAACAATTTCGTAATATAAGTAGCTTAAGTAATAGTTATCTGCAAGTTTAAGTAACAGCTGCGTAATACAAGTAACTGAAGCAAGACAAATACGTAAAATAAGTAGCCTAAGTAGCACAGTTATGTATTATAAGTGACAGGGAGATTATGGAGCTTTCTGGTGTATTTTATAAGTCGGAAATCTTAGGTCAGCAGTGTGTAACGACGTAAGTAGCAAGTAGCACATAAGTAACACAAGTAATATTGATGATGAGTGAAGTGTGGCAGGTGGTGGTGTTTGTGGTAGATAGGACCGCCCACCATCCACTCACCTGATTTAGTGCTACCTTCAGGTGACGCTACATTGAGTGACAAGCCAGATGGTTTTCTTGTAACGAGTGAAACTGGTTACTGCTTTGCGTGGTAATCCAGATGGAGGCATGGTTGTCAAGTTGGCTCAGGCTCTCCGTTTTATATTTTTGTTTTTTCATGGAGGGAACAGTCTTGCGGGATTTTGGCCTTGGGTTCCTTCTTCCTTGCATTAAAAAAAGAAAAGAAAGACGGATGTGGTCCATGAACGTTTATATGCAAGGGACGGCTGGTGTGTTTTCCTGACATTATATATACCGCTTCCGGACGAACAACTATGCTACTTTCACTCAAACTTGGCCTAACCCTGCCGTCCCTAGCTTGAACACGGAGTTGCAGCATTGGATTAATACTGAAATCCGGTGCTAGTAACGAAGAAGTGTTTTGGAATGGGCATGGAGCCGTAGTCTTGTCTTTTTCTGCCACTGAGCTACGTGAAATGAGCAACGACAGGACGAAAATCTAGATCAGGTAAAGGTGAAAGAACTGTAGTCTCTTGTCTGTTATGTTTAATCTAGCACTAAATCGCTTAACCCCATCTGTTACGCTCCTGATGAGTAAATAAAAGATTGGATTATGCGTAGACGATGTGGAGTCTTGTGATGTGTAAGCGAAGGAGTTTGGGTCATTAACACAACATGGAGTAATTTTAGTAGCATTTGCTGGTGTGTGTGTGTGTGTGTGTGTGTGTGTGTTTAATTGCGAAATCGTGGGTTAGCCAGCGGTTGGTGATGACGTATTTAGCCTGTTTTAAAGCAAATTTCTCTCTCTCTCTCTCTCTCTCTCTCTCTCTCTATCTCTCTCTCTCTCTCTCTCTCTCTCTCAGGTGCAGGTGTGGCGGAGTGAAAAAAACAAACATAAACAGGAAGTCCAAATGAAACCCCTTGGACCTGGTAAAACACACACACACACACACACACACACACACACACACACACACACACACACACACACACACACACACACACACACACACACACACACAGAGCTGAGTAAAATCGTCTGGTCTCGAGTATGGGGGGTTAAATAAATGACTAAATACATAAATACATAAAAAGCTCTAATTGTGGTTAAAGTGACACCACAAAAGCTCACTATGGCTGGGGACAATTTCTCTAATGTAATGAGGTTAAAATAGAGAGAGAGAGAGAGAGAGAGAGAGAGAGAGAGAGAGAGAGAGAGAGAGAGAGAGAGAGAGAGAGAGACTGAAACTGAGGCTGAAGAGAGAGAACAAAAACTTCAATTGTTGCGAGAGAGAGAGAGAGAGAGAGAGAGAGAGAGAGAGAGAGAGAGAGAGAGAGAGAGAGAGAGAGAGAGAGAGAGAAATTACCTGAGCGTGCCTAGATATGGTCAGGTGTCAGGAGAGAGGCTTATTTTTTTTTTTATTTTTTTTTTTTTAAGATATTTGACTCTGGCCATAGAATAACTACTGTAAATAGTTCTTTGTATTAGACTCTCAGGAAAGGGTGTTTCGTGTGATTCTGGGCCTTAATCCATCTGTAGTTAGTTATTATTAGTATTAGTATTAGTATTAGTGGTAGTACCTGTTATTATTGTTTTTGTTTTTTACCTGTAGCGATGCCGACGGGTGAAGTGGTACACCTGGGGTATCTTTTTTATTTTTCTTCATGACAAGGTGGAATATCTGCTCTTGGAGAGGTCGTAGCGAGTTTCTCATGAAGTACAAAGTTACTTAGCTTGACGTTTTGAGTTGATATATCATGTCAGATGTTGCGTCAGCCGGTGCATCAGCCAACCATAAGGCGATTTTCAATTTCGGGCATAAAGAGGCATTTTACCGACTTAGTTATGAAATACAAAGTTGCTGAGCTTGAAATGGAGTTGATTTGAGATGTCAGTTGTTGCCTCAGCTGCTGCAGTCTGGCCGCGGGTCTATGAAGATAATCTCTTCTTGTTGAACAGGACCTAAGAAGAGAGGATAACTTCAGTAGGCTAGTTGACCCATGAGGGGTAGCTCCTACAAGAGTGTGACCTTGGTTTGATCTCTCTCTCTCTCTCTCTCTCTCTAAAAATAGATAGATATAGATAGATAGATACTCCTCCTATCGCGGTACTGTACATAGTTTTCTGATCTTGAAGTATATTTTTCATACTGTACAATAGCCTTGAGGATTTCTCATCGTAACCTATATTCCGCGTGAAGATGGCATGTATGGGATGTGGTGTTATTGATCCACTGGCATTATAGGGATCGTATTCCTGTTGACCACGCACCTGTGTAATCATATTGCCACGATCAGTGCAGAGGGAAACAAGCCTTATTTCCTCTTTGGAGATGAATATAAGGTGCACTATGAATATGCATGTTTGGCTATTCTTCGTAAACTAATTGCGTGAGTTGTTTTTTCACTGATTTGTTACGTATTTCAGTAAACCCTTCATGTTTGTGGGTCGCTGGCGTTCTCTCCTTGTTAAAAACTGAACAGGTGGCTTACTCATTGATTAGGCAGACGCTTCCTCGCCTACAGTTACGTGCATTCGGCCTCTGACTACTGATGGTGGGAAGGACTGAGACTATAAAGACTTACCAATGACCATATTAACGCTACCTATTCCTAACGCCTCTTTCTAAGTGGTTTATCTCACCTAATAAGCCTCAGTATTTCATGTTATGCTGTTTATATCTTTGTTATATCTTTGTAACATGAATATAGTCTACATGCACAGTCTACAGGATAATAGTAACGTGTCACATATATAGAGATAAACCGGTAAGGAGCAGGTGTTAGGGAGACTCCTTGGCAGACGAAAATAAGGGCCAATGACACCTTAACCGCTAGGCGAACTGAGAGAGAGTGAGAGAGAGAGAGAGAGAGAGAGAGAGAGAGAGATCAGTGTATGGCGATATGAATAACTGTACGATATTTTCCTGAATTATTTGTATTATTCACAAGTTTAATGTATAAGATTTTAAAATGAATCCGTTGAACATAATTACAATTATTATTGGTACCTTTCAAAGCAGGGATATTGTTTTAAAAGACATTAAAGAGTATAATTTTCTTTTTTTCTCTCTCCCTTTTTATGAAACAGCACAATTTTTGCTCGAAATAATAAAATAATTTCTGTCCTTTGCAAGTGTCTTTGATGGTTAAGAAGTGGTGGTAAAATATTATATCTAACAACAGTGTTTTATAAATGTGGGTAAACCGAACGATGCCACACCATTAGTTATGTCTTTATTGACGAAATATTATTATTATTATTATTATTATTATTATTATTATTATTATTATCAGTAGTAGTAGTAGTAGTAGTAATAATAATAATAATAGTTGTACTAGTATGATGATGATGATGATGATGACGACGATGATGATGATTTTTATTATTATTATTATTGTTATTGTTATTATTATTATTATTATTGTTGTTGTTCTAATTATTATTATTATTATTATTATTATTATTATTATTATTACAATTAAACCTAATGTAAAGCTGCCAATGGAAGGCTAAGTTCCTGGTAGCATTTTACTGCATTATTTTTTTTTCTTAGATAGATAGATAGATAGATAGGTAGATAGATAGTCTTTTTTTGTTTTCTTTGCGGGGGACTCAAGGACACTGGAAACATCATAGAGTTCTGTTTTATTTAAGCTTATAATTCGGTAATATCTTCGTTCAACGTCATTCTGATATTCTAAAGTGTCTCGCCTCTCTCTCTCTCTCTCTCTCTCTCTCTCTCTCTCTCTCTCTCTCTCTCTCTAAGAATACCTCAACAGTGAAAATCCACACAACATTTTTTTTTCCCTACTCTATATCGCTGCCCTCCCTCCAACCCTCCCTCCCCCCTGCTACTTTCCCAGGCCTCCCGTTTCTCTCAGCTCTCTCACCTTCCGTTCTCCTGACCTCATCTCACCTCCCATTACCTCACTGCTTCTCTCTCTCTCTCTCTCTATCACACACACACACACACACACACACACACACACACACACACACACACACACACACACACACACGAGAGAGAGAGAGAGCCTGTTTGTTCTCCCCCTTACCACCACCTCCATGAATGAACTCACTCTCATCTTAAATAATTCTCCTGGTGTTAGCTGGCATACTGTATTAGAGTATTCCCAACCATGAAAGAGTTAATGGGAATATACTTAACATTCGCGCTCCTTTACTCACTCTCAGCTGAAAGAAACCGTCTGTTTTAATTAGAATAGGGTACTAGAGTAGCCCTAGCCATGAAGGGGTTAATACTACCATTACTGACACTCATCTGAATAAAATCTACCATGGGAAGGTCAGTGGTACCAATTTAAACGCTAAACAATTGTACCAACATGAGAATTAATTGTACAGGTATTAACAGGCAATTAACACTCAGGCTTCTATTCACCCACCTGAACAAAATCGTCTGGTGCAACAGGAATACAGTACTAGAGTAGGGTCATTCTATTCCCGGACGATTTTTCTCAAGCAGCAGTATCTAAGCTTCGTAAAATATTTTGGAAACAGGAAGAGTATATGAGAAAGTACACGTAATTTTTTTTGACCAGGCAGCTGCGTCCGGTGAGCACTACTCTTTGAATCGATAACCAGAAATCTGCAAAGGAATATGCAGGAAAATTGTCCCCTTGAGGGTGATACCGAACTTGATGAAACTGAAACAAAGACAGGAAAGTATGAAGAGAAATAGACTTATGGAAACGTCCACTAAGAGTTTTGCTGCAGGGTGAAGTTTATCAAGGAACATATGGTAAACGGATTTTGTGAGAGGGCATCGGTTGGCAAGCATGATGTGATGGTGGTGGGGTGGGTGAGCTTTCCCGCCTAACACACACACACACACCGTCCCCACTCCTCACCGTTGCAATATAACGCTGTTTCTGGCACCACCATCTTCATATTTCTCCACGCCTCTCAAACTGCAAAAATGTTGTAGTCAGGTTAACGTTTACTTGTAACATCTGATGGCTGGGAAGTAAATCAGTGAGTGAGAGGTGGCGTTATTAGTACCAAGCCCGTGCCATGTACCCGAACATCGCCAACGACCCGCTGTTGGGCCCCGAACCTTCTCACGATTTCGATGCCGGGGTCAGCAAGCCATTCAAATTTACACACCACGCATTCAAAAGTCACAGGGATTCGTGTACTTGCCAACCCCACACCCCTTACCCACCAGCAGCGCAGAGGTGACGGTAACAGCAGACACCGGTAAGACTGCGTACGTTGTGATATTTGAAAGTGAAGGTGAAGCTGGCATGGAAGACGGGTAGGGTGGCCGGCTGCCTCAAACACCCCACTGACTCTACCACCCTCTCCCCCTCCCCTCCACCTCTTCTGTCTCACTCCTTTACTTCCCCAAAAGTCTCCACTACCCCATCTGTTCCCCTCCACGTCCACATTCACTCTGTACTCCCCACTTCTTCATCCATTTCACACATCTCGCCACCTCCCTACATACCTACCAGCTTCCCATCACTCCACAGACCCCTCCACTTCCCATCTCCCCATCACTCCACACCCCTGCATTCTCATCCACCCATCATTCCACATATCCCTCCACCTCCCCACATACCGCTTCTACCCCACTACACCCACACACAACTCCACTTCCCCCTCTGCTCCCCTCCATCTTTCCCCCTTAACCCTTCCACCTCCACACACTCCGGTTCACCCTCCTTCACCCGTGCACCACCACAGGACCCCGCACGTCTTGCATGATACCTTCCTTTTCTGCCTTTGTTCTTATGCAATAATAACCCTTGTAATGGCAGACAAGCAGGAAGGTAGACAGGGAAACAAGCACAAAGGCACACAGGAGAACAGACGGGCAGGCAGACATACACAGAGACAGCAGTGAGGCAGTGTGTGGGTAGTGTCAGTGTAGCGTAACAAGTCATCACCGTACTGAAACCAAATACTCTTCCTTTCTGACTCACTCCTAAACTTTCTTTACTCTTTCTAGCAGCTGCCCTTCCTACCCTTATATTCACCCCCAGCACCCCCTTTGCCTCACCCTCCAACATAACCAACTCCACCTCTCATGGCTGGCAGTACTATATAATTCTTTTTCCATCTCAATCAAGACGCGTTTATTCATCTGGGAGTGAGTTTGACGTTAGAGCCTGAGAGTTTTTACACCATCACCATTAACTTTCATGATCCGGGCAACTTAACATTGTATTCCAGCCATGTGGAGAGGATGGAGAGTGAGAGACTGACGAAGAGAGTGTATGTGAGTGAGGTGGAGGGGGGAGAGGGAGGGGGAGGCCAAGGATGAGATGGAGGGATGGAGTGGAGAGGTATATGAGAGCAGGGGGTGTGAGCTGGGAGCAGGGCAATGAAATGGCTGAGGACAGGGCGACATGGAGGCAATTTGTTTGTGGCCACCCCTGACGGGATTAAGGCGTCTGGCAATGGATAGGTAGATAGATAGACAGCTTTAGACATAGCTGAGAATACGTCAAAGGAAGCTGGTAGTGTTAAGTCCCAGCCTCCCACACTTTATCACACTTATATATATTTTTCATTGCTGCCCCACTGAGTCATGTCTACCAGGATTTTAAAACGTGGAAAATACGATCAGGATGGCCATTCTCGTCGCCAGCAGTGGTGGAATGTGTCGCCCAGTGTGAGCATAGCAGGTTAATTTATTTATGGAAAACCGCTCTGACGTGTTCACAAAATATTACCCTAGATGAACTCGAATCGACAATGGTCATTAAAAGACTGTCATTTCTTTTCTGTCCGTAGCTAGACACCTTATTCCCTGATGGGGTGGTTGCAAAACAAGTCGCATTTCATGTCAACCTGACCTCCGCCATTAGGCTGCCCTTCATCCAACTCACACCACCCTTTTTCTTATATCTTCACCTTGTCCCTCCACCTCATCCTCGCTCTCCCCCTCACCATCCACTCAGAGTGTAGAGCTACCATTAGTTTATTCTACAGACCTGGAAATACAAACACGCCATGACAAGACCCAGACTACTTAAAATTCCTGGCATCATATAAACTCCATAGTGCGTCTGCTGGCTGTAGTGAATAGGCCTGGTTGGTGAGTGGCCGGGGCTGGGATGGGGAAGGTGGGGGAAGCAGGTTTGTGCGGGTGTTTCAAGGCTACATGTGTGGAGGCTAAGATTATGTATTTCTTTATTTACTTATTTATTGCCATATTAGGGATCAAAATCCACTGAGGGATGCTTTGTACGCTGTTAAAATCCGTCCCATTAACACTCAGGCTATTGTTACTCGTCCTTAGCGGAATAAAATCATCTGGTGTTAGCGGGAATAGACTACTAGAGTTGTCCCGACTATGAAAGGGGTAATGGAAGCAGTACAAACACTCATGCTCCTGTGGCTAATCTGGAGTTAGGAAATAATATAAAAGTTCCCTCGCCCTTAAGGGATATTAAAAAAATATGTATCGTGGTTCTAAACGCCCGCATATGCTCTTGAGGACGGTGATGTTAATTTCGGAAAAGCTCAAATGAAGTTGATTAAGCAGTCCATTCTCTCTCTCTCTCTCTGACACACAGACACACACACATACACACGGAGAGAGAGAGAGAGAGAGAGACTGCAAATCATTACCCCTGGCTAGTGACTACACAAGGCCA
The DNA here is from genome assembly GCF_032717465.1 of Coenobita brevimanus. Lineage (NCBI taxonomy): Eukaryota > Metazoa > Arthropoda > Malacostraca > Decapoda > Coenobitidae > Coenobita > Coenobita brevimanus. The sequence goes on along the minus strand of NC_137024.1, from coordinate 2,317,805 downwards.
GTCTTCACCTTCCTCAACCTTCTGCATAACTGATGTACTGAGTCATAGCCAGCCAGCCGTCCACAGTACTCCCACCTCTCTGCTTAGCCTGTCCGCACCCAGTAGGGACCTAGATTGTAAATAGATGGTTGCGTGTGGGTAGTCTGGGGAAGTGTTTGGGTGCGTCCATTCTGTGTGGGTGGGTGGCCTTATCATAACAGGGGACAGTGCAAAGGTGTAGACGAGCTATCATTGACGTTATCTGAAGCATGTAATGATAAGAGGGTCCCTAATGTCCTATCATCTCTAGCCAGACTCCATAATGTGGGCTGCAGACAGGTCACGTTAATCGTAGTTTTTGCATTAAATGAGAGCCAAATTTTCGTGGCTTGGTAGTGTAGTCCTCATAATCTCATTCTTCTTTAGCTGTGACTCATTTGTTCTGCCTCTTGCGCTCTGAAACTACATAAACGGGTCCTGCTTTCTACTCATCCCCGACCCACCGCACAGCCACACCCCATATCGTGTGAGTCATGAGCCACTCACCGCCTTCGTCGTTCCCAGGGAGTGAGGGAAGATAATCCTTGTAGACTGCACAGACCTTCTTCATGGTGCTATTGATTTAAGTTCAGAAATAATTGACATCCTACCCGCAACACACACACACACACACACACACACACACACACACACACACACACACACACACACACACACTGAGAACGTTAGATTTTTACACTGTCGGTGCCTTTATAGAATGGCAAAAATTCTATCACCTTTCACCACACACACAATTAAGAAAGAAACGCGGGTTAAATATTGTTAGTGTCAAGTGAGAGAGAGAGAGAGAGAGAGAGAGAGAGAGAGAGAGAGAGAGAGAGAGAGTGAGAGAGTCCCATTTCACTGGACGCAGGAAATGCCGGTGTGGTGTGAGTTGCGTACGATGCTTATGACAAATATGAAATGTACACTACAAGAACAGCGATGGTAAGTAGGAGGTCGAGAGGGAAAAAGGTGAGGGATTTGAAACGAAGCAGTGACGTGGATATAAACACTGTGGAGGGTTGCGTTAATCAAAACAAATTACGAAGTCTACCAACGCTATGAAACGATTATGGAAATTTTACGACTACACAACGGCCTCTCCCTGCTGAATAAAATCGTCAACAGTCAATGGCAATATCAAAATCGCAGTGGGAGGGGTTGAGGATGCTGAGAGGGGAGGGAGAGAGGAAGGAGGAACTGGGGATAGGTGGTACGGGGGAGGGACATACGGGGAGCGATAGGGAAGGGGGAAGATAATAGCTTTAACCGTCACAGCACCGAACGCCACAAAGAATTTTGGTGTAAGGTTGAGATGCACCCACTTAATTTTCACATCGATTACGATATGATACAGCTTTATCAGGGTTTATCGCACAACCTTAGAGTAGATTACACCCCTCTCGCTGATTGCCGTTCTGTGTACCGTTTTTGCACCGTACTCAGGAAAGGCTAGGCTAGGTTAGATTTGTAGTTAGGTTAGGTAAGTTTGTTAGTCCGGTAAATCTGTTAGTTAGGAGAGGTTGACAGGTTAGAGAAAAACAAAAAATGGAAGAATGATCATACTGGGATAATAAAAGAGCATAGTGCATAAATGGTAGGCTGTACCGGTACAGAACAAATGTGCACTAGTCTACCCTTTCAACACCCATCCATCTCTTCTCTCCATCACCTCTACTCTTCTCCACCTCCACTCCTAATCTGTTTACACTCTCCGCATTCTTTTCGCTCCTCCACATCCTCGTATATTAACCCTCCTCCTCCGTTACAACTCTCGTAACATAACACACTCTTCCACCTTCTCTCTTCGAATAATTTACACCCCTGCACATCCTCAACAACTTTCCAACTTCATTTCTATCCTTTTCACCTCCAGCGTCCTTATAACCTTTCAGTTCCAGTCCTGATCTCTTGTACCAACGTTCACCTCTAATGTGTACCCTACCAACTCTATCGCCACTTCCTCTACAACCCTCCATATCCTCTCCTAGTCTTGCTGCCCCACACCCCTACCTCCCCCTCCCTGTAGATTCAATTCAAACGGTAGAGTGGCGGGTCGCGGGATGGAGGGAGGGAGTACTGTGGCGAGAATGGCGTGGTGTGGTGAGTGATGTGGTGCTACAGTGACGTCATCGGCTTTCCCGCCACTTCACGCTCTCCCCAGCTGCACACACACACACACACACACACACACACACACACACACACACACACACACACACACACACACACACACGTGCTATACCCACAAGATTAGTGTGTTTCTCATTGTGTTTGGTGCCAACGTGCGTGGCTGAACAAACCAATCCTGGATCCGCAGACTTTGCCACACAGACTGTAGGCATATCAAGTCCGGCTTTGCTGGGAGAACTCAATTTTGGTTGTGCCTCTGTTGTCTACGTTCTTCTCTGACCAGGTTCCGAACTTCTTCGAGATGAATGGTTCCTTTCCTGCAGAGGGCTCGCCATCGTATTCTGTCAGAGGCATTGGTGTCAAGGTCTTTTGGTGTGAGTTACAGTTCTTCAGAGTTGTCCTGATAATGGTCTTTGTATCTTTTCTTCAGTCCTGGGTTGCGACGCTGCAGGGAGTTGGTCATACAGAACCTGGCGGGAAAGGTGGTGCTCAGATATGCGGAACACGTATATACTCGACCCATCCCAGGTGCTCTTTTGGCAGCATGGTTTCTATGCTGGTTGACTTCACCCACTGGAGAATTTGTGAATGAGGGACTTTATCCTCCCGTGTGAGTCCTAGGATGCTCCGTAGGCATCCCATGTGAAACGAATCAAACTGTTTCATGCGACGCTGATAGGTAGTCCAGGATTCAGCACTGTATAAGAGGGTGGAGAGGCATACAGCTGTATATACTGATGCCTTTGTCTCGATTCTCAAGTTGGTGTTTTCAAAGACGCAGGATTTGAGACGTTCGAAAGAGGCTGAGGCGTGGTTGATTAGTGCAAGGACTTGTGCATCAATGTTAAGTTTATATGTGAGCACACTTCTATGGCAGGTAAAATTCCCCACCTGTTTTACATTTTCGGCGTTTATCTGAAATGCAAAAGGCTTTGCTGGGTTGTTTCTTTGAGATATCATTTCTGTTTTATTGACATTTATTCGGAGCTCCGTTGCATGGTAGGCTGTATATTAGGGACGATGGTAAGACTCCATTGTAGGACTTCTGGGGTATGTGCAAGGACAGCACAGTCATCAGCATATTGTAGTTTTTGGAAATGAGCCATTTCAGTCTTTGTGCATGAAGACGTCCGAGATTAAGCAAGTTACCGATTAGATGGAAATGGATTTTTATTCCATCATCAAGGTTCATTTGTTGGTTACTTAAAAGGGTGACTGCAGAGAGACAGACGTTGAAAATGACAGGAGCCACAGCACGTCCTTGCATTACTGCCCCCCCCCCACACACACACATACATTAGCAGGTAGCTCATTACATATCACCAACACACTCCAGTCTTTCCACCAGTCACTGACTTCACAGTGTACATTTCACTGCGATAGATCGATTCATGGGCATTGCTTTTAACCCCTTCGGTGCGGGAGGCCTTACCTGAGCGGAATAAAGTTGTCTGGAGATGGCAGGAAGATAACATTAAACATCATCGTAACGAAAGGATTAATATGTATCTTGCGTCTCCGTATTTAATTCCCTCCCATTTTTCCTTTTTCATGTATTACACTTCCCATTCTTTTGTACCACTGATCGCAGAAAAAATAGCGATTCAACCAGCTGTAGACTGAGGAAAGGGGATGCCAACTTATGTCCCAAATCAGTTTTCTATGTTGCATGCACCGGTACACATACATGGCGTGCTGTAAGTTAGTACATGAATATTAAGTGGTAATGTAAGCACGGTCGTAACCTGCTGATCCACCACTGCTCATAACCTGTTGATTAGTTTTCATTCGTATGTTATTTTCCATACCAAGTGGTAGTTTTAAATTCTACTGGCCTGATGCCGTATATGCAAACATTCTAGCGCTTAAATCGTGTGTTTGATTGTTTATACTTCTGTTGTTTCTTATGCATATACTGTATCAAACATTTCACAGTCGAACTAGAGAACATATTAAAGAAAAAATAAAAATAAAAAAGTTCTGGAGACATTTGATCCGGTCGAAATCGCATAAAACTAACGCTTCCACACTACTAAACAAAATCGTCTGGCATTTCCGGGAACAGAATGCTAGAGTTTTCCCGACCATATGAGAATTAATGCTACCTATATAAACACCAGGCTCCTATGACTCACTCAGGTAGATTAATCGTCAGGCATTACATGAATTTGAATACTAGAGTTGCCCTCATTATGAAAAAAATAAATAAATACAAACTGTTTCTGATGGTATATACATTTTTTTTATCCTCGAAATAATTTTAAGTTGTTTGATAAATACGGAGGCAAGTATCCGTGGCGCCGCGCTGTTTTGTTCATGGACAGGAAACAGAGGAGCGTGGCGGATGTGTGTGTGATAGGCACGCATGGCTCAGCACTCTCTCTGCTACGTTACACACAACAGCAACACTATACTGCTCACACTACAACACTTTATAACACTCCATCATTATAAGTCACCTTTTTGGACGTCTCAAGTTAAAATATACACACCACAACACTTTATAACACTCCATCATTACAAGTCACCTTTTTGGACATCTCAAGTTAAAAGTAAAGTACTGAAGAATGCCCCACTAAAGTTCAGTTGTTACCTATAAAGCCGATTTATTATTTCCCCTGGTTTTGTTGGAGGAGGACGCCTTCACGTGGTAGCACAGATATAAACGGTCGTCCTCCTGTGCCCAGTTTTTAAAAAGTACCTCAGCTTCTTCGTTAAGCTTAAAAAGAGGGATGGTGGACTGCAGAACGGTAACGTCAGTCTACAGCTCATATTGGAACAAATCGAGGACAGATAGCATCATCCCCACCACCACCACCACCACCATCACCAGCAACAACGAATTCCCTCAATGTATAGTGTATAGTGCTAGTTGTATGGAAAAATCATTGAGGTTAGAGTACATATTTATAACCAAGACTGCCTGTACTATATCCACTTTAACTTGGCCTAAAACTGCCGTCTCCCCATCTTGAGTGCCGAGCTGTAACAAGAGCTTACCATCAGAATATGTTGCTAGTCGCGAAGAAGTGCTAGGGCAGGGATGTAGACCCGTAGTATTGCGTTCTTCAGCTACTGGACCGCGGGAAATGAAGCTGCAAAATGACGAAAATCTCCGCCAGGCTAAGGTGAACGAACTGGAGGCTACACCACATCAACACATCAAAATATTTACAAACCTTTCAACTCTAGGCCGAGGATCTCATATTCACTTTACTCTTCCTTCCTCCAGACGATTTTAGGGAGCTTTAGGAAAGAGCTTTTGTTATGAAGGGGCAAAGGTTAGCTACATCTACCCCATCGAGCTCAAGCAGGCTCTCCCAAGCTGAAAATAGTCACATGAAAAAACACGTAAGTCCTCACCGTATCCACCCAGACACAACTCCCTTCACCTCGATTTCGTCATTTTCATTTTTCTTGCCATCCCAGACGATTACATTAAACTTCGAGGAGACAGCTTTTAGGCAAAGGTTCATGGAGGCTACATTTAACCCCTCCAGTCTGAAAAGTCTCTCCTAAGCCGAATAAAATCGTCTGACAATGGGATGAATGAAGAGAAGGTACAGGGTCATTGTAGAGGCGTGAACCCCACCTCTAGGAAGTATTTCATTTTTTAATTTTACTTCCTCCAGACGATTTTATTCAGCTTAAAGACATGAACAAAAGGTTAACCCCTTCACACCTAGAGGCCGTCCCTAACTTGAACAAAATCGTCTGGTGGAAGTTTGATTCAAATAGATCCGTATTTTCGTGGGGTAAGGAAGCTCCCTAGCACCTCTTCCTTAGCGATTTATTTCCAAACTACCCATTAATATCATTTTGGCTTCTTATATCGCTTTAAAATCGATATAGATTGCATGGACAACACACAAGAATACAGCAACGGAGCAGACACAGGAATAAACCGGCAAGGAAGAGGCGTTAGTAAGCTTCATGTGGTAAGATTGTGTGTAAAACTGCTTGTTCGTACTTCCATACTCACCCATACAGCAGCCAAATACTACACAATCAAGCCACATTCAATATTAAGCTGAGTGTACAATTGTGTATGTTTTTACCTTCCTTCATGTAGCAACCTAATACTTGACATCCCAGGCTGAGTGAATCTTGCAGTGAAAAAAAATACGATCTGGCTTATTTCTGACGATTTACTTCTATGGAGGTTTGTTCATCTTAAAAATTGGGTGAATGAAGTGTTCAGGGGGGATCTTACTCATTTTAACGGCAAACTAGACGTCAAAGCACTTCATTATTATCGTGAATTATTTTGTCATGTAATTTTCACTTTCAGGGTGCGCCTTCACCTGAACAGCAGAACGGAACGAGCAGAAAGCGCAAGGGCAGACCGAGCGAGCGTGGGTTAGCTGTTTTTGGCATGTTCGCGAGTGTTTGTGTTATTCCCACCTCTTTTCACAGTTGAACCATTTATCTCTGGCAGAAGGTACAGTTGGCATTAAAAGTCCTGTTGCCTCTCTCTCTCCACGATCTTAGAAATATCTGTGTGGTGGACCTGAAAAAAAAAAAAAAAAAAAATGTGGCATTAATTTGAGGCCATCAATGTAGGCTGCTCCAGATTCACCACAGATTGCATGGAGAGAAAAGCGAGAGAGGAGACAGGACTTTTGATAGCTACTGTACGTTCATTATTAGTCACCCTCTAGCAATATATAAATAAAATAAATGAAAATAAAGGGATGTTGAGAATTATTGCACTGTTAAGGCAACTGTTGGCTGGACTTCATACCACGAGTACGTCTGTTAAATAAAACGGATCCTTGTTGTCTGAAAAACAAGAAGACACCATAAGACTTTCAAGCATTAAGTAACCTTGTAAGAGGGAGAATTATGAAGGAGACAGTATTCCGAAGAGGCGTGCCTGTCAAAGATAACTCAGTGTTTTCTAGGCACAGGGAACTCGCACGCCAACATACAGATTTACTTAGGGTAGCCAAGCAGTGAGTGTGATAATCAAAGGAGCGTGCACCGCGTTGAAGCCGTAAAGTAATAAATAAGGTAGCACTAAAACATTAATGTTGTAATAACAGGGATTTCATTAAAGTGTTGGTATACGTAAATATTATATGCGCCTGTTGGTGCAAGATGCCCCAATGATGTATGTAGGAAATGAAGTAAACGAGCTTTATGTAATGGAAACAAGTATGCAGTATAATATTAAGAATACAGTTAACTATTGCAGCCCAGTTGAAAAGCAATTGTGACTGGGTATCTACATGGGTGAGAAATGGAGTTTGGTGAGGAGTGGGTGCAAAAAAATGAGTGGATTTCGTATGTTTCAGGGGAAGGTGTGGAGTTTGGTGAGGAATGGGTGCAAGAAATGAGTGGACTTAGTATGTTTCAGGGGAAGGTGTGGCGTTTGGTGAGGTGTGGGTGCAAGAAATGAGTGGACTTAGTGTATTTCAGGGGCAGGTGTGGATTAACATGAACCAGGTGTAGGGATACTGGAGGCTGAGGTGGGACATACAGAAGAAAGTCTGGCTTCCATGTCAAACTGCCCCATGTCAGCACTAAAGAGTGTGTTGTTGATCAGGTGTTGCACTATGGACCTCGTTTTTGTACTGTAGTTCCTTAATTTGTTAGCCACATGTTGGCCAAAGACGTTACACTCATCTTGTTGAGAAGAAACACTTGCAGCGACACCTTTTATGATGTTCAGAGTTTCGTCCAGGCGTGGGTCATCATTTAACTTGGCTTTCTTTCGCTTCGTCTGTTTATTTGTCTTGGTATCTGGTGGTGGGATGAATACCTGGGTGGCGTCGTCACTGTCGTTTCCATCAGTATGCGTAAGTGTCAGTACTTTGATGTCGTCAGCTGCTGTGTCCTGTTGGTTCGTTGTCTCGTCGGTGTCACCATCCGGAGGCTCATCCTGAAACACAGACAATAATTAAGCTACAGTATAACTCTGCAAATAAGATTACTACCAAAAGAAGTTGAACAGACACACAACCATAAACACACAGTATGCAGTACAATGCTTGCCTCAGCTTAGTTTTAGATGCGGAAACATCCTTTGGAGTGGCCCCACAGAGGGTGGTCCTGTCTGTCTGTCTGTATGTCTCTCACTTAACTATTTCGGACTCAGGGCGTTTCACCCCCGTAGACTTTAACGAAGTAACATCACACCACACCGCACCATGCCACACCCTCTCACACCGCACCACACCATCCCAAGTGCACTTTGGGAAGCGCTCTGAAGCTTCGCATCTAGTGCTTTTGTACTTTCTTTTCAGGTTTGATCAGCACCCAATCTCAAGAAGAAATATAGTTCCCTCACTGTCGTGGTGCAGTAGACAGGAAACATGTCATCGTTTAAGCCCCATTTCATAGCATCAGTGATTTCTATAGCAGCCTATAATTACAAGCCTAATTTCAGCACCGTTTTGTTTGTATTCGTAGACGCGGAGTACAACTATACGAGTATTTGTTCGTGGCAAGGGCTAATCTTACTGTGGTGTCTTTAAACACACCCAGCTCCGCAGTGCTGTATTGCCTGCGTAGGGTGATGCCATGCATAACTGTGGCCGACAGTGCGTCCCTGAAAGGGGAATAAGGTGAAAAAGTATCAATACACATCAGTCATGCAAGAGGATTAGCTGAGAATACCTTTAGAATCCCACCTTCAGTTTTCCGAGTGCACAGAAAAGCCATGCTTTTAAAGCCAGAAAGGCACAAGTTGTTGTCATAGCAACTGCTTGTGTGGACACTTTTCTTAGAAGAAATCGGACTCTGGAAATGTTTGCACGCCTAATGGAATCTTGAACATAGCGACGAGGAAGATATTTTTGTGCAGGCACGACGATAGTAACAATTAGTACTCTCCCACCCCCAGCAAAGTCACCTTTTGCTGTCTTCATCCTACCTTCACTGCTTCCAGCTTTCGGTGCTATTTTACCAAGAAATGAATGAGTCATTCGCTTGTCCAAACTTTGTCAGCGGAGGAGGTACTGAATATTGCACTCCAGTATATCCGGCGATTGGAAAGCATTCTGAAATGTCATCCCAAGAACGTTATCACGGAAATCAGCGAACACACGCACAAAGTGATGCTCTGGGCCAATACGTTTCGAGAAACAGGATGTGTATGTGACGGAAAGTACAGGAGGAAGTGGTAAGTTACAGCACTTATGTGCTTTAAGTTACCGGTATTTCACGTGAGAATGTTATATGCACAGTTATTTACCTTTATTTAAATTGGTAAAGACATCTATAGGACGTGGTAACGTTAATAGCCGATTGGCATTTTTCTTGTGCTTATAAAAACTCGTAATTCATGTTTTATTGTAATGCAGCAAACATTTCAAACTGTGTCTACTCATTTACTCACCTCCATGGTATTCTGACTAACTCTGAGTTCATCCCTCTCTAAAAGAAACGACATCCGCTTGAAGGCGTACCATTTCGACACGTACTGGTACACTTCATGTGCACCTGTAAGAAAAAAGATAATTCTGGTAGTTACTAGTGTGTGTGTGTGTGTGTGTGTGTGTGTGTGTGTGTGTGTGTGTGTGTGTGTGTGTGTGTGTGTGTGTGTGTGTGTGTGTGTGTGTTTAACGCATTATTTTCAATCACATCAGTTTGACGTTTCGTAGTTAATGACTAATCAAGTTTACCTTTACCATTGCCGATGATCTTCCTTCCCTTTGCTCTTTCCCTCCTGAAACTGGCAAGCAGACTTTCCATTTTCTTCCTTGCTTCCTCTATCGTACAGTCCATAGCGTAGGCAATGTCCACCCAGCTATCATGCTTCCTGACTTTACTGTAGTACTGGCTATGCAGATTATTCCACAGCTCCGGATGCTTCTCATATTCATCCAGCAAGGCTAAACACTTCTCCCTGTCCCACTCCATAACACACAGCACATCAACCACCGCGAACACCTCAAACACTGCCAGCACCCCCCCTTACGGCGCACCACCAAGCAACTGATTCCCTTTTAGCAGTGAGCACGCACCACGACAAGCCTTGGAGAACAGTCGGCACGCTCCGCTCGGCTCGGCTCGGCTGGGAGGCGCGCCCTTATTGGCCGAATACCGCTCGGCACATTTTGTTTTAGTTCGTTTGGGCTTACAGGGCTTAAGGCGCACCTAACATCCGCTCAGTTTCGTTCTGGTGTGTGTGTGTGTGTGTGTGTGTGTGTGTGTGTGTGTGTGTGATAAACAAGCATCCTCATACACGCCTCAACCTCTTCAGTATAATACCGTCTTTCATACTGACTTCTTGCTCTCTCTAGACAGTTATATTTTGCCGGGAAGACTAGACAGAGCCTGCACAAATCCCATAAATCCGTTGGCGTGTTTTTGCATGTATTTTTTCACTTACAGACGATTTTATTCAGCTTAGGGGAGACGTAGGGGAAGGGTTTATGGAAGCTGTAATTCGTAAAATCCCACTCAAGCTAAATAAGAGTCTGCTGGTAATGAGAATGCCATGGAAAATACGTCGTAGGGGTGAAGGGGTTACTCAAGGCTAACCGTTAACCCTTCCACTTCTAGGGTGCTCTCGTGGGTAAAATGACTGTTAAATTACTGCTACTACTACTACTACTACTACTATTTTAAAACTGTAAATATTGCTACTCGCGCACCACCACCACCACCACCACCAACAACAACAACTACTACTACTACTACTACTACTACTACCACCACCAATAATAATAATAATAATAATAATAATAATAATAATAATAACAATAATAATAATAAAGCCATCGCCAGACTGAAGGATGAACATAAAATCATACACCAGGTAATCAGGACATTTCTAGAGCCGTATTCTGGTGTAGGAGGGTTCGTAGCACATCCACATCACCAACTTACTTTTTATATCTCATCATAAAAATTCCTGGCATGATATTTGTAACGAGTTTGATATCGACTTAGTTTGCATCAGTGACACACTAGAGAATGTTGAATTGCAATGTGCCGAAAAAAAAAATCGCCAAGGAAGAGGTGTTACGAGGTGATAATCTGCCGAAATATCCAGGATCAGGAAGAAAGAAATTCGCGGGAAGTTTTCGTCCTCACGGTTCCTTGTCCTTACTAAAATAAATAAATAAAGACGAAGGATAAAGGAATAATGTAGATGTGCTGTTTCTTCGTGTGCATTCAGAGAAGACATGGAAATTGCATCCTGTGACACGCATGCCGATTTGAAAGAATTACAAAATAGTAGTAGTAGTAGTAATAGTAGTAGTAGTAATAATAGTAGTAGTAGTAATAATAGTAGTAGTAGTAGTAATAGTAGTTGTTGTAGTTAGACGATGGAAGCCCAATCTAAAACATGTGCTAAGATATCAAAGCGATGTCTGCTATCCTTCCTCAGTGTGTATCCTTTATAAGTTTTGGAGGGGCCTGACCCCCCTAAACATATTGGTTGAAAATTAAGGAAGCAGACGAACTGACCTGAAAAGTCACGTTGACATCCATGCTCTCATTTCTCCATATTTCCGATTGTTTTTATTTTGGGAGGGGGGCCAAGAACCATCGGGGGCGCGAGGGGGATCACGCACCCTAAATATGGCGTTAGGGATGAGAGTCAGTTGTTCACCATTTCCTAAGATGTCAAAGCCTTATCTACCCTCCTTTCACTTTCTGAGATTTTTTATTTTGGTGAGGGGGGGGATGACGCTGTGTAAAAAAAATCATGGCTGGAAAATTGTATGTAATGGAAGACCTTTCAAGTAGCCAGACGAACTCACCTGGGAAGTTTCAATCAAATCAGTCAAATAACCTAGGAGGAGTTGAGGCACACACACACACACACACACACACACACACACACACACGGGGGAGGGGAGGGGAGCTGTGAATCTCGCGCAGCAGTACAGGGCGAGTTGCCAAAAATGATACCATTGATGAATAAGTAAATAAAATGAAGAAAGAAATACGTCCGTAGTGTAACCGAGATTTGTTTAAATAGAGCATAAACAAGGGAGGAGCTTGCTTTTTCCTTGTGTCCTCCCCCCCTCAAAGAAAAATTGTAGCAAAGGATAGTTGATTGTGAGTTTCTTTGTGAGTGTGGGCCATGGAAAGATTTTCACCTCTTGGTCGAAACATTTATTCCAGTTAGCGACATACATTTTTATTAAGTCGTGTGTCATAGGAACTCCAGTGTTAGTATCAGCATCATTAAATCGTGTGGTCGCAACAGCTTGATTATCCTCTCCCCGGTAACGCCAGACGATTTTTATGCAGGAAAGAGTGGATATGGAGGGCATGAGTCACTGTGGTAAGGGTTAGTGGCGACGGTTCCTGTGATTAATGCACACTCAGGCACCGTCCCTGTTTCAAGACTGCTTTGTCGGTGATGTAACTTCCTCTTTTATATTTGCCCTCTTTGCTAAGAAGTAATAAACTCATCACACAGCAGATATTTCCTGTATATCTGCGAATTTTATCATACATTACATGCTGCATTTTAATTCAGTGATGTACAGTTACGGATATAAATACTTATTCACTTTCTTACAATAAATAACGAGGCACTGAACAGTAATTTTCGAAACCCAGTTATGTGATCCCCGGATCCTAAGAAACTTATATTGTGCTGAGAGTTTCCCAGTTGTCCGCGTCCCGGAGAAGGGAGACCATTCCCAGTCCTCTATACTGTCGCCCAATTGCTTCAACATCCTGTCTTTCTAAAGTTTTTGTTAATCCATTCTGACCAAGTTAATAAATGAATACCGGTAGCGTCAAACACCTTCCCTGTCTTAACATTCATTCCTACCGCCAGCGACGCTTCACTGGCGAGCTTCCCACCTTCCTTTCAGACTGTTTGTCATCTCCATTTCGGGACTTTGACGAAAGCTTTGACGTTGCACTTGACATCTCAGAGGCTTTCGATTGAGTCTCGTTTTTTTTTTTTTTTTTTCCCAAACTGCCCTCTAACGGTTTCTATCTTTCTGTTTGTTCCTCCATCTGTAGCACCGTTTTTCTCCCAGAGCTGTCAGTAGTGGTGTTCCTCAGGGTTCTGGTGTGTCACCAACTCTTCCTTGTATTCATAACTGATCTTCTAAGCTGTACATTAAACCTTATTCACTCATACGCTGATGACTCCTTCTTGCACCTTTCCATTCGCTTCTCGCGGCATCCATCACAGCAGTTACTCCAACAAACACATGATGAGGCTATGGCATTGCCAGTATTTAACTTGGTTCATAGCTCTGATTGAGGTAAAAGCAACCTTGTTGTTTTTAATACATCAAAAACATGGTTTCTGTATCTTTCGATCCACCAAAATCTTCCACAGGAGTGCCCTTTGATATTTAATATCCAACTCAATACTGTAACTGCCTTGAACATACTTAAGGTTTCATTTTCTCGGGATTTATCTTGAAAGAATCACATTACCTCTTGTAAAATCTGCTTTCAAGAGATTAAGTGTGCTAAGCCGACTGCATGCCTTCTTTACCCTCGCATAGCGGTTGACTTTATGCAGGTGTTTTGTTCGCCCCTGTGTGGAGTACAACTCTCATGTGATTGTGTGTATGTGGTGGGGGTGGGGGGTGGCTCCCAGCATACAGCTTTTCTCAGTAGGGTGGAGCCAAAGGTTTTTCGTCACATTAACTCACCTTTTACTGGCTTCCTTCAGTCTCTGTTTCTTCGCTGCACTGTTGCATCTTTACCTCTTTTCTGTCGCTGCTTCAGTGATCTCTGCTCTTGAGAGTTGTTTGCTTTTTCCCTCCATTACGGCGGCCGCGTGGCACCCGTCTGACAGCAAATTCTCACCCTCCTCTGTACTCCCAGGTCAACTTTGGAACTGTCTTCCTCTATCTGGACTTCCTTCTTCCCATGACCTTCAGTCTTTTAAATGCAATACTTTCAGGTCTCTCTCTCTCTCTCTCTCTCTCTCTGGAACAGTTTTGCGGCCTTCTATTAGTTCCATGTTAAAAAAAAAAAAAGATAAAAAAGTAGACTGCTCGTTACTTGATTCGTGTCTAGTGTTGCGCAATACCGTCTGGCTCCAACAACGCACAGCCACAACGTCTACGATGCTAACTAGATATATTTGCCAGCACACAAAGTCAAGCCCGCGTTGTGCCTGCATCACCGCTTACAAACAATCCCTTTCTCATGTTTTCTCTTGCATTTAATTCCACCTAACACAAGACGATTTTATTTAGGTGAGTACAGGAGCATGGGGGAGTTCATACCGTCCCCATTAACCCTCTCATAGGAGTGTGTTTCACCTTCAGACGATTTTTATTTAGCAAGTAACAGTCGCCTCGTTGGTCGCCTTGTGGGGTAGAGAATTAAATCTGGGACTGTATTCATAAACTTCCCTAAGCTAAGGTTGGGTATAAGATTGTATATATGTGCCCTTCTCCCATATAGCCACCAGACGGGTCAATCAAAGTATAGTAGAGTGAATATTTAAGTGAAAATATACGAAAAACAAAACGAGCTGTGCTATTAGTTAGTTTTTTTTTGTCCTGAAACTGGTTAGACTCCTTAGCCAACACGACTCCATGAGGCAGTGCTCTCCCCGGCAGCCTGTGTTCACCGCTAAAGTCTGTCATAATACGGTCAGACGCCTTCATCCCAGAAAGGCTGGCCACGAGCCAGTCTCCTCCATGTTGCCCTGGTCACCGCCAAAGTGCTGATCCATAATTCAGGCGGGGCGGCGACCACGTGGCTCCTCTCTCTCAGATATCAATACTACAGTCTGGCGAGAGGTTCTTAAACGGGTTCGGGAACACCCAGGGGTATACAGAAGGGCTTCCAGGTGCTACACCAAGGGCTGAAAAAAAGTTAATAATGTACTGTATTTACTGAATCGGTAGAGAGGCGGCCTGCAGTCCTAATGGACCCAGGATCGAATCCCGGCTGGGGCAGGGAACAATTTGAGGATTTGAAATTCATAAAAGCAGAATTTACTGATCTACCAGAAGATCGGCCGACATGTAAAAATAGCCCCGCTAATACCAGTACACCAGTCCTTTATTAGACAGCCCTAACTTGTGTTCAATATGGACGGTGGGTGCCGAAGTGGTGACATGTGGAGGTGTGTAGGAAGACTACTGGGCCTTGGGATTGGCCATGAAGCCTTTGCTCAGAGTTGACACACACACACACAAAAAAAAAAAGATGGAGTGATATTGAGAACTGTCAAAATTGAAGTACAATAATGTTAATAACAGTACTTATTTACTTCATATAGCAGTTATAGCTTCAATAGCTTTACAGTATCCCTTGTAGTACTAAATGTATGTTTACGTAGTACATGTACTGTACCGTTCTGTATTCAGTTTGTCAGTAGTGGGGGCACAGGTCGATATTCTGATACATCCGCCGGTACCTGGTGAGAAGAAGTTTGAGAACCCACCGCTTTAAATGTTACTTGGTGCATGGGCAGCAAGGTCCTCGGAGTACAGTAGACACACTATTAAGAGTATGAAAGTGATAATAGTCTCACCAGTAATGCTTTCGTGGTCGGAGCAACTCTATTAATCTATTCAAGCTTACACCAGACGATTTTGTTCAGTTGAGAGTAAATCATGAGAGTCTGAGAAGTTCATACTACCACCATTGACCCTCTCATGGTCGGGACAACATTATTTGATTCAGTTGAGTTAATATAGAAGCCTGAGAGTGTTAATCATGGTCAGAGGTCAAGTTACTGGTACTGGTATTTGCCGAGGTCGACCCGGAAGGACGAAGTAAACGGTCCGATTATGAGAATTTAGCCTTGCCAGGTATAATTTGCCACAAGACCCACTGACAGCACAAATCCCTCAGCCACTGCCGTCACACTAGCTTTGACTCAGACAACCCTAGCATGTATTCAGTAAGGTCGATATGGGATAAGTGCCTAAGCTATCATATATGAAGGTATATACTGTACAGTTATATACACGGTACCTCCTTGTTTCATGCTCGGCCTAAGAGTGCCTAGTGTCTACCTGCTGCGTATCCGCGTATCGCATCATCGTTGCATATCACCCGTTGATACGAGACGGTGCAACAGTGTCCTAAATCGGATAATCACTCCTCCGTATCATCACTGCATATCCGTATCAAAACAGAGGACATTGTTCTTCTTCCTGTAGTTGATGCTGGCTACAACTTCATGTTTGTGGACGTGGGTGCCAAGGAAGAATATCGGACGGTGGAGTGTTCGGAGACACAGAGTTGTACAAACAGATGGAGGAAAAAAGCCTAAACCTACCACAGCCTACTTCTGTTAACGAGAGAAGGTTTTTTTTTTTTTTTTCGGAGGTGAAGCTTTTGCTCTGCGTGAAAACCTTATGAAAGTTTATCCAGGTTACTGCACCAAAGGGTCAAAACAAAGAATTTTTAACTGCAGGCTTTGTAGAGCCCGCAGAGTAGTTGAAAATTACTTCGGTATAGTATCATCAGTTTTCCATGTGCTAAGGAAACCCATGCTGCCGGAACACGAAAAGGCTTCCCGTGTTACACTGTTGCCATGACAGGTGTTTTGCTACACAACTTGCGACGAAGACCTGATTCAGCTGCATTGTACGCTTCACCACGAACATTTGATTCTGAAGAGGCAGATGTTGTGAGAGATGGACTTTGGAGAGGAACAAATTATGAGATGGGTTCACTTCTACCCCTGAGAATAGTTGCACGTAGAATAAAGTCTAGATTATTAAGTGTGAGGGAGGAACTAGCTTGCTATGTTTTGAATGAAGGGAAAGTAGTGTGGCAAGATGACTGTGCGTAGAAGACAAGCAGTGATGAAAAAGTACTTGTGGTTTTGCGTTTTGTTTTTACAAGCAAAATTACAATAATTGTAATGTAGCGTACAGTAAATGTAATTTAGCTTTAACATGATTATTATTTGATTAGGCAAAATACGGTTTACTTACTGTACTCAGTGTTGGTCTCGGCTTGTTCTTGTCCCATATAAATCTCATACTGTCAAAGGCAAACCAAGAGCTTTTGTAAACATCACGATCTCCTAAAGGAAAAAAAAAAAGTTAAGTTTACTACGTTTTCGTAAAGAATTACTAGAATAAGTGTTGAAGATATGCTAGACTTTTCATCTTTATAGCTTTTGAAATCAATTAGTTCTGAGAATTTTTATGAAAACATGTAGTGAAGGTAAAAATAGTCAAGATTTGTTCTTTTATCACAAGGTTAGTTACTGAGTATATGAGTAACATATTATGTGGAACTGTAAAACAAAATAAAATGCAGAATAGGAGTAGAAATGACAACTGCATATATTATAGTCAAAAAAAGATTATACAGTAGTGTTTACTCACTTTTTCCAGTGCCAGTGCTCTTTTTCATCTTCATTTTCTCCCTCCTAAGGGCTGCCAGAAGGTATTCCATCTTCTTCTTGCACTCATCTACCGATTTTCCTATTTCCTTGGCGATTTCCTCCCACGCATCTTGTTTTCGCAACTTGTTGTAATGATCCGGATGTTTGGGGTCCCAAATCAAGTCCCTTTTATGGTAGGTTTGTATGAACCTTATGGTCTCCTCCTTACTCCACTCCATTAGTACAGATTGGCTTCACAGTAAAGGGGGAAAAAACAGTAAACACTAAAGAAAGATAACGAAATCACAATCACACACGCGCACAAATTTAGCTCTGTACGCCCTGCCGTCTACGGCAGGAGTGAGCATGCAACGGGTCAATCATGACACGCTCCCCGTCCACTCAGGCTCAGCGAGTGCCGTTTCATCCCTTTGATGTGACTGCGAAAAACCGACAAATGGCCGATCGAGCCCGTTGCGTATCTTTATACCGCATTTTGACATGCAACGTTTGCCCGTCCACGCTGATACGCAACGATGATACGATACGCGGATACGCAACAAGTGGATACCGGTATCGTACACAGTAGGGAGTTAGCCTTCAGGTGAGGTAGAGTTGAGTGTGCGATTAACCCCTTCAGTATGGTGATGTATTTTTACCTTCAGACTATTATATTATATTCAGCTTAGGATAGGCTCCTTGTACTGAATGGATTAAAAAAAATGCCATGTCTGACTCCTCCAGTTTGAAGTTTCACGTAAGTTGAAGTAAAACGAGCTAGCAAGAATGAAATGAACAATACTCTATCGGAGTGAAATGGCAAACCTATTGAAGTGGCTGATAGATGGCATATTTCCGTACTGTACACTATTTCAGCAGACTGAGCTAAACTTTCTCTTCTCAGAATGATTGCTTTAACTTTCAAACTGGTCATCCTGACTTAACCTAACCCCGATCCCAACAGCCGAACTTAACTAACCTAGCCCTAAATGATTAACGTGACCAAACCGATTAACGTAACTCCCTGGCTGCCTAACCAAATCAAACGTACACTCTCCTGGAGAAGAAAAAGTGCCGAAAGTGTTGCATAGGAGCGTGAGAGAGTTAACCTGTTGGGGTGGGTGAACGGCTTGGCCACAGTTGTACAAAACAGAGGATCGAGTCCGGTGACGTGTTCTTTAGCGTATGTGTCAAGCAGCCATCAGACGATTTAAAACTTAGGACAAGCTTTTAATATTGGATGGGCTAATGAAGGCCATTTATAACCCCTCCAGTTCGAAAAATCTATCCAAAACTGAATAGCAAGAATATAAAGTACGTCGCCACATTGAAAGGGTTGAGGCCACACTCGATGCACCTTACGTGGATAACCTCTCAGGCTACCATGACTCACTCTTACATGAATGTAATTGTATGGCGTTAGCTGGAACCTAGTACTTGAGTTATTTCCATCATGAGAGGCTAACGGTAACAGTTTTGATACTTATAGTCTTCTTTTAAATAGCTGAATGCGATTGCCTGGAGTTAGCGGTAATACAATCTTAGAGTTGTCCTCATCATAAAGGTAATGGCGAGTGTAAGTCTTAGTCTCCTGTGACTTACTCTCAGCTGAATAAAATATCCTGGGGTTTGCAGGAATAGACCACTACAATTGTTTTGTTTGTAAAATGGTCATCGTATCTTCCTGTGGTCAGATGCATGACCCTTGCATGACACTAGACCCATATTCTCATCAGCTTACAAAGCTCCGTAGCACCTCTTCCTTACCAGTGTATACATAATATGACACGTTAACCATTTCAACAACCCATATATATATATACGGTATCTAGAGAGAGAGAGAGAGAGAGAGAGAGAGAGAGAGAGGAGATAAGATTTATTGAGGTCTCCAGGGACCTCCTTTGGAAAGGCCTCAGTCTCAGCCTTGGCCTTGTTTTCTAAAAGCTTCAGCATTGATGTCTCAGCTCCATGTATGAATCTAAAAAAAATTTAAGATATAACAAAGTTTGATTCTCAGTCTGTTATGGCTCATAGATTACACACTTGTTATATTTCAGCCATTAAATGTTTACTTACTGTATAAGCAAATAAAGACAGTACATATTGGTTCGTAACACCACTCGACCAGAAACTCACCAGGTGGTTTCTTATTTGCTGTGGGGTTTGGGCATGGGTGTGGCAGTGGAAGTAAGAATGAATAAATAATGCAGGACAGACATTGATAACATTAACTTGTCCCCACAACTCACGAAAAAATCACCCAGCAGATTTAAAAAGGAACGTTATATTGTATATAAATCACCCAGTATTTTGGTACGGGATGTTATCCATTTTTGTAAGACCAGTATTACCTCCCAAAAGCAATGAGTAACTATTACCCTTTTTTATTTTTTGTCACAACATCGAGATCAGTGACAGGATGCTGCCTTCCCCAATATAAATTGCTGGAAGAGCCCCTACTCGGGTGTGGTGATGTGATGGGCTGCTGTGATGGCTGCTTTTACTGGCACTGGCACCAGTACATCTAGTACATTACCTGGTCCCCTGACAAGCTCCTTCGTGATCACTAATGCCGTACTATCATGGCAGAACTCAGATGTGCCAAAAGTGGCGTAACAACGTGATTTTAAGCAGTGCAAATATAAGGGTATTTCCTGCTCTTACTGATGAGTTGAGGTGAACCATACTCTTTCTCTCTCTTGGTAATGATTTGCATTGTACTACAGTGAGCAAACAGGTCGCCATCAGTCCTCTGTCTGCATTATGTCCTGCCTTTTGTTTTTCGTCAGATCTCTGTCAGCATTATGTCCTGCCTTCTGTATTTTGTCAGTCCTTCGTAAGCATTATGTCCTTCCTTCTGTATTTCATCAGTCCTCTGTAAGCCTTATGTCCTTCCTTCTGTATTTCATTAGTCCTCCATCAGCATTATGTCTTGCCATCTGTATTTCTCATTTCTCTCTTGGACGTCAAAGAGTGTTCATCCTTCTCATGCCTTTTTGTTGTGTTCTGAGTAATGTCATTGCATAAAAACATCTCATATTACACCTTCCATTGCACAGCCGGCAAGGGGTGTTGGCGATCAGTTAATGATGATAGTACACTAGCTTAGTTACAGAACAGCAGGTTTTATACCATTAATGTTCATCAGCAACAGCATTACCATGAGGGGTGGGGGGCGCGGGGGCAAACGTGGTGGGGCACATAGCCTCACTCACCCTCACCCTCTCACCCAGTGTCCCTTTGTGCAACTCCCCAGGCAGCGACTCCTCCCTCTCCAAGTATCTCTCAGCATGTATGGTCAACCTGCTCCAGCCATGAACTCTGTGGCAGAGACATGATATTCAGGGGTGGGTTGTAGGCCCTCACCCTGTTGTGGACAGTATTCGAACAAGTGTGTGTGTTTTTTTTTTTTTTTTTTTTTTTTTACAGGATAAGAGAAAGGCATGTTTATTTTTTTTTATTTTTTTGCATTAGTCAAAGGATTGTATGCTTCCATGCTATTTAACTCATTTATTTTCCATTATGTACTTCAAATCCCACTTCAGGAGGGGACCATCGGACTTACCAGATTATCAGCTTTATCGGATCGGACATCCCCCTGATTGATGTGGCGTAGAGAGGGTCTGCTGTATTACATCGTGTGTGTGTGTGTGTGTGTGTGTGTGTGTGTGTGTAAATATCTAGGTGGTGGTGACCATCATCCACTCACTTGATGTAGTGCTACCTACTTCTTCCTTAGCCTTTATCATTCATTTTCTGTGTCTGTCCTCCTCTCTTCCTATTTCTCCCATCTTTCCTGTCACTTCTTATTGCTTTTCTTTCCTTCACAGGTGGCTTTACATTCAGTGACAAGCCAAATGGTTTCCTGTAAGCCAAGAAACCATTACAACGCTGGGTGGTAACCATATAACCAACCCATACGTGCTTCCTACGTGTCAACAATGGGGTTGGTGGAGGGTTAGTGCCCCTCCCCATAAAACAGGTAACTCAAAGTCAAGTGGCCACCCCTTACGGGATTATGGCGTCTGGCAATAGATTGATAGATAGATCTTTGTACACACACACACACACACACACACACACACACACACACACACACACATATTGTAAACAGTGCTTGATACTGTTGGTAATCCAGTTGTCTGGTACTGTACTACCAGAAATTGCAATGAACTACAAAATTTTTCATAGTGCTATAAGTCTGATGTGCACTATCAAGACAGTAAAAAATCTAACCCACAGTAAAATATAAATAAAGGCTCACATTTATTCAGTGTATCATGATGTCTTTCTGTCTGTCTATTGCCAGACACCATAATCTCATAAGGGGTGGTCGTTTTTCTTGAGTTAGTTGTTTTACGGGGAGGGGCACTATAACCCTCCGCCAACCCACTTGCTAACACTTAGGGAACACGTATGGTTTAGTTATATGGCTATAACCCAACAATGTAAATTATTTCCTGGCTTACAGGAAACTATTTGGCTTGTCACTCAATTTAAAGCCACCTGAAAAGGAAAGAAGAGTAATAAAAAGTGACAGGAAAGAGGGGAAAAAAAGGAAGAGAGAGGGCAGATACAGAAAGAGTGATATTGGTGAAGGAAGAAGTAGGCAGCACAACATCAAATGAGTGGTTGATGGTTGCCACCACCTGTACCGTGATTTAATTATTATTTAATACCCTGGTTGTAATTTTAAGATCCAGAATAATTCAGGTATTACAAAAATATTATTGCGCTCCAATCGGATTGAGCCAGTGATGGTTTATATCCAAAGGGTGGTTGGGATTGATTGCTCATGTAATGCCACTCAGGGATGAGTGAGGCTGGTCACTCTCATCTTAAATGTCGGGACCAACTGCCTAGCCCCGGGCTCCTGCGCTCCTCATGGGGCAATGTAGGATTGGATGATGGATGGATGGACAAAAATATTTAGACTACTGAAATCCCAGTGGACTACTTGTCTGATTTTACAAATAAGTAACCCTGGCTTAAATGCCGATATGCTCATATCATCAGTGATACTGTATCAAATCTGTGAACTGAAGAAATTATGAGCTAAAGATGTGGGGAAAAAAAAAAAAGAAAAAAAAAAAGGTGAGTTAGAGTATACACAAACATTACCTGCATGAGTGTCATGTAACAAAAAGCTCAGCAATAACAATGTATGCACACAACAAACTTTACCTAAACAAGCTTCCATACAGTGCTCAGAATATGAATACAAAACTATGAAGTGCTGTAAAATAATTATGGGTCTTTAAGTGGCTAAACCAACTCCTCTAGTTTAATTCCATAATTCTTTAATATTGGCTAATTTCATTTATTTACCATAAAAGAAACGTCTAACAAAAAAGGTTAATAAGCATGATCTACAACAGCAAAACACGATGCATACTGGAAAAATGATACTCGAACACAAAAGTGTTATTTATTGAGAAGATAGTTATTATGTATATATAATTTTAGCACTACAAAATGCAACAAAATTAACTATTCACAATAAATGGACAGTACAATTATTTCATCACTACACGTCTATAACAAACCAAGTTACAGATTAATAACCATTACTTGCCATTAATTTCATGATGCAGAGGGAGTATGATTGCCAATGTTTTGTCCTATTTCTTACCTTTTTGTTTTGAAGGCTTTCCTTTTGAGCCTTTACCTTTTGAACCTTTCTCTTTAGTATTCCCTTTCCTCTGTCCCAAAAACTTCTTTTTGCTAAACCCAAGATTCATGTTGGCTCTCTCTTTCTTGGCTGCCTCAAGTGCTGCTTTCTCCCTCTTTGCTTGCTTGGCTTCATTCTTGAGTCGACCTTCCAAGTGCTTCTGGCGCTCACTCTCTTTCCTCTTAGTTTCCTTCACAATTTCATCATCAGTTCTCAGTTCTCTCTTGAGGGGTCTGTGTGGTTTCTTCTGTCCTCTCAGCAGTGGATGGATATTAGTGAATGACCGATTCTTGATGGCTGGAAGGGAGGCGTTAGGGACAATTAAAGGCATGGAAAAAATGAAATATCAGTACAGCATATGGGTACTGTAACATCTTAGTATGTCTGGGATGTGTCCCAAAATATTACAACTATCCACACTAATGGGGCTGTAAATGTGTGGGACTTATGATTTTCTGTGGACTTTTAATGGAAAAATTGCAATAAATAAATAAATAAATAAATAAAGGCAGCTTGTAATGAGGTCAACTATAGCTTTCATATCTTCAACAAAGCACAAATGCCTGCAAGTACAGGACCTGGAACAAACTAGTCTGACAAAGATGTGATAGTCCAGCAGGGTACAGTATGGATACTGATAGGTACATCTTTTTATCTATCTTACTGTAGCTTAATTTCAAGGGCTGATCTTGGAGGGTCATGAAAAAACACTTTTGTGTCTATCAATAACTCACCATGCCTCTCACCACCACCCAGGGCCACCCTCTATCATGCACCCCTAAACTTTTTTTTTTTTTTTTTTTTTTTTTTTTTTTTTTACCAATCATTCCCCATGCATGCATGTGTCTAAACCACGAAATATTCCTCTCAACTTTTCCACCTGAAAGAGGAAGGAAGAGTGTATAAGGGTGAGGGCAAAGAACAGCATTCTGGAGATGTTTAAGTCATGGCCATCCACAATAGGGAGGTTCCCAGCAAGGCACTGATGATGATTTTCCTACTGCATGTAGGCAAGAACTACAGTGTCCAGTTCATCACTCTAATGTGATGGTCT
This sequence comes from Coenobita brevimanus, assembly GCF_032717465.1. Classification (NCBI taxonomy): domain Eukaryota; kingdom Metazoa; phylum Arthropoda; class Malacostraca; order Decapoda; family Coenobitidae; genus Coenobita; species Coenobita brevimanus. Next base: position 2,293,676 of record NC_137024.1, on the reverse strand, counting down.
GAAAATGCAAAGAAACTGGAGGATGAAAAATAGGTGTAAAGATCTAGGAGTGGGATTGTGGAGGATACAGTACCAAGAGGTAGAAATCTAGGAATGGGACTGTGGGGGGTGTAGCACCAAGAAGTAAAGATTTACGAGTGGGACTGTGGAGGGTAGAGCACCAAGACGTAGAGCTATAAAGGCCTATGATTAAATATAACAAAATGACCGCATGGGTTTGAGAATTAACAACGAGGTTGCCAGACTCTTTGTAAGTGTGAGCTGACATTAAGTGAACAGGGTCAACACATTCAGGAATGTAAAAATTCTTTTAAAATGAGCAAATGAATATCATTCAGCACACTTATCCTATAATAATTTTTGTTTTCAACCCACTTCATTTTTTTATGTACAAATGACAATTAAAGCCTTCTTCCATTCCACTCGTCTATGCCTTCATCATCTCTACATAAACAGTAACTCATTAGCACCTGCTGGCATTTATTTTTCAACCCATTCAGAGCATTCTTGACTCCTGTCTTTGCCACATTCTCAGGCGCCACATTCCTTCTTTGTGCTGCACCAAATTTAATCATGTTTACCACTGCTCTGCTAGTGCCATTTTCTGCCATCAGTTTTTGAACAACTGTATATAAAGAGCAATGAGAGGACAATGCAGAGATTTACCTGATCATATGATTGTGGTATGTAAGGCAGTACTGACAGAAGCATGTTGGATACTGACAGAGAGAGAGGAACAGTCAGAGTGAATGACTGGAAATGGAGAAGTTGAGAAATAAAGAAAAGAGAGATGAATACCAGGTTTTGGTAGTAAAGGACATAGAGCCAATGCATGTGGAGCAAATGAATCTGGAAAACTTGTGGAACAGTGTCTTTTTTTTTTTTTTTTTTTTTTTCTTTTTTTTTTTTAAATGTATATGACTCTGGGCAAAGGCTTCAGGGCCCAACCCCATGGCCCAGGGTTAAGAACTAAAGCTGTGTGTGGCGTTTTGCAAAGTTGGCACCTATTAAGACAAGAACCGCACACTTTGGTGGGATGAAGAGGCTGAAAGGACAGAGAGAGACAAGGCACTTTAAAGCATTTAAAGTGAATCCAAGAAGGAGTGTCAAGTGAAACAAGAAGGGAAAATACTGACAGTAACATGCCCATGAAGTAATTACTAAAGAGGAAAAAAGGAGGTAATTAAGAATCTTGGGAAAAAATGAATGTAAATTATTCAGGAAATAGGAAACTATTTTGGAGGGGTGTGAATATGCAGAAACAATGGTGGAAAAAAGTGAAAGTGTAAGAGATCAAAGTGAGTGAGAAGCAGGAACAAAAATATGCTGTATTTCAAAAAGCTGATGAGTGGGAATGATGAGAGAAGTGTGGCAGCAAACATGATTGGTGATGTGCAAAGAAAGAACATAGTGCCAGGAAATGTGACACTGGTAAAAATGAAGAATGGTGTGATGTGGCTGAAGCATTAGGTGGCTGCAGGCTTTGATGTTATGTATGCTGAGATGATTAGATGTGTCTGTTAACAATGTTAGTAAGCTTAGAAGAGCAGATCTGTGTAGGTAGAGTGGAAAAAGACTGACTGTACCCTTGTAAGACAATAAATGATTGATGAATAGACAAAAATTATCATAGTATAAGTCTACTAACTACTGCACAAAAGGTGTATGGCAGGACAAGAAGGTGGTGAGTTTGTGAGAAAATGAGGTATGGATGTTAATGAAGCTAGGAAGTGATGGAGTTGTCGCTAAGATGAATATTGTACAGGTGAATGCACAACATGAGACTGGCACTTGACATAAGTGCATAAGTGTGGATGGTCATTTCCAAGGGCATGAATCAGTGAATGACAGTGTGGCACATTTTAAATGAACATGCTGTTCATTAGCTTTCCTTCTATCAAGTCTTTTTTCTTTGCTCTGGAACCTCACCCCATCTATGGGTGGATAAGAGACACTGGAAAGGATATGATGATATGATAAATTATTTTTTTTTTTTCATCCAATCATTAACTGTTAGCATTTCCTCAATGTCATCACTGACATTTCCAGATTCATTCCTAGTTCTGTATTTTTTTTTTTCTAAAAGTTTCCAATTTTCTGAGTTTTTTTTTTTCTCTAAATTTCCTTTTCATGGAAATTACAAAATACTGTACTATAATGTCTGAATAAGTACTGTAATGATAAACACTGTATCACAGAAAGTAATTCTTTTATTTTACTCTAATAACTCTACACATAAACAAAGAACATAAAACACTCAGCTCCCTACATTTGTTTTAGAACAAATGCTACTGTATCATCCACTTTATCATCATCATCACATGGCGTGAGGATATCAAGAGCACACTCGCAACACAAATGCTGGTAAGTGAGGCTGCCATATTCAGTGTCACTGCGCATACCTACCAAACTAAATGTGTATGTTTAACCTCCTCACAGTTGAGACAACTCTAATATTTAAATCCACCTAACAACATATGATCTTATTCAGCTTAGAGCCAATCATAGGAACTTGCATGTACCATAATTACTATACCTCATACCAATTAATCTGGCCAGGCATGTATGGCAACACTGTTCCCACCGAGATTCTGATTGGCTGGAGGTGTTTGTTCAAGTTCGTTGTTGCTTAAACCGATACTCTCTTTATTATCAGATGTGATACTGAGTTTGTCGACAGTACAATCGTCAAAAGCAATAAGAAATCCGTTATATACTTAACAACAATGAAATATTCGTAGAAAGATAGAGATATGAGTCAACAAAGTATTATAAAGTCAAGGTAAGTATTCGAACAATTCCTTTAAGTCTCTGACACTTCGTAATCTAACAGAAAATTAAGGAAACCTGCTTAATCTAAGTGTTGGTATAACACACATTTAAATTTTAAGATCAGTCCGTACTGTGATAATAGAGGAGATATAACGAAATAGTTTTCCTTTAGCCTTCTTCGATTTTTGTGATTTTTTTCAAAACTCCTTCCCCGCAGAACTCGTCTTTTCAATAGAGTTTTTAATTATTCAGAGTTGTGGCACGATTTAAGGATGCGGACTGATCTTATAATTTAAATGTGTGTTATACCAAAGCATAGATAAAGCAGGTTTCCTTAATTTTCTGTTATATTACGGAGTGTCGGAGATATAAAGGAACTGTTCAAATGCTGACCTTGACATGGACTGTTATACAAGTAATACATTGTTGACTCATATCTCTATCTTCCTATGAAAATTTTATTGTTGTTAAGTATATAATGGATATCTTATTGCTTTTCACGATTGTACTGTCGACAAACTCAGTACCACATCTGATAATAAAGACAGTATCGGTTTAAGCAACAACGAAATCGAACAAACATCTCCAGCCAATCAGAATCTCGGCAGGAAGTGTTGCCATACATGCCTGGCCAGATTAATTGGTATGAGGTATATCAACATTAACCCTATCGTGATGGGGAAAACTTCAGCATTCTATCTAAGCTACAGATAGATAATTTTATTCAGATGAGAGTGAGTCATAGGGTTTTGAAAGAATTAATACTGTAACCACCCAAAATAAACACTTCAATACCAAAGAATGAAATAGTACTTAGGATACTTTCATTAAACATCATCATCATCAAACTTACCTTTGAACGTTTTTGCATTTCCTTCCTCCTCTTCATCATCGCTCTTTGTCAGTGAACCTTTACTTCTGCCCTTTGCCATCCACTTCTTGTACCTGTCAGTCTTGTATGATGCAGCAATCCAAACACCTGATTCAGTCTTAATCCTCTTCTGTTGATTCTGTAAAATTATAATAGGACATGATGTTGATAACCAGTTAATGGACGACATATCATTCTCTCATCTGCAGAGAATAAAAGGTGGTAATGTAAAAACTGTGTTACCAGAACCAGTAACCAAATTCATTAACTAAAATGTTGTCATTTTCATTTTTTAAAAGTTTATTTTTGCTAGGGTCTTCACAGCCTAAACACTCAATTTCCTTGGGCAATCTCTTACCCACTTCCTTTTCAATAGTGCCTCTCTTGTCTGGCACTGGGACTTACTGCACATGGGTACTTAAACTCTTCCATCAATACCTGGTACTGATGCGGGAGCTGTTACCTCTCCTGGCATTGAGAGGGCTCTCCCTCCATGCTAGGGGATGTTATGTGCTATGTGCACTCCAAATGGACTGAGACTGAGTAGGTTTATATCCAAATGGTGGGTGGGGTTTACTGCTCACGTAATGCCACTCAGGGATCAGTGAGGGTGGTAACAGTCATTTTAAATGTCAGGACCAACTTGCCTAGCCCTAGGCTCCTATGCTCCTTGTGGGGCAGCATAAGATTCGACGATGATGATGATGATGATGATGATGTTAAGAGTGTAATGCTGTATGGTCGTGAGGCCTGGGCAGTAAAGGAAGAGGATCTTCGTAGGCTCAAACATACAGAAGGACAATGATTAGGTGGATGTGTAGTGCGTCCTTGAATGCAAGGCCTGGTGGGGCTAGGTTTACAATGGACATGTTGAGAGGAAGGATGGGACTGGAGTGTATTGGTGTTGTGATGAGGAGGGGTAGACTGAGATGGTTTGGGCATGTGGAGAGGATGAGGGATGACAATTGGGTGCAGAAAGTGAGAAGTGTGAATGTTGGAGGACGGGCTGTGAGAGGCAAACCAAAAAAGACCCTGGGATCCCACACTCCTGATGGGGCAACAATAGACTGGGTATTAGACATAGACGGATTTTCAAGATGCTGTATTTTTCTAACATGAATAACTATACAGTAAACCCTTCATATATCAAGCCTCATTAATCGAAACTTTGGCTGTATCAACTTCTTTAAGCCTATTAAATTACCTTCAAGTATAATGAACAAAAGGTCAACTTATTAAGGTGATAGAGACACCTGCCTGACCTAAGGTAATTAAAACAAAATTTTGCTGTATTTTGTGCTCTGTTGGCTATTATTGATTGAAAATATTTAACATTTATCTACAAAATATCAAGGCAAACACTATAAACCAAACAATACTGTGTACAGTATATAGCTAATTCCATTTGGTATGAACTGAACAAATCCCCCAACAAACATCAGCTATATCACCTAATCAGCTTTTCCCCCAGTTAGTTTGATATATTGAGGGTTTATCATATGTGTACTAATGAGTGAAAACTAACACTAAGTACTTGGGTAAAGAATGCCTGCTAACACTAATGTAATGGATAACATCGAGTTTAAATGTCTCACTTGAAACAGTATCATTCAAAAAAATTCTGTGAAGTTACCTGCACAGCTTAGATTACTGACAATCATTATGTCATCATAGTGATTATTAAAAAAAAAAAAAAAAAAAAAAAAAAAAAAAGTGATCTGTCTGAAATAGTAGTTTCAGGTAAGTTAGTGGGATATGTCAAACATTCCCTCACTGCCAAGGAAATGCATTAGAAGGTAAATGCATTTTCTTATTTAGTGCACTGTATTCTACCTCTTTAAAAGGCTAAAGGTGAGCTTTCTTTGAAAAACTTGAAAAATTGCCATTTAAGAGACAGTTGCAAAAATGATGCAATATCCCACCATGGAGGGGTTAATTTTAACTTCTGGGTTTGGTGCTTTCTGAATTTCATGACTCTGAAGTTATTAGACTGACCTGTGTGCCAACAAATTTCTTCTTGTATCGGTCCCATCTGTGTAGTGCTGAAGTCTTGCGTTGTGCACCATCTTCATCAGCAACCATGTCTAGCGATGCTGCCTCTGCTGCCTGGTTGAAGCTCCCACCAACTTTGTACCTGCCAAAAGTCACATGAAGGCAACTAGCTGGTGTATCATGGGTCAGGAGATTGGTTATTACTGACCTACATCAATTGCATATAATATAGGCCAGAAGTTGAAATGCAAGATCAAGCTTATAGCCAAATCTGGTTCAACACAATCTAATGAGCCTAGACTAATAACCTAGCTGAACCAACACTCCATACTTAACCTTAAGAACTAGTTTTTTAGATCTAATGGGTAACAGAAATAAAATACTGTACAAAGGATCTCTATTATAATGATCGAATTTCTGTATGTTTGTTAGTTTGTGGGTTTGCTGGTTTGTTACTGTAACACAGCAAAAATAGCACATGTAGTGCAAATTTTTTTTATTAGGGCAAGGTAATACTGAAATGCTCTAACTTGAAGAATAATACAATTTCCAGACAACTTGGGCCACCGGTTCCTGAGCCATAACTCATTTCTGGCCTTCTGTTTCAACTTAAGTAGTGCAGTGGATGGATTCGTCCTTGGTCCAGCGTTGAAATTGCCAGTATAACACAAGAAAGAAGTGTGACATGTTTCTTGTATTACAGCTATCTCGCCTCTCTTTCATTCCTCCTTGGCCTCTTAAAATTGTACAGTATAATGGTACAGTATAATCTATACTATAATGATCCAATTTCTGTGTGTTTGCTGGTTTGTTTGTTACCATGACACAACAAAAATGGTGCATGTAGAGCAAATTTTTGTTACAGCAAGGTACCCTTTAAATGCTCAAACTTGAAGAATACAACAATTTCCAGTCCAATCAGGCCACCAGTTCCCAAGTTATGACTCATTTCTGAAGATAGGAAATGATTTGATATCAAGCAGAGGCATAAAAAATAAAATAGCATCCTAAAAACATATACAATTATGGTAGATTTCTGACCACTAGAGTTATGATGTTATTGAAATAAGTTTCTTAACAAAATACACTTAAACTTCTGTACATCTTTTCATTCTAAAAAGAATTCATAAACGAAATTTGTACTCTTCATAATGAAATCAGAAAGAGGACATTTTCATTATTCATAATATATCCTGTTTACTACTGTACAAAACAATGAGAAAAACTGACAACTCACCCTTCCTCAGCAAACTCATTATTTTTGGTATATGGAATGTAAAATTCTTTGTCCTTAAAGGTTTGATTTTCTTTATTCTTCTTTTTCTTGCTTCCAAGGATTACTCCATTTTTCTCTGACGCTTTTCTTTTACGTTTTTTGCCAACAATGGATGAAAATGATTTTTGTACTTCTACTTCTGTACTCTGCTCCATCTTCCCTAATCGCTCCAATGCCTGGAATGCAACAGTGAAGGGTATTAGAAAAATTCACTCACAGCAATGATTCTTTGCTTACAACATACACAGTATCCAATACAGTACTGTACAGTGAAGATGACGTGAAAATAAAGGGCATCCCAGCAAGACTGAAGGGCAGAGTAATGCAAATACAAGGGATGGCTTTTCTGTGTGTATGTGTGTGTGTGTGTGTGTAATTCACCGGGTCGGTCAGGATCACCTGATGGTCTTGATCGTCAGCTTTTACCCTCCCGGAAGGGAGCTGAGAGCTCATATAGTCCGATCTATGGGCAAGGCTGTGAGCTTCACACACGCCCACACCCGTCCCCTTGCTCCAGGGGGACAGTAACCACCCACTTCGTCAGTGAAACTTTTCGCAACCTGAGCGAGGCGCGAACTCCCCTCTAGCAGATGGCAAGCGAGAATGTTACCACTGCACCAGCAGTGTGTGTTTACCTAGTTGTAGTGTACAGGATTTGAGCTATACTTGTGTTGTCCTCACATCTACACTTATCCAAGCTAGACTTAAACTCATCCATGTTCTTTGGTCTCACCAGCTCCATCCAAACTTGTCCACTTACCTATACAGCAAAACCTTCATAAGTCGGAACCCTGTTAGTCGCGATTATGCTAACTTGGCATGGCATATGGTACTGATGAAAATAACTTAGAATTTTTGACTTTTTTGTAATAATCCTGGAAAAAAACTCCCATCCATCCATCCATCTATCATCCAATCCAGTGTTGCCCCATAACAAGCATAGGAGCCCGGAGCCCAGGGCTAGGCAAGTTGGTCCTGACATTTAAGATGAGAGTGACTAGCCTAACTCATCCCTGAGTGGCATTACATGAGCAATAAACCCCAACCACTCCTTGGATATAAACCTACACAGGCTCAATCTGATTGGAGCACCTTAATTACCCACTAAACCACCAGGTGCCATAATTTGGTTATATGGTTACCACCCACCGTAGTAAATGGTTTCCTGGTGTACAGGAAACCATCTGGCTTATCACTCAGTGTAGAGTTACCCACAGGCTGAAGCAAGAGGAAAGAGTGAAGGAAAGAACGACAAGAGAGAGAGTGGAAAAGTCACCCGTAGGCAGAAGGAAGAGGAAAGAATGAAGGAAAGACAGACAAGGAAGGAAGGAAGAAAGAAAAGGGCAGACACCCAAAGCAGCATTACAATGAGTGGGTGGATGGTGCGTGCTCCCACCTACAAACACTAATAATAATAATCCATCCATCCATCATCCAGTCCTATGTCGCCCTATAAGAAGCGTAAAAACCCAGGGCTAGGCAAGTTAGTCCTGACATTTAAGATGAGAGTGATTAGCCTCACTCATCCCTGAGTGGCTTTACATTAGCAATAAAGCCCAACCACCCCTTGGATATAAACCTACACAGGCAGAATCTGATTGGAGCACCTCAACCTTAATTACCCACTAAACCACCAGGTGCCATAATTTGGTTATATGGTTACCACCCAGCATATAAATGGTTTCCTGGTGGGCAGGAAACCATTTGGCTTGTCACTCAGTGTAAAGCCACCCATAGGCAGAAGGAAGAGGAAAGAATGATGGAAAGAAAGACAAAAGAGGGTGTGTAAAGTCACCCGCAGGCAGAAGAAAGAGGAATGAAAGAAGGAATGAAAGACAGAAGAGGAAGGATGGAAGAGAGGAAAGGGCAGACACCCAAAGCAGCACTACATCGAGTGAGTGGATGGTGAGCGCCCCCACCTACCACTAAAGTGGCCCCACCTACCACTAAATAATAATAATAATCATCATCATCATCATCATCATCATCATCTGGACCTCATTTCCCACCCAAGGGCAGAGTGAGGAGTAGCAATGTCCAGACGGCACAAACTTGCCCAATCCAACAGACCACGCTTCCATTCACTCATCATTCGAGCCCCCGGAATCTTGGCTCTACCGGATACGCCAAAAACATTCACCACATTCTGCAGCGTCACACATAAGTATCCAGTTGAGTCAATCCGGATGCTGCCATGCTCACAAGGGGTGCCAAAATCCCTGATCATGCACTTCTCCTTACAATATTCATCCAGCGAGATCAATCTCTTGTCAGTTAGTTCCCTAGCCTCACCGACTTCCAAACCTCTCTTCCTCAAACACTCATCCACCATATCTCTCCACCTTCTCCTTGGCCTACCTTGCCTCCTCCCTCCTTCAAATTCGCTCAGGTATACCTTTTTCACCACTCTCTTGTTATCCATTCTTTCCACATGACCATACCATCTCAGGAAACTCTCTTCGATTCTGGTGTCCACTGACTAATAATCATCATCATCATCATCATCATAATAATAATAACAATAATGCTAACAATAATTAGGTGTTGGGGAACAAACTCACCTGCAAGTACTGAAAATCTGTTGCTGATGAAAACCTACTTAAAAGGGCCTCTGCAACAATAATTTAACTGCATGATTGTGTAAAACCCCTTTATAATGCCTTAAAACATCACCAGACATTTGACTCTAATTGCGATTCAACAAAAATTTGTAAATCATTCCAAAATACACCTTGAACTAGTGTTCCATAGTTTGTGATGGTTTACTAATCTGTTGTTGTTGTTGTTGTTGTTCAGTAACCTCGATCTGTGCCTTGCAGGGCCATGTCATGCAGTGAACCGATATTTGCCACAGCAATGTTTGGAGAAGACTGTGGTTTGGTTCCTGGATGGATGCTGCATTTGTCTCTCTCCACCAAGTTAAAAGGGGCACCATAGCAGGTTCCACATCATCCTCTTATTATGAATACCGAAACCAGCAAAGTTGAAACTGCAATAAATGAAAGATGACTGCAATAATAATAATAACCATGGTTCTTACTTCTTTTGCTTTGGTTTCTTTCTCCAGCTTGGCTGCTTGGCGTGCTTCAAGGTTCTTGTGGAATGCCTCAATTCTTTTGCCATCATATTCTCTCTTCATCTTCATACTCGTCATTGCTTGGACATGAGTGGCATTTTTGGTCTTGTTCATTTCAAATACAGTCTGAAACAAACATATTATCATCATTACTCTCTCTGTCACATAGGGAAGGGAAAGGTCTCTAAGTAGATGAGGAAACAGGTAATTATGAGTATCTATCACCACTGACCAATGCTGTGAGCCAAACATCCATTTCCTGACATATCCATATGAATCACTTGATTCAAAAAGGTCTGACAGAGTCTTTACAAGGGTAAGTAATGCTTTCACCCAGAAAGGCTCCTCAAAAGTCAAAGAAAACCATCTGGCATGACATCTGTTCATCATCATTTATTCCAGTACTGCCCCAACAGGATCATAAGAGGTAAGCTACTAAGTCCATACAGATAAAGCACAAATGACCAACTGCTTGCCCCTTAGCAGCATTATGTGAGCAACAAGCCCTAATCCGCAAGGAGATGCAAGAAGAGTGAGCAACACCTGTGTTCTATATATAAATGGTCTTAGGGTCTATCATTTGACTTTGCCTTGTGACCCTGACCTTCAACCCAGTGTTCCCAAAACCAAACTTCTTCATTCTTACATAACCTTCAACCCTTCCACCAACTTTAGCCCATATTGCATCAAAACTGTCTGAACTGTTCATACCTTGTGACCATAAGGATCAGAACTGTCTGAGCTGAATCTCCTGTTCTCAAAACAGAATTTCTTCATCCCTGATTGACCCTCAGTCCTTCCAGCCAGATTGGCCCAAAATTGCAAGAAACCTCTCTGAGTTATGAAGGGATCTGATTTTGAGAACAGTCTGTCAAAGGTCAAGATCCCTTCTTTCATGTCTTACCTTCAACCTTTTCACTAAATTCTGTCTAAGTTGGACTGAAAGTGTTTGGGCTGATCTTGCCAACTGACTTTGACTTTTGACTTTTCCCTTTGAGCTGTGACACTGAATTTTGATTGATTTTCTCAAACCTAAATCCCTTTATGCTTGCCTTTTCCTGAATTCTTCCACACAGTTTAGTCCAAAGCAAGCAAAAACTGTTCAAACTGTCCTTACAGTGTGACCTTTGCCTTTCATCTAGTGTTTTCATAAACAATATGTTAACCTTTCTGCTACCTCTCAATCCTTCCAACAAGTTTGTTTAAAATAGGTTGAAAACTATTTTAGTTATTCCATTCACTTACAGATAAGCGTGGGTCAAACTTTGACCTTGCCCTGTGACCCTGACCTCCAACTTCTCAAAAGTGAATACTTTTATTCTTACCTAATCCTTAACCTTCCTCTAAGTTAGGTCTAAATCAGATCAAAACTAATTAAACTGGCCTTACCATGTTACCTAAACCCCTTGTACCAGATGTCTGCCACAGTCACAATCAATGTCGTTGTTGCTTAACTCTGGTGTGTCTGGCCAAGTTCCTTGTGATCAAATGCATTTTCCAACATACAGACCTTAAGGTTTGAGAATTTTTGTTGGTAATGCAGATTTTGACACACTAGTTCTCTGACAAAGAGTCTCCAAACACAGTGCAAAATGTTATATACTGTATACTGTATACATAAATACATCCATCCATCCATCATCCAATCCTACGTTGCCCCATGAGGAGCATAGGAGCCTGGGGCTATAGATATTCTACTGTGACCAGCCAGCATTAACTCACCCCTTTAGGCTGCAGATTCTTGAGTGACAGCAACATGGCAAGGCGCTGTTCCTCGAGGTCAGCTGCAGGTGTGTCTTGAATCAGCAGAGGGTGGAAGCCAATTGTGTTCATCAGTTCAGTCTCCTTCATTCTTTTCACACTTTCAGCACTTGGAGCTGGGCGGGACTTGCTATACTGTTTGTAAGCATTGTTGCAAACTTGCTTCATGTTGCTCTGTGGGATATTAGAAGGACGAATGACTGAATCACATGTATTCACTGACTTAACCAATGAAAATTTTAGTAAAATTCTAGTATTAACTGTTCTGTAAATGAATGGCCTAGCTTCAGGCCCATACACCATGTAAGAGGTATGTGGTGAGCAATTGTGGTGTTATTCAACACTGCTTCCACTCATGCTGACTCATGAGCAGCAGCTCCTATTCTGTAAATCACATTGTCTCTTCTAATAACTAGTATTGTATTCTCACTATCATTAGCCTAATACTGATATTCTCTTGTTCCAGGTCTATGTTGTATTATTTAATTTCATTTTGTTTCGTTTATAAAGACTCCAACATGCTTGCATGCGTCAGCCTTGGTTACCTACTGGTAGCTCTCCACGCGGCTAGATCTTTGGCAGCCTCCCTATTCAGTCCCTTATCCCTGAGGTCACACTCTATGATCTCATCCCAGGTTTTTTTTGGTAAGAAAGAGAATGGATGTTAAAAGGATCTGTCCCTTCTCCCCTTTGGGGCTAAGATGCGAATGAATGTGTTTGAATGGATGAGTAAATGGGGAGTGTGTCATCCGGTCTCAGCTACCTCCCTTTCCTTGGGGGAGCAGCCTAGGTTTATAGATAGATAGATAGATTTATGGATCAGAAAAAAGCATAGGGCAAGGTAAATGGAGAAAGATTAAGGAAGACACTACGTGTTTGCTGTGTGGATGAAAACTGCTGACTGACGTAAAGTTTCTACGATGGCAATGAAGCACGTACAAAAGTAAGCTGCTGTTCGAGTGGGTGCTCTAATATCAGAGTTGGAGCAACACAAGGGTGTGTAATGTCCCCACAGGTATTCAATACAATAGCTCAAAGTGGATGTACAGTAATGGCGATGGGTGGAATAGCATATATACGATGGATGTCGATGGTCCTATGTTACATGCAGAGTGACCAAGAGCTTTTCAGGCTGGTGCAGTGTTTTATCAATATCTGTGAACTGCATGGTTTGAAAGTAAATGCAATGAGTAAGGTGATGGTTCTTGAGAAAGAAAATGTGACTCCCAGTGTGGTGTGCTGGTAAATGGAGAGAAGCATGAACTATTTTTTTTTTTTTTTAATGCGAGGAAGAAGGAACCAAAGGCCATGAACCCACAAAAACAGTTCCCTTCAAGAGAAAAACAAAATACAATAGAGGGCCAAATTCAAGATCCAATCATTTTGAAATGCCTGGGCTCACTGCGTTTGAAAGACTGGAGATCATAGGCAGCAGGAAATACAGACAGAGGGAGACAGTTCCAGAGTTGACCTGTTCCATAAATGAAAGACTGGGAGTAACGGTTAACTCTTGCATTAGAGAGATGGATAGAAAAGGGATGAGAGTTTGCTGCTAGACGGGTGCTACGCACCCGTCGTAGAGGTGGAGGAATGCATGCAGACAGTTAAGAGGAGCAGTGACCATTAAAGTAGCGACAGAAAAGAGATAAAGATGCAACAGTGTGGAATGTGTTCCATTGTAGAAGTAAGATAGTCGAAGAATTTTTGATAGTCAGTAGAATTAGGGGATAAGTAAACAGCACAGATATACAGTAGAACCTCTCTCATTCGGACTATATGGGGGGAAGGGTTGTCCGAATTAGCAGATTGTCCGGACCATCAGGGTAATCTCCAGTTCATACCAAAAACTCTCTACATATGGTATGTTTGTTAATTATTAACATATGTTGCATATGTTAACCCTACGTAACTGCAAAAGATGAAAGGATACTAAAATAACCAAACTAATCATGTACGATAGTTTTGTATTGCATAATTTACAGGTAAGGCCATGACAAGAAACTAGCCAACATTTTAAATTGTAGTAAGTGACTAAGGCCCGTGCAGGCAAAAAAATAAATTAATTAGTTAACTGTAATATTCGGAATAAAAATAAAACTTATGTAGGCAAAAAATACATTGTCATCTTTGGCATATTGATAACGCCCATATGGGCAAGAAGCTAATGTTTGATGTACAAGTAAAGCACATTTAAGTACAAAAAATAAATCACTAAACACTGCAGAATATTCTGACCCATTTCTGTGTAAGCAAACTCCTCCTTTTAACACCTTTATTCATTGCAGAAGCTACACTTGCATTAAGGGGCATGGTAAGGATTAACTTTTGAAATGCAGTGTAAAAATATTAGTGGTTGGTGAACTAGTTGGTGGAACGAATGCTAGCATGTGTTTAAACAGGCGCCCATGTTCAGACCTAGCGTGATCCGAGGCTAAACGAATGATGATCGCTTTCCGCGCTGATACTGAAAATGACTTTAGAATTACTTTCAACATATTTTTGGAGCTTATTATTTTTAAATTTTGTCCGAATTAACAGAAGTCCGGATTAAAGGGGTCCGGACCAAAGAGGTTCTACTGTATTTAGTCAGAGAATGACAGGAAAGCCAAAGCCAGAGTGTAGAGAATTCAGAAGAATTGAGTTCAGGAACATGAGAGCAAGATAAGTCGTTGCGTATATATACACAACAGCCTCCTTTGGCTTTGAAATGAGTATAGAGAAAGTAGGAGGATACAGAAAAGGGTTTGCTGTCAGTTGCCTCAGACAGAGGTTGAAAAGACAGAGGTTGAAGGGAGTCAGTAAGAGGAGAGTTAATGAGACGAAAAACCTTTGACTCCACCTTATTGAGATGAGCTGTATGTGGGGAGCCTCCCCACACATGAGAGTTGTACTCCACACAGGGGTGGATAAAACCCCAGTATAGAGTCAACAATTGTGCAGGGGTAAAGAAAGAACGGAGTCGGCTTAGCACACCCAATCTCTTGGAAGCAGATTTAACAAAAGATGTAATATGATCTTTCCAAGATAAGACCCAAGTAAATGAAACCCTAAACATGTTCAAAGATGATGCAGGATTAAGCTGAATATTATTAAACATTAGTGGGTATACCTGTGGAAGATTTTGTCGGGTTGATAGGTGTAAGAGCTGAGTCTTAGATGCATTAAAAACAACCATATTATTTTTACCCCGGTCAGAGATACAAGCCAAGTCAGACATTAGGTGTGCCATAGCCTCATCCCTTGTTTGGTGAAGTAACTGCTGAGATGGGCGTTGGGGGAACCGAATGGAAAGGTGAAGGGTGGAGTCATCAGTGTATGAGTGGATAGGGTTAGATGTACAGCTCAGAAGGTCATTGATGAATAAAAGGAAGAGAGTTGGTGATAGGACAGAACCCTGAGGAACACCACTGTTGATAGATCTAGGAGAAGAATGATGGCCGTCTACAACAGCGGCTATAGAACGACCAGAAAGGAAGCTAGTGATGGAGGCACAGATAGAAGGATAGAAACCGTAGGAAGGCAGTTTGGAAATTAAAGATTTATGCCAGACTCGATTGAAAGCCTTTGAGATGTCGAGTAAAATGGCAAAGCTTTCGCCAAAGTCCCGAAAGGAGGATGACCAGGAGTTTGAAAGGTAGGTGAGAAGATCGCCAATGGAGCATCCTTGATGGAACCCGTACTGACGATCAGAAAGAAGGTTGTGATAGGAAAGATGCCTTAAAATATTTCCATTGAGAACTGACTCTAAAACTTTTTGAAATACAGGACATTAAAGCAATTGGACAATAGTTGGAGGGTTGGGAGTGGTCACCCTTCTTTGGGACTGGCTGAATGAGAGCAAACTTCCAGCAAGAAGGAAAGGTACAAGTTGACAGACAAAGGCGAAAGAGTTTGCCTAGGCAGGGTGTAAGCACAGAAGCACAGTTCTTGAAAACAACAGGAGGGACCCCATCAGACCCATATGCCTTGTTAGTATTAAGGCCAGTGATGGCAGAAAATACAACAGCTGAAGAAATTTTAATGTCAGCCATGAGGAAGTCAGAGGGGGGAAGTGATGGAGGAACAGCACCGGAATCGTCTAAGGTGGAATTGGAGGAGAAAGTCTGTGCGAAGAGATCTGCTTTATCAGTAGAAGAAATAGCTACAGAACCATCAGAGTAGAAAAGAGGAGGGAAGGTTGATGAGGTAAAGTTGTTAGAAAGGTTTTTGGCAAGGTGCCAGAAGGAGCGGGAAGAATTCAAGTTGGAGAGTTGAGAGCATTTAGCACGGATGAAATTATTTTTAGCAGAGCAAAGACAGACTTAGGACAATTCCGGGCAGAAATGTAAAGATGATGTGATTCAAGGGTGGGTTGGCTCCGGTACCTTTTGTAGGCCCTCTCCTTGTTGCGGACAGCATGATTAAACCAAGGCTTTCTTGCGTTAGTCAAAGGATATGAGAAAGGAATGTATACTTCCATGCCCGAGAGAATAACCTCCATAATGTGCAAGACACACTCAGATGGCTCCCGGCCATGGAAGCAATAATCATTCCAAGGAAAATAAAAAAAAGTACTACCTGAGAGCCTCCCAATCTGCGGCTCCAAAATGCCACAGATGACATTTCCCTGGAGGGTCCACAGACCGTACCAGAGTGACAGGACAGGTTAAGGTGATTAAGTTGTGATCGGAGGAGCCCAATGGAGAGAAAAGATTAACAGTGTAAGCAGAAGGATTAGTTGTATGGAAGAGGTCAAGTATGTTGGAGCTCTCTCCAAGGCGCTCTGGGATACGGGTAGGGTGCTGTACAAGCTGCTCTAGGTCATCAAGGATAGAAAAGATGTAGGCTTGTTCACCAGGTGGATCAGTGAAAGGAGGGGAGAGCCAAAGGTGGTGGTGAACATTGAAATCTCCTAGAATGGAGATTTCAGAGAAAGGAGAAATGGATAGAATGTGTTCCATCGTAGAAGTAAGATAGTCGAAGAAATTTTGATAGTCAGTAGAATTAGGGGATAAGTAAACAGCACAGATATATTTAGTCAGGGAATGACAGGAAAGCCAAAGCCAGAGTGTAGAGAATTCAGAAGAATTGAGTTCAGGAACATGAGAGCAAGATAAGTTGTTGCGTATATATATACACAACAGCCACCTTTGGCTTTGAAATGAGTATAGAGAAAGTAGGAGGATACAGAAAAGGGTTTGCTGTCAGTTGCCTCAGACAGCTGAGTCTCAGTTAGAAAAAGAAGGTGAGGTTTAGAGGAGGAGAGGTGGTGCTCAACAGAGTGAAAGTTAGAGGAAAGGCCGCGAATGTTGCAGAAATGAAGAAGAAGAGAGTCAGACAGTGAGGAGTTTAAGAGTCTGGTGCAAGAAACATGAACTGATGGAGTTTAAGAGTCTGGTGTAATAAGAGAAAAGAGAGGTAAATGTACACAGGAAATGAAAAGGAGAGTGGCTCAAGGAAGAAATGTGGGTGTTGTGTTTCTGTTTACTCTAATGTACTGTAAAGGTAGGAGTACCAAGTAGTAGTTGTTCCCTAGGCAGTCTGGCCGAACAGCCCCGAGTCCCTTAGGAGGGCCACGGCCAAGACCGAGCTTATTGTAAAGTTGAGGAGTTTGGTACAGCATGAGTCTGAGGTAAAGAATGAGAGCATTGTCAGTCTGTGTGGGTTGTATCAATAGGTAAAGAAAAGAAACACAGAAATTACTGAAAGATGTGATGTATGGAGGTGGTTTACTGATCAACGAGCAGGAGGGAGTGGGCTTTGATGGTATGGTCATAGAAAGAGAGAATCAATACATCATACAATGGGTGGTGAAAAAGTGCCAGTGTACTGTATGTGTGACTATGAAGGTGTGAGGAGGTGTAGTACACCAAGAATACAGTAGATGATGGATGGATATCATAAATTAGTGTTTGAGAAAGGAAGGCATGCAACATGAGGAAGCTAAATACTGTAATTAATAAGGGATCATAATAAATGGATTAAGTCTAAAGTCGCATGTGACAAAAGTATAATTACTTTTTTAAACTACACAGGTGACAGAATGATTATTCCACTAGATGTGTGTGAAGTGCAGTGAAAGGGGAAAACATTAAATAAATAAATCAACTGTACTGTTTGTAACATTTATAAAGGCGCCAAAATGCTTGCATGCATTGGCCTTGGCCACCTAATGGTGGCTCTCCATGCAGCTCATTGGGGGGGGGAGGGTGTACAGATGGCCTACTTATGAGATGAAGATTTTCAAGGTTTTGATAATGTATGAATGGTTATATGGTTAATCTCACTGAGCAGTTAGTCTGATACCTTTCCTACTTTTCTGTTTCAATCCCTTAGGTGGTCATAAGGACTGGGATGATGCTGATGTTGCAATACCTTACCAGATCTAAAGAAGTTGTGTGCATCTGATGAACTTTTTCCGTTTCACTGTCCACAATGCTTTGAGGTACTGATCCATATAGGTAGTTCCAGTCAACATTCTTGTCAGGAGGGTGAGGAGCCAATCTGCAACATAGAAGAGTATACTTTTCATTTCTGAACCTGTACTTATTCTGTATCTAGTAACTCAAAGGATCCAAAGCTTACAACGTGAATGGTGGATTTATTCACTAATTCAACCCCTGGGGCAGGGTTGCCAGGTCAGAAACTGCCAACCCGCCGAGTTCCTCTCCCAAACCCGCCCAATCCCGCCAAAATGTCAGCCTTCTCACCCGCCCCAAAACCGCCTTGTCAGTAATTACAGACTAATAATATTAGGTTTACAGGTGAGCAACAAATGACGTGAAAAATAGTTATATCTTATACAAACTTCATACATTAGCCTCACATTAGTCATATATTAAATTTGCAAAATGCACTTGTTTCATCACCTGGGACAGACAATCTATTATCGCAATCCATTTTCTTTTTCACAGATTTTATTGTATTTTCTGTTATACTTTGCATATTTATCCACTGTCTTCCCAGTTCCACTATCCAGCAAACCTCCCTTCACTGCTCCCTGACTAATTTTGAAATGCTGCCTCTCTTATTTTACCACCACGGCATACATGGCCGCCAGGCCCCGTGACCTGTGTTTGAGTGTGGATTAGGGGAGTCATATCCCGAGGGAGGGCTGGGCCGGGTGCTAATGGTTTCGTCAGTTCCACCCACCACCACCTGCCCTCGATCTTGATCTCTCCGGTCACCCTTGTTTTTGCTAAGAGACAAGAGTTACAGTAAGGTTAATTTAGCAAATACCCTCTCGAGCTGAAGCCGCCGAAAACCCGCCAGTTAAGATATTAACTCGCCCAAAAAACCGCCCAACCGCCAATGTTAAATTTTACCCACCAGCCTCAATTTAATACCGCCCAATTTGGCGGAAAATCCGCCAACCTGGCAACTCTGCCCTGGGGGAAATGATTCAAATGCTCACCAAGTTTCACATTCATGGATCTCACACATCAGCAACATACAAACATAGCCTTCACTCCTCCATCATTCAGTCCTTTACTGCCACTTCAGACTGATTCAAGACTGTCTCTGCAAACTCATAAGCACATTCCACATCCCTGAGTTTTTCATGATGGAACTGTTTTTGGCAGGATACTGAACTTTGCTGTGTCGATTTGTAGCCTTAGAGTAGCAACATGTGCACGATCAGTAGCAAAGAACTCTGTACTCCCGAAAACCCTGCAGTTCTGAAGCATCCTCCAGTGGGTAATAACAAAGATGTGGTCAATCTCCTTTGCAGCCCATGTGGTATTGGAATACCAAGTCCAACAGTGAAGATCTGGCCACAGGAACCAGGACCCACCAGTTCTCAGTTTAACCCTTTAAACGCGGATCGTCGCATTTGCGACGCTCAGCGAAAAGGACATAACGGCGGAGCGTCGCGTTTGCGATTCTAGTAAATTCTGAATAACCGCGGGCAGGCAGGCTCCAGCTGGTATTGTCTATCAGTACCACCACCCTTTGGCTACTTTTAGCACACTTGACCTTTGTACCACTGACTTCCGTTGTTGCCAAGTATCGCGTTTTTTCCCCCGTCCCCCCCCCACCACGGCCCCTGCCAGCCTGGCTGTGATACATGGCAGCGCTCTGAGTGTTCAGAACTGTAAATCTGCAATCTCCTCTCACAAGCAGTTTATGCTAATAGGAAACGCTTGTTTCCCCAGTTGTAACACTAGCTTTTTTTCTCACGGTTTGCCCCTGTTTAGCGTCAGTTTACCGCAGGCTTTCAAAGTGACATTATGGCGAGTTCTAGCTCTTCCGAGTCAGTGTGAGCGGCCGACAGGAACGAGAATAAAGTGACGGGCGTAAGGCAGAATAAAAAGCGCGCCGTGGTGATCTTTTGGGAAATAATGATTGAAAATAATGTAGTATATATGTTTTTAACTGTGAAAATGGAAATGTTTGTTGAGTGACGGGAAGACCGCCGCCGCGCTGCATGTCGGCCGTATGCTCCATTGATTTTAGCCTTATTTTCAGTGCTTATTGTACAAATACGGATTCCAAACTACCTTTACGTTGTAGTATAAAGTTTACTGTGACAGAATGAGCCTGTGGTAGAGGGGAAACCGGGTTGCTGGAGGTGTGAAAGTGAAGATTTGGTTACCCAACTTTGCAAGTCTCCACAAGTCCTTGGGTAGTCCACGAAGGCTCAACACCTGTCTCTGGAGAAAGCTGAATGTAAGTACTATCTGCCATACCAAGTATAATGTTCTAGGGTTAATCTCTGATTTTTGGCTAATATTTTCCTACAGGTACTCAGACAGCGATACAACCCCGCCACTTGAGGGGAGGCGACTGTTCATGGCCACGTTTAAGGGGTTAAGGGACTTTGTGAAATCCAGAAGGTAAGTCCATCCACCCATCATCCAATCCTACATTGCCCCATGAGGAGCATAGGAGCTTGGGGCTAGGCAGTTGGTCCCGATATTTAAGATGAGAGTGACCAGCCTCACTTATCCCTGAGTGGCGTTACATAAGCAATCAACCCCAACCATCCCTTAGATATAAACCTTCACCGGCTGAATCCAATTGAAGTGCAGTAATGAACTATTGGAATTCCTGGTTTCAGAGCCATAGGGACCTACACATACCTTGAAGCCTTCTCTGTTTGAGCCAGTTCCAAGGTCCTTCAGAACACTTCAAGTCTGGTCAAACCCTTCACATCCATGCCTACACCATCAACTCTTATTTCAAATCTTTTAGGTCACTTCAGTATCTCTGGACCAGTATGGATGCCTGGTGCAGATGTCTGCTGATGGCAACCAAATTCAAATGACTGTACTGTACACTAAACAAAAAATACAATTGTTATTTCATCACACTCACTTAAGTTCCTTTGAAAGGAAAAGATGCAAATCCAAAAGGTATGGGGCTTCATCTGGTGCCACAAAGGAATACGCCACACCAGACCTGCCAGCACGAGCCACTCGACCTGCAAGCAGGCAACTATTATCATACACTACACAAAAATCATAAAAGTAAACATGACAACAACAAATAATAATAAATAAAAAAATAAATGAAAGTAGGAAATGGGACTTTGTAAAAAAAAAATAAATAAATAAAATTAGGAACTGCAACTTTAACTGCACTTCATTTACTCAGACTGATGCTGCAAACATGTCCAAAGAATCTGTCTCTTCATGTCCAAAGAAGCTGAGTAATTAACATATAAGAATTTTTATTACTAATGTTACCCTCAAATTTGTCTGTTGCTTATTTAAATTGATGAAGGAACACTCCAAATCCAAGATCAATATGGAGTACAGTTAAATATGTAAAAATGTATGAAGGTCTTTTTGTTGCAGCCACCATTCACAGACCACACCATCAGCCAACTGATACAAAAATTACAGGTCACATTTACCTTGTTTGTCCTTTTTTTGCTAAATAAGTAATCAGACATTAACTGGAATAATATGCTACTAGTTGTTAAGTAGTGAAAGGGTTAACCTTTGATGCCTATGGTTATATTTTTTTATGGCTATCACCAGCCAATTTCATTCAGCTTAGGAGAAACCTGTGAAATGCAGGGGTTTAAAAAGCTTTTCCACAGAATACAGTACCCAAATGAATTAAAAGTTCTTTATCCACAAGTACTTCAGTAATTAAACTGAAAGTTTTTCATTCACAGGAATTACAGGGAAAAGCAGTCCAACTTACCAACTCTATGAACAAAAAGTTTTGACTTCCCGGGAAAGTGGTAATTAATGACATTATCCAGAAATGGCAGGTCAATACCTCGGGCAGCAACATCTGTCACCAGGAGGCACCTCACCTGCAAGTGGTGACAATATGTTACATCACACCTTGACTTAGCATTACAGGACTCACAAATTCAATTAGTATCAGTCATCATTTGTGGTAGGTGGGGGCACTCACCATCCACACACTTGATGTAGTGCTGCTCTCGGGTGTCTGCCCTTTCCTCTCTTCCATGCTTCTTTCCTTCCATCCTCTTCTGTCTTTCTTTCCTTGTCCTTCTGCCTACAGGTGACTTTACACTCCCTCTTCTGTCTTTCTTTCCTTCATTCATTCCTCTTCCTTCTGCCTGTGGGTGACTCTTCACTCAGTGACAAACCAAATGGTGTCCTGTACACCAGGAAACCATTTCCTATGCTGCGTAGTAACCATTGATTACCACCCAGCGTAGTAAATGATTTCCTGGTGTACAGGAAACCATTTGGCTTGTCACTCAGTGTAGGGTCACCCACAGGCAGAATGAAGAGGAAAGAAAGAAAGACAGAAGAGGGAGTGTAAAGTCACCCATAGGCAGAAGGATAAGGAAGGTAGCACTACACTGAATGAGTGAATAGTGGTTGTTCTCACCAAACAGTTTAAGCCATTATCTCCCCATGTAATCCTCTATGACACTTTCCCATCTATTGTTCAGTCTTCCTATCCTCACTTTATCATTAGCTATGCTTCTATAATGTTCTCTGCCAATCTTTCAGTCATCACAGGTTTCAAATCATGCTGATACATTTTTTTGTAACTGTGTATACATTTCTGGCATTAATACAAAACCTGTACATACCACTTTATTATGGAACTTGGCTACGTTGATCTTCCTGGCAGCAGGGTCTAGGGTGGAGTAACAGTATGTGTTTGGGATGTTGGCCAAGTCCAGAGCCTGAAACACCATGGAAAAAAAAATGTAAATAACACTCTCACTGGCCTTTTTCATTAGATATATCATTCAGCAAGTGACACTCTCACAGGTTTTCTCATAAGTTATATCATTCAGCTTCTTGCCTACATTTTTATGCAACCAGGTACTTATTCTGAAGTTTAAACTGTAATGTTCAGCCACAGTCATAATAGATATTTCAGGATGCCAACATACCTGATGAAGGTACTCAACATGGTGCCTGGTGGCAGCAAATATGACAGTTTGTTCATCATTGCTCAGCACGTTCTGAAGAACATAAAGCAGCAGCCCCAGTTTGTTCTCTGTGTTTACCTTGAAGAATGCTAGTTTCAGGTTCTCAGAAAGCACATGTTCAGCATCTAATCTGTGAAAATGCAAATCACTGGGTTTACAGTCTAATCTGCTGGGAACTGTATTTGATATCCAAAGCCTGCTGTATCTCTGGACCTTGTGCATAAACATTAGGTCCTCATTATACATGTATATAAGAGATGCATTCCAAAAGAAAACTAGGATTGAATGTATGCATGTAATATCTAGATGAATACAAGATCTGAATCTCCCTATCATCCACCTGGATGGCTTTGTGGGAGATGGCATCAGGTGGGGGCTAGAAAAGGACTTTCGATTACCCCTACAACCCCAGTCCAAGACATTAATGGATATAACTTCCAACCCTTTCAGCTCTTTTGGACTTGCCTTTAACTGCATAAAATTGACTGGCACTAGCCACAATAAAATACAAATCATATTCCTTGGCTGAAGGGGTTAAGAACTGTATACCAAAGTGGCACTGAGCCATCATTCTCACTTACCGTAAAAGAACTGGATCAGTAAGACCTGCTCTGGCAAAGTCCACTAATAGCTTGGGCAGAGTTGCTGAGAAAAGAAGCGTCTGTCTGACCTCGGAAAGCCTTCCCAAGATCTCGTTCAGCTGTACTGCAAATCCTAACTCATACAGTCGATCAGCCTCATCAAACACTACATACTCCACACTCTTCAACTTTAAGTCCATCTCAATGCACACATGAACCAATCTGAAAATTGCAAAAAATAAATAAACAAATAAATAAATAAATATATATATACATGGATTTCTGATGATCTCACTTACATGTGAACATACAGTACAGCACAATTAAAATTAATGCATTCAGTATTGCCATGCAATACAAAGTCTCCTACCAGATGATTATCAAACATATGTTATTGACCTTGAGAGCAGATGGCTCGTTGTTCCACGCGACACATCATCGTGGTATGGGGAACAATTGTGTGAAGTTTTATCAAAATTTGTCCATGCATGTGGAAGTTACAGAGTGGACACAAATTTAGGTATGGCTGTTAAGTACGACAGCACTCGACTTTGTTTGAGCTCCAATTGTGGCCTTGACCTTTGAAGTAGATGGCTGGTTGTTGTGTGTGACACACCGTCATATGGGGAACAAATGTGTGAAGGTATATCAAAATCTGTCCATACATGTGAAAGTTACAGAGCGGACATAAAATTGCAGACGCACTGATATACTGACAGAGCCGTGCAAACCGGTATCACCAGTAGGGGATAATAATCAAAAGGCAGTATGTATTTATATATACTGTACTGTAGATCAGCAGATGGAGTACAGTATATACTTTCTTCCTCGATGAACAGCTCTATTATACTGTACACAGTCATATTGCATTTATAGGTCCTGATGGGTAAAAAGTGGTGATCAAACAATAATTGTGAAACTGCAAGAACAATCCTGGCTGAGGATGGGAACAGTCTGCGGACTTGAAAATTCAGAAATGGGTTACCAGTACAGTATACTGATCTTACACTCGACAGACTGACATCCTCCACACGCACCATCACAATAGTTCTATGAAGTAGCTCTGGTATATTTCAGTACACAGGTGGTAACAGTAACATGAACTGTTTTGTCACCAACATTATTTGTAATAAAAGATCCTTGTCACCAATCTGTTTTGTTATCACATCCCCTTTTACTACTGACTTGTTTTGTCACCAATTCTATTCATTCAAATACAATTTTCATTCTATTTGTCTATGTATATTTATAGGTCCCAATAAATACAGCAGAGTTGAAGGGCTGTTGGTCTGTCAAAGGCAGTCCATTCCTGGTTTCTTCTTACTTTTCGCATCATAATATCTAACCTCTTCTCAGTTAGCTTTCTTTTTCCTCCGACCTTAACTTTATGATTTAATCACAGTTAATAACGAACAAGAATCCACTCATTTTTGCTGTCTTGGAAAATTAATAAGGATTAAGCCACCAAAGTCAGTGTGCAAGTAGCAGATGCTAACTTCAAAGACTTCAGTATCGATGAACCACAAACATTTTGACTGATTCAGCTACTCAAATGAGGGTTGGAAGACAACTTGTGACATATTCTATTCTACGCTACTTCATTTTCAACATGTATTTAGTTGCTTTGAGGTACTACAGAAGTCTGTCAGGCATAATGGTTTTTGTACAGGCCACACTAATGAGATATAACTAGATTTTTTGTGTTTGTTTCACTACAATACCTCTGAGGAGTCCTAAATTATGACAACCACTTACGGCATGTGGCTTCACCCTGGCAGTTGAAATGCCACAACAGGCAGGTCCAACATCCGCAGATGAGATATGAACCATACCCCCTTTCACAATGAGGATGTTTGAAAAAATCCACTGCATACTGATTTAACATACAGTATACTGATGCAATCATAACAGAGGTTCAACGGGGATATTTTGGCCAAGGGTAACCTACTCAACTAAGTCTAAAAACAAGCTTCCATCTCACCTAAAGTGGTAGTTATTGCACTTCACTGCACATCATTTACTGATTACAGTACCACCAAAAATTAACTATAAAAGTTAGCTTCCAACTAACCTAAACTGGTGTTATTTTATTTCACCATACTTCACCCACTACATTAACTCAAACACTACACTACTGTTCCATCACTGACACAAGCACACTTGATTGTAACTAAGTTTAAAGACCATCCTGGAACAAACCAATGACTGTAAGCTTGAGTGTCGGCAAATGTCATAAACCTGTGATGCTTCATAAAGAATCATAACGATCGAGTGAGAGACAACGTTACTGTATACTGAAAAATGCCCTAACTATTTAAGTCATCACACATGCGATTCATCATAAACTGTTTCATCATAAAATGACAGTCTGCTGTACTACACAAGGAAATATAACATACAGTAACAGTTTTGAGTAGCCTGGCTCTTATTTTCTTTTTTACCCCCCTCTCCCTTTTTCCTGAGTATCTAACAGCCAACCATTGAGTAGTTACAGGAGCTCACTGCATTTAATATTTGATGTTGGTTCACAGCTTGTAAAATGGTGATGGCAGTAATAGAAATGACACCCACCGGTCCTAAGCAAAAAATAAACCATATTCATTTCTAAACCTTTTTGACATATGGCTCTAATACTTTCTCAGTTACTATTTACTAGCCATTACAGATAAATCTGCCTGAATAACTGGTGATGAATGGGCAGGATCTCTGTGGTAGACTATGGTGACAAAATGGGCAGTACAGCACACCATTGTTTTACAAATGGAATGTGCTTTTGTACACTGATCATTGTACTGTATTTCACAGCATCTAAGACACTGCATTTTGAAAGCTGCACCCTAATTATGGATGGGTAGTTGTAAAAAAAAAAAAAAAAAAAAGTCTCAACCAACACTGCAGAAAGGATTGACTGATATGAACCATTTTCACTCAAATACACACTCACCTTTCAGAATCTCCATTATGTACTGTTCACCAGTCATTGGTTTCTTTATTTAAAAAAAAAAAAAAAAAAAAAAAAAGGCTCCTTACTGCCACACCACCATCTTAAAAAAAAGCTCCTTACTGCCACACTGCCATCTTAATGCTGTTTGTGTTCATGAAGTCTGATTTTGTTTGTACAATACTTGGAATTAATGTTAACCTCCAATAAAGTAAAATTACTATATGTACACCAGTATATAGCAATAAATACTATTTATGCTGAAATGACTTCAAAACTACACAACTGAACTCAATAAAATCTGTTCTTTCATTGGTTTCATAAAATACGGAGGCCATTAAAAGTGGATACTACTTTATCTATAAATCAACTGCTTGTATGTATGGTAATGTCACAGATAACACAAAAAGAATAAAATTCACAAGAACTAAAGTACAATAAAAATTTACAGCATATTATTTACCCTAAAAGTACTTGGTACCAAGCTTGGATGTGTCTAATTCGTACCCAACGCCTCTGATGTTATGGTATTTTCTCACATTATCTTGACAAATCCTGTGTTTTTAAGATGGTTTTATAAATCACCCCTGATGCCTCAATACCTACAGACAACACATTCACTTAACTGGAAAAATATCCGTTAACAAACAAACAAAATAAACTACATGAGTCTTTTCTGATTGGCTGACTGGCACAAACATGCTCTTGTATTAGGTACACCACTTTGTCGCCATCACTAATTAAATATGTACTCCCACTAACCTCTAAATACCTCCACAATAGTATCAAAATGTGCTACTTGTATATTATACACACTAAACTAAAAGCAAATGTACAATGTTTTACAAATGAAGTTCATTACAGCAATGCTGTTTGTGAACAGAGGGGACAGCAGTCTCTACTCTCTTCTCTCACTATCACTATCTCACTGTCAGCTATATGTTTGCCTCACAACATAAAAAATTAACAAAGCATACTTAACCCGCCGCGTGCCAGTGCCATTTTAAAATGGTCTGACATAACGCTGCGGCCAGTGCCAGTGCCGTTTTAAAACGGTCTAAAATAAAAAACTTCACTGTGACCGCATTTTTCAAGATTCGTGGGTAAAAATTGGCAAGCATATAAGGTAACTGTTCCTTTACCATCCCCCAGCTGTCAAGGCCATACACTCACTCACTCCCCTCCTCACGCTTGCTCTGCCTCACTCTGCCTGTGTGCCTCACCCAGTCCTGTACACAGTGAAGGAGTACTTGGATGGGTGACCGCCTGGGAACACCAGATGCTGTTGGCATCCCTACGTGTCAAGTGGGGTTGGTGGAGGATTAGTGACCCTCCCTGTAAAACAATTAACTCTAAGCCCTTGGCCACCCCGTCTGGGATACATGGCATCTGGCAATGAATGAAAAAAATGAATGAAGTGTAAGTTGTAAATATTTTCTTGTAAGTGTAAGGACTATATAGTGGTCAAGTTGTAAATACCTTCTTGTAAGTGCCAGGACTGTACGTAATGAAGTCAGGTTGTACCTATCTTCAAGTAAGTGTAAGATAATGCATTCACAGTGAGAAAGACGCAAATTGTGATAGATGCTGAAGTACTGTAATATGTAATCAGAAAAGTGTACTGAACATTGCTATACTTTCCCAGCATAAATACCTGAGTATACCTTACATAGAAAATGGCTTTCTCTCACGTACGTGGTGAGCGTGAGTGGCTATACCTGTACACGAGTATGCAGGACCCAATAAAACCGATTTCCGACCCTCGGTGAGCATTTTAATGGCGAAATTCGTTGTTTTCACATCAAAATCTATAATTTTAGCAAAAAAAAAAAAAAAAAAAAAAAAAAAAAAAAAGGTCGAAAAATGGCTGGCACTGGGGTGACCCAGAGGGCTAAAAACAGCCGGCACGCGGCGGGTTAACTGACCAGAATATAATAAAAACACACTGTCATTCACATAAAAACATAGTGGGTACAGTGAATCCTCTACTGTTAAGACTGGTAACACTGCTACCTCCCTGGTGCTTCACTGCTTGCCCACACACACACACACACACACACACACAACTATATCCTAGCACTCACTCTCCTCTGAACTTACAGTAACTGTACTACATTAGTCACAGTTTTGGGGTACTGGTGACTTCATTATCTGTGAATGATACTAAAACATTTTTGGTTGTGCAGCAATGCATTATAATTGTTATCACGGTTACAATACAGTACATTACCAGTTATACAGTACTATGAAAGCATACTGATTCACTGATTTTTTGGTGGGTTAACAAAGAAAACTGAAGAGACCATTATAGGAATACAGTATTAACTTTCACAGCTGTAAAAACTCTCTCCTCCAAACCATGTTTATGGTTGGTGGGTCCTTCTTCCACAGAATGCCTCATATTTCCCTTCAACTCTTTCTGGCCGATGACATTATTTACATTTTATTACTGCTGCTACCAGACAACTCTACTCTGCTTAAAAGAGTAATCTAGTCAAGCAGTAATGGAGGGATTTAATGAGGGCAATATCTAACTCCTCCAGTTCAAGACACCTTCCTTGGACTGAATTAAACAATCTAGTGATAACAAGAATAATGGTATTATTGTATGAAAGGGTGTTACAGTTCACTGTGTGTGTGTGTGTGTGTGTGTGTGTGTGTGTGTGTGCGTGCATGTTTTAATGTACTGTGCTTTACAGTTGCTATATATACCAGTATATATACATATACAATGTATATTTATTACCTCCCTGGTGTAGCAATGATGATGTCTGGATTTTCATGAATAGCTGCAAACTGACCCTCAAGGCTTTCGCCCCCAAGGATAACTGCTGCTCGTAAGCCAGTGAACCTGCCAAGTTCCTTAGTGAACTTCAACGTCTGTTGGGGAGAAATTTAGTTACCATAGCGCTTTTATCCTAAAGAACTCACTTAAGTTGTCACATACCTCTAGACAACATAAAATGATTTCTGGCCAAGATAAAAATGAATCTAAAAAAGGCCTATGACAGTGTGCTGAGAACCAAACTTAGCAATACTACTTAGAGATGATACAGTATTAGTCCTGAGGTTGCATCCTAAAATGTGTAATATGGTAGGTGGGGGCACCCTCATCTATTTACTAACTGTAGTGCTATCGATAAGCAACTTGTCTACTTGGTTTACTCTTTTATTTAGAAGCCAATCACTACACTAACTGGTGTAAGTGCTGTACTTCCACCCAATAAACACCACACCAAGTGATGTGATTCTCAGTCATTTCCCTGCTCGGTCATTTAGTCCAGAGGTCTCTATACATGACCTCAGGGTGCAGCAACACTGCCCAAAACAAAATAAAACGAAGCACCAGGTTAAAACCACTGCAATATCTGAGTATGAACATTGAACCGGTAATCTGAGCCTTGTTTCCCCATCGATGACACATTTGGAGCAAGTGTGGCCGTACCCTCCCCTTGCTCTTCCTAGGTTTGCCTCTGGGCACTCTACCCTCCACATTCACATAGCCTATGTGATCCTCCTCAGCCACTCATCCTCCTCTCAATACCCAAACCATCTCAACCTTCCAGTTCATATCACTTCTCTGGTATTTCTTGAGCCAAATCTCTCTTGTTACACAATGATCTCAGTTGCGTCACTGGGACGCAACTCATCCATCTCCACACATTCATCAAATACTGAATACACTGAGTAACATGTGGTTTCATGTATGTAGTCAGTCCTCAAATAAACTCTAGGATGTGTGCAGGCATAATGCTACACATCAACTGAAATAACTTTTAGTTAAATGTTTCTGGTTTATATATGGTACACACACACACACACACACACACACACACACACACACACACATATATATACTGTAATTATGGCTCCGAGAAAACTTTAAAATCAATTACAGTATAAACAACTTTAAGTGTAAAATTATGTTAACTCACAATGAAAAATATGACAAATTATGTGAGGGAACTTAACTATCTATTTGGCTGCTTAACAACAGAACCAAAAATCTTCAGTTGTTGTAGCTAAACCACAGTCTGTCTGGTAGGCAGACCCGTTGACCATAGGCATGCACCTGTTTTTGTGGGGCTGTCCTACAGGTAGAGTATAGTACATACACCATGGAGGGATCCGGGGTGCAGGGAAGTATGAGGATGTTTGGTTCTCAAGTGGATAGTGCAACTGCTCCACGCACATGCACACTAGAACTATTGCTAAAATCTTCAGTGAGATAGCTGTTTAGCATTAGTGAGGACATGTGACTATAAAAAAATGATGTCTTTGCAACCTAATGGTAGAAGATGAATCTAACAACAGTTTACAAGGCACATACACACACACACACACATGAGAGAGAGAGAGAGAGAGAGAATGCTGAACCCACCTGCAGTGCCAGTTCTCTAGTAGGTGAGAGGATAAGTGCACGAGCCCCTGTCTGTGCTGAGTGTGTTCGCAGCTTTTCAAACAGTGGGATGAGAAAACATGCTGTCTTCCCACTGCCTGTCCTTGCCATGGCTACCACATCTTTCCCTTCCATTATCAATGGAATAGTCTGTGGATAGGTGCATACTTCTATAACTGTTACAGCTAGCTACAGGTAACACAACACAGTACAGGTATCAAAGAAACAAGATAAACATATGATGTACATACAATATACTGTTCTACAATCCAGTATTCAAAACAGAACATGGTTTTGGAAACCACAACAATCTCTGATGCTTTGCTTCCTCCTGGGAACCCCCCAGTTGGTGGTGGTTCTGCTTCCTCTTCCTCTTTTTGGAAATGGGAACAAAAATGTGGAATAGCTGAAAAGCTGAAGAACAGGATGACAAAGATGATGATGTTGCTACATGTAGTAATAACAAAATTCTCAGTGTGTAATGTCTGATTCTATCTGGGAGTTAATGTGAGGGGCACTTATGAAGAAAAATTATGTGCACACTGTTAGACTTGTGAGGCACAGCTAGAATTCCAGGGATATGAATGGCATGTGAAAAACTATGTAGCCAATACTACTGATCTTGTTGACAGTTCACACTATCATTACGCAAGAAAAAGGGTCAGGATGATGATGATGATAAGATGCTATGGTACCCACATAACTTACTTTTTTTTTTCTTTTTTTTTTTCATTTTTTTTTTTTTTTAAGATACATATGCTTCTCTTTTCACAAATTACATTATGTACTCTGGTAGACTCCTTTTAGACATCTGATATTTCAGGTCCATCTGTTTCTCTCCCCATACCCAAATGCCTTAATCTCAGAGGGGGTGACCATGAACAAATCACTTCTCCATCACCCTTTCCTCTCCATTTGACTGCCCTCCCTCCATCTCATGTCACTCTCACTCATATACCTCTTCACTCTGTCACTCCAACTCATCCTTGATCTCCCTCTCCCCTAGTCATTTCCCACTCTCCACATACCGGACTAAACTATCTCAGGGTACTTCTTCAAACACTTCCCAGCAAATCCAAGTATTTTTGAGTGTGGTTAAAAACAGATTTCGATTATTACTGTCTACTTGTAGTATAAAATTACAATATAAATCAGCAACTGATACTCACTTCTACAATGCCAAGTCAATACCTTGGTACTCTGACAGCTCTACCTGCTGTAACTGTCTATGCACTCTTAACTCTTCGATTCTGACTTTGAATTTTGTCTTAAATCACCTCCATTCATGATATAGGTAAACATACATCTACTGTACAGATACAGTGTAGTGAAATCACATCACTCAGTCCCTTATCCCTGAGATTACACTCTGTGACCTCGTCACAGATCTTTTTCAGTCAGTCTCTCACAACCCTGCGCCCAATGTTCAGTCCAGACATTTCAGGAGAAACTGACAACCTGACTGCCCTTGAGTAGCATTATGCGAGCAAGAAACCCCAACGACTCCTCAGATTTAAACCTCCACAGGCCATATCTGCTTGGATCACCTTAATCTCCTAGACCAGCAGGCTTACATTATCAGCTACCAATCAATATAGTAAAAAAAAGGGTAAAGGGGGATTGTATTGTCCTTCTCCACTTTCCTTTTTTGTAATGCCATAGACATACAGACACCTCAGTGCTCAGCCACAGCGGTGCAGACAATCTCCTCAGCCACAGCGGTGCAGACAATCTCATAGCTTCTAGGACACAACATGGACTGTACCAAAAATAATTTCATCCATACTAAATGCTCTCAACTCTCCAACTCGAATTCTTCCCGCTCCTTCTGGCACCTTGCCAAAAATCTTTCTAACAACTTTACCTCATCATCCTTCCCTCCTCTTTTCTACTCTGATGGTTCTGTAGCTATTTCTTCTACTGATAAAGCAGATCTCTTCGCACAGACTTTCTCCTCCAATTCCACCTTAGACGATTCCGGTGCTGTTCCTCCAACACTTCCCCCCTCTGACTTCCTCATGGCTGATATTAAAATTTCTTCAGTTGATGTATTTTCTGCCATCACTGGCCTCAGTACTAACAAGGCATATGGGCCTGATGGGGTCCCTCCTGTTGTTCTCAAGAACTGTGCTTCTGTGCTTTACACCCTGCCTAGGTAAACTCTTTCGCCTTTGTCTGTCAACTTGTACCTTTCCTTCTTGCTGGAAGTTTGCTCTCATTCAGCCAGTCCCTAAGAAGGGTGACCACTCCCAACCCTCCAACTATCGTCCAATTGCTTTAACGTCCTGTATTTCAAAAGTTTTCGAGTCTATTCTTAATAGAAAAATTTTAAGGCATCTTTCCTATCACAACCTTCTTTCCGATCGTCAGTATGGGTTCCGTCAGGGACGCTCCACTGGCGATCTGCTCACCTACCTTTCAGACTCCTGGTCATCCTCCTTTCGGGACTTTGGCGAAAGCTTTGCCATTGCACTTGACATCTCAAAGGCTTTCGATCGAGTCTGGCATAAATCTTTAATTTCCAAACTGCCCTCCTACGGTTTCTATCCTTCTATCTGTGCCTTCATCGCTAGTTTCCTTTCTGGTCGTTCTATAGCCGCCGTTGTAGACGGCCATCGTTCTTCTCCTAGATCTATCAACAGTGGTGTTCCTCAGGGCTCTGTCCTATCACCAACTCTCTTCCTTTTATTCATCAATGATCTTCTAAGCTGTACATCTAACCCTATCCACTCATACACTGATGACTCCACCCTTCACCTTTCCATTCGGTTCCCGCAACGCCCATCTCAACAGTTACTTCAACAAACAAGGGATGAGGCTATGGCACACCTAATGTCTGACTTGGCTCGTATCTCTGACTGGGGTAATAATAATATGGTTGTCTTTAATGCATCTAAGACTCAGTTCTTACACCTATCAACCCGACAAAATCTTCCACAGGTATACCCACTAATGTTTAATATTATTCAGCTTAATCCTGCATCATCCTTGAACATGCTTGGGGTTTCATTTACTCGGGACTTATCTTGGAAAGATCATATTACATCTCTTGTAAAATCTGCTTCCAAGAGATTGGGTGTGCTGAGCCGACTCCGCTCTTTCTTTACCCCTGCGCAATTGTTGACTCTATACAGGGGTTTTATCCGCCCCTGTGTGGAGTACAACTCTCATGTGTGGGGAGGCTCCCCACATACAGCTCTTCTCAATAGGGTGGAGTCAAAGGCTTTTCGTCTCATTAACTCTCCTCCTCTTACTGACTCCCTTCAACCTCTGTCTCTTCGCCGCTCTGTTGCATCTTTATCTCTTTTCTATCGCTACTTTAATGGTCACTGCTCCTCTGAACTGTCTGCTTGCATTCCTCCACCTCTACGACGGGCGCGTAGCACCTGTCTGGCAGCAAACTCTCATCCCTTTTCTGTCCATCTCTCTAATGCAAGAGTTAACCATTACTCCCAGTCTTTCATTTATGCAACAGGTCAGCTCTGGAACTGTCTCCCTCTGTCTGTATTTCCTGCTGCCTATGATCTCCAGTCTTTCAAATGCAGTGTGTCCAGGCATCTCAAAATGATTGGATCTTGAATTTGGCTCTCTATTGTATTTTGTTTTTCTCTTGGAGGGAACTGTTACTGCGGGCTCATGGCCTTTGGTTCCTTCTTCCTCGCATAAAAAAAAAAAAAAAAAAAAAAAAAAAATTTAAAACTGTTTCTCAAAAGATCAAACAGTCATAATCTAAACTTCCCATCCTATATCTATCTATTGCCAGACGCCTCAATCCCGTTTGGGGTGGCCACAAACAAATCGCCTCCAAGTCGCCCTGTCCCCCGCCATTTCACTGCCCTGCTCCCAACTCACACCCCCCTCTCTCATATACCTCTCCACCCCATCCCTCCATCTCATCCTCGGTCTCCCCCTCCCTCTTCCACCCTCCACCTCACTCACATACACTCTCTTCGTCAATCTTTCACCCTCCATCCTCTCCACATGGCCAAACCACCTCAGTGTGTTCCTCACAACGCTTCCTATCACATCCACATCAACACCACAACGCTCCTTTATATCCTCATTCGTCAGCCTGTCTCTCCACGTGACTCCACAGGCTCCTCTTAAATAACTCATTTCCACTGCTCTCACTCTTGACTTGTGTCCTTCCAACAATGTCCAAGCTTCACTTCCGTACGTTAGAGTTGGTATCACAATACTGTCATGTAGTAACTTTTTTACTTCCATGCTCACTTCCCTGTTTCTTATCACTGCTTTTAAGGAACCAGCAACCTTTCTTCCCTGCTGTACCCTTTCAAGCACTTCACCCTCCAAACCTCCATCCTTACTCATCACACTATATGAATGTATAAAATAGTTGGGATGCTGATGACAAATATTCAGGAAATTCCAAGTTGCAAATTCACAATAATTCATGCTCACTAGGATAAAACACAAAGCAGATACAGTACGGCAATGATATATGATACATACAATAGCCATACAGAAAAGCACTGCATATAATAGTAGAGAAACATTAGTATAATTACAAACACTGCTAAACAGTGGTTTATCTTTACTATTTTTCTCTGCTTATATGTATTTATTTTCCCACATTTCT
This sequence comes from Coenobita brevimanus, assembly GCF_032717465.1. Lineage (NCBI taxonomy): Eukaryota > Metazoa > Arthropoda > Malacostraca > Decapoda > Coenobitidae > Coenobita > Coenobita brevimanus. The sequence goes on along the minus strand of NC_137024.1, from coordinate 2,258,051 downwards.
ACAGGCTCTGAAGGAATTCAGGAAGAAACATTCTGCTGCTTTTGAATATGCATAAATACAGCATATTGACCATTAAGCAATTACCGCAAGAAAATCCCTCTCAATTACTTATTAGCTAATGGTACATCGCATTTCCAAAACAAAGTTTAACTAGAAAAAAATAAAGCCCCAAGTGAACAAAAACATTTTTAAAACTATCCCATCTTGCACTTTTACCTGCAGTATAATGAACTGCTATTGCAATTATAATATTTCTGAACTCTACAACTCAAAAACTCAAGTACCGTAACCCAAACCCTGTTTCCAACTAATAAATGGGATTATCATCAGTAGGACCCAGAAATGGGAATGAGAAAGTATAATACTATACTGTGGGAGAACTATCATTAATACATAACGAAATGGATCATACATCCACTCAATATGACTCAACCCTTTGAAATCCTCAGCTTCACTTCACAAGGACACCATCCACACAAAAATAATGTACTACATTGTAAATAAAAAAATTTATTCAGAGGAGTCGATTATTCAGAATTCATGGAATATTCTGTACTCAAAAGAGTATAACAGAGCTTGAAATCATAATCACATAATCTTTCTGAAGTTGTTGGTGTTTGATATACAGTACTGTAATTCTATATCATTCACAAGCTACAGTGTGAAGCTGCAACAACCATCAGTAACTGACCTTACGCTGGATAGGAGTTGGAACTTTGTAGCCTTTCCTCACTATCCCACGATACACAGGGAGGCTTAGACCCATGCTCTGTAAAATCAACACAGTTAAATCATGCAGTATTTAATGTACCATACATTAAAGACTTGGGTAGTGTGATAAGTAAGGATGGAGGTTTGGAGGGTGAAGTGCTTGAAAGGGTACAGTAGGGAAGAAAGGTTGCTGGTTCTTTGAAAGCAGTGACAAGAAACAGGGAAGTGAGCATGGAAGTGAAAAAGTTACTACATGACAGTATTGTGATACCAACTGTAACGTACGGAAGTGAAGCTTGGACGTTGTTGGAAGGTCACAAGTCAAGAGTGAGAGCCGTGGAAATGAGTTATTTAAGAGGAGCCTGTGGAGTCACATGGAGAGACAGGCTGAAGAATAGGATATAAAGGAGCGTTGTGGTGTGGATGTGGATGTGATAGGAAGCATTATGAGGAACACACTGAGGTGGTTTGGCCATGTGAAGAGGATGGAGGGTGAAAGACTGACGAAGAGAGTGTATGTGAGTGAGGTGGAGGGGGGAAGAGGGAGGGGGAGGCCGAGGATGAGATGGAGGGATGGGGTGGAGAGGTATATGAGAGAGGGGGGTGTGAGTTGGAAGCAGGGCAGTGAAATGGCGGGGGACAGGGCGACTTGGAGGGGATTTGTTTGTGGCCACCCCAAACGGGATTGAGGCGTCTGGCAATAGATAGAGATAGATAGAATTAAAGTACTGAACAATATGTCCTAATTTTAGGTCAGGGTTGTTTCCAAAACATCACAACTTTTTCAACAGTTACAACAGGTACAGTAAATTAGAAGGAACCTACATATAATAAAAACTTTCTGTGCATTAACATCTCTGCTTACCCATACATGGGATGCAATGTCTTGACATAACACAGTAAACTAACTGCTGTCCTGGTACAAGTTTTGAATGCTATGTATGTGCTATGTGTAGTTTTGTCTGTTTAACCCCTTCAGTCAGAGGAAATTTTATATTTTTGATCTTGCAACTTCCAGAAAATTTTAGCAAGTTCTGGAAAGGTCTCTTATGTTGTTGTCCCTTAACCCCTGTCTGTATGGATAAGCAGACCTGTCAGCCACAGGTTGCCTACCTGTTATCAAAGGGTCTGCTTGACCAGAGAGACCAGGGTTAAGCAACAATAAAAACAACCACCTGAGGGTGTCATCCTTATTCATGCTGCAGTATCTTCTAATGATTCTCTTCTCATATGGATAAAATTTTAAAACTGAAGGGTTAAGATACAACCTTCAGTAACTCCTTAAGCAAAACCTGTGCAATAAGCTATATATGTGTGAGAGTTTCCAAGTTCCTAAAATCATGCAAGTGGAGTTTCTACTGTATGATACAACATTTGTAACTCTGTAACAGTGAGAGGCAAGCAATATATGGGGCAAACAGGTACTTCATTATTATCTTTATGAAACATGAAAAAGTCTACATATTCAGTAGTCTTGGTAGTTGTAAATTAAATACAGTGGGGCACCAACTTTCGCTACAGCAGGATTCGCGGAATCCACTTTCGCGGCATGCACCAAATATTCCCTAACTTCCACTTTCGCTTGAAAAAAAATCGATTTTCGCGCACAAATTTTGGGTTTGGGACAATATTTTGAACTTTGAATTTCCTGTACCGCCCGCCCGCAACCCACCGCCATCTTGAATGACGTCATGTCAACACTCTGTCCACCCATTCCCGCCATTGTGTACAAGCGTGCTAGCTCCATTGTGTTGGATTCTCATGGTTCAATGGCCTCTACTATACCTGGTAGTGTGGGGAAAAGGCCTGGTGGTGTGGGGGGAGAGCCTGGTGGTGTGGGGGGAGGGCCGGGAGGCAGTGGTGGTGATAAAAAGTGGCCAGGACATTCAAAGTCGGGAGGAAAGGCTCGGATACTTACCCCCAACATCCATTAAACACCTCAACCTGGTCTCTGTGGTATGTTTCTCCTCATATAATGTGTACTGTACAGTTTTTATTGTTTGTATCTCACAATGCAATGTACAATAGTGATTTGATGTACTGTATTGCAAGTGAAAATGAAAATCTGATGTTACTTTAGGATAACCGGGAACCAATTAGCCTTTTTGCCATAAAGACAATGCCCCAATTTTCGCTAATTCCACTTTCGCGCATTATTTTTGGACCCAATCAGGCGTGAAAATTGGTGCCCCACTGTATTGTAAAGTGACAAACAAATCTGAAAATATGCCACTGCAGACAAATTAGTTACATCTCAAAAGTTTATTGCCTTTACTTCCCAGTATGGTACAGTACAGTACATTGTCTTGTGAACTGAAAGGAACTAAAATAATAAAAATTACTGGTAATTTACTATAACATGATTACATTCTTACCTGAAATCCTCCGGATTTTTTCTTTTTATTTTTCATGGAAATTAATTTCCGTGTGTCCAGCTCTGCTTCTGATGTATACCCATCCAGAGGAGCATCCGTTGCTCCCCACCCTTCCAGTTCCTCGGCCATGTTGTAGCCTAACTAACAGAAGATATGTTACATTATTTAATAATAACTCATAACAACTTCACCCCAAGGAATTTTATTCAATCTTATTCTGGTTAACATTAGACAACTGTTTTCACTTTAGGGAAGAAGTACTCAGTCTAGAAGCACTGGAAATTATTTGAAATGTCTTTTATTTAATGTAGCTACTCTGGCTGATGTCAGACAGCTGGATTAAACTTTGGAAAGATGTCCTTGAGAATTTGACTTGAAAAACATGACAAAAATATGAAAGCACTAACTATAAAATAATTATCGGTATTAAGTGAATGGGATAGCTAGTGAGGTGTAGAGAAAGAATATTACTGAAAAGTATAAGATGTAGTGCTTCCTACTTCTTCCTTAGCCTTTATCATTATTTTTCTGTGCCTGCCCTCCTCTTTTCCTATTTCTCCCATCTTTCCTGTCACTTCTTATTGCTTTTCTTTCCTTTACAGGTGGCTTTACATTGAGTGACAAGCCTAATGGTTTCTTGTAAGCCAGGAAACCATTTACAACGCTGGGTAGTAACCATATAACCAACCCATACGTGCTCCCTATGTTTCAACAAGTGGGTTCATGGAGGGTTAGTGCCCCTCCCCGTAAAACAAATAACTCAAAGTCAAATGGCCACCCCTTATGGGATTATGGCGTCTGGCAATAAACAGACAGATAGATAATTTTATATTTAGAGTTACAATCACATGAAATTTTTAATGATTATAGTGAGATCGACAATAAACACTAAACATGCTGCTGCAGTCATACTGGCAGCTTTCTTATATACCTCCATATAGGTATATTTTGTCTGTTCTGTTCAATTTTTGTGATCTACAAACATGTAACTGTCTGTGCTGTATAATGCACTAAAATTACTAAGGTCGTCAGGCTGTAAGACAGCTGGAACCACTGCACCCCAGTGGTAAACTTTCACCTTCATCATCTGTGAAGCTAAAATATAAAGGAGGTGCTAAACCCATGTCTTTTGCTGCTCTGGATTTTCTCTGTACATAGCTACTTCATCCTATGGATAATATTTAGCAGAAGCCATAACTGGAATTCAAGTACAGTAGTTTGAAGTGTTTTCAGTAAATTTTTACAAGTTGCCAATATACCCCCCAGGTTGTGCAGTACATTTTTCTGGACCTAACCTAACCTAACCTGCTGCAGCAGAATGCTTACTTAGAGTTAGATATCTTACTATGTGTCTATGATGGTAATATCTCTGAGCTGCATATTGCCAACTTGTAAAATAATACCATGTTTTCTTTTTATATCTCATCAGATCTGTACATATTTCTTCCATGACACTTTCCTTGCAAATGACCCCTGGGGTGATTCATGACCTGCAGGGAGGATAAATTACCTCAACAGGGGGCAAAGGAGTTTAATCTGCGACAAGTGTCACAGAAGGAAAATGTCAGCAGTCATGTGATATAAACAGAACATACTTCAAACTACAGTACTTTAATTCCAGTTATGGCTTCTGCCAGAAATTTACCCATCCAACCTGATCCCATCCATCTCCCAACTTGGCCTCACCCACTGCATGCCTCGCTTTCTCACACCTACATTTCCTGTATTAATCAGCCTTCATGAACTACATTGGATCTTTCTACCTTTAAGCTTACACACACAATTTTCACAAACCAAGTTATATCCATTCTGGTTCCTTCATATGACCATCTTATCAGAATTAAGCCTAATCTCCAACCCCATCATCAACAAATATCCTAACTCTACATCCTTCGTAAGTCACATAATTTCTTACCCTACCCATTCGACGCACTTCTAAATAAAGAAAAGTAATTATAAAGATAAATAACAACATACCTGGGCACGTGTATCGACACTTCAATGAAAATATTAGCTGATCTTGACTACGGGATGTTATTGTATTCTCATGAAAGCATAAGTTATAACCTATCAAATTGAATGTATATCTATTAAATTGATAAGGTGAAAAGTAGTTTATACAGGGTGCACGGTACTTCATGAATAATTAACAAAAAACAAAAAATCGTAGATGCATTTATATTGAAGATTAGATATTAAGGCATCCCTCAAGAAAACTGTAAACAAAGATCCGATGCCACAAGGACAGATCACATTCCTTAAAACGGTAAAGAGGTTCTCAGCCCTTCCACCGGCTTCCACGTGCTTTCTTTATCTACCCATACGTCCTGTATCTGCCTACTTTGATACTAACAGGTAAGGTCAGCCACTGTTTTGCTATTGGAAACATGCAATCCAGTAGTAGCTGTTTAATGGTTGGATCTTCGGCGACTAAACCGACAACTCCATTGGCCAAGGCCAGTGATGAGGTTAGACATCCCGCAGGACAAAAAAATACTATCTATCTATCTATCTATTGCCTGATGCCATAATCCCGTTAGGGGTGGCCATTTGACTCTGAGTTATTTGTTTTACAGGAAGGGGCACTAACCCTCCACCAACCCACTTGATGACACGTAGGGAGCACGTAATTGTTTGGTTATATGGTTACCACCCAGCGTTGTAAATGGTTTCTTGGCTTACAGGAAACCATTAGGCTTGTCACTCAAAGTAAAGCCACCTGTAAAGGAAAGAAAAGCAATAAGAAGTGACAGGAAAGATGGGAGAAACAGGAAGAGAGGAGGGCAGGCACAGAAAAAGAATGATAAAGGCTGAGGAAGAAGTAGGCAGCACTACATCAAGTGAGTGGATGATGGTCGCCACCACCAAAAAAATACGATCTGTTAAATCAAAGGGCGGATGAGCTACATAATTCAGCAGCCATCCGACAGGGTGGGAGGAGCTCGTTAGGCTTGGCAGTTCACCCAGAAGGAAAACTCGGAATCAAACATGGATAGCACTTGTCAGTGATGCTACGCCCCTTACCATAGGTTAATGTTAAGTCATCTCCAGATTTCGTTGGGGTTCGCCTCCCCCCACTTTGACCCTGTAAAAACTTACATCTCACGCGACGTAAGAAGAGGAAGAGGGATCAGGGTCAGCGTGTGCTGTCTGATCCTGAACCAGTTTTGCTAGGGGGTTCTCGGTAGCCAGCCAGATGGGGCTTTTTTTTTTTTTTTTTTTTTTTTTTTAATGTGACCGACTCTAGGCATAGGCTTCACAGCCTGCTTTCAAGGCCCAGTAGTCCTCCTACGTACCGCACACCTCTCCATGTCACCACTTCGGCGCTAACACCCACCGTCCATACTGAATACATGCTAGGGCTGTCTCATACAGGACTGGTGTATTGGTATTAGCGGGGGTATTTTACGACATGTCGGCGGGTCTTCTGGTAGATCAGTAAAGTCTGATTTTTCTGAAATTCAAATCCTTAAACTCAGCGGGATTTGAACCTGGGTCCGTCAGGACTGCAGGCCAACTCTCTACCGATTGAGTTGCTGGGTAAAGCCTACGGAACCCCTCAACAGCCTCGTGAAGGAGGGGACCCCCTAGCCGCAATCCTGTTTTTATCATGTGTCCTGGTGACGCAGAGGACAGGAACCCGTGGAACCATGCTCGGGTTTAACTTTCAGGGGGTACTCCGAGTGGGGACCTGAGTTATATTCATCGCTGCGTGTTATATTCTAGAAGGGAAAAAATAATAGTCTGTGTTGATGAGTGAGAGACTAACGAGGTGAATGTATATGAGTGAGGTGGTGGGGGAACAGGGAGGGGAAGGCCAAGGATGAGATGGAAGGATGGAGTGGTGAGGTATATGAGAGATGGGTGTGTGAACTGGGAGCAGTGCACTGAAATGGCGGGGATTAAGGCGTCTGGCAATAGATAGACAGATAGTTAATGACCATTGGGTAGTCGATAGATACAGTATTAACCTTAAGTCTTTTTCTATTTCTTGTTAGATATCAGGCAAAGTGGGAAACAGGTGATGTCTGGAGGGAGAACTTAATCCCTGACTCAAATGGCGTGTATTTTGGTTTATTTATGTCTCCAGACGAGTATGCCCGGACAAGGAAAGATTTAGGAGGACTGGAAGTGTTAAATGTAGACGCCATTATCCCCTTGAATACGAGAGGTGTGTTCCTGGCTCAGTCTTAAAATCTGGAAGTCGCAAAATCAAAATGAAAAACATGTCATGGGATTGAAATAGTTAAGCTGCGAGGCCTGGTAGCACACTCTCACCTGCAGCATCTGAGCAACCTGACGCTTTCACCATCTCGCGGGGGGGGGGGTCTCAGCCATGGCACCTGCCCTCATTGTTGCACAGGTGAAGATACTGTATGTAACTTGTCGTCACAGAGGTTCTCCTTTCCTTTTATGTGTCGTGCTTTACGTTCCTTACTTTTATAAATTGTTTTCTAAGCTCACCTCAGTCCCTATCCCTAATGAAAGGGCGGTGGACAACTGGACAGTTCACAATCACGGTCTGATGAGCCTAGGGCCTCAACAACAATAATAAGACCAACAACAACGCCGTTTAGTTTCATAATTTGTTCTGTGTGGTGTCCAACCCAGGCTATTCTTCAGTTACATGGTGTAGTACTAATGACAACAAAGACAGTCGATCATCCCTCGAAGGGTTTAGAACGTTTCAAGTCCTCCAATTGTACTGTATATTGAACAGGGACAAGGAGGAAATTAACTCTTTCTAGGAGTTTGACCGACCCGAAAATCAAACTCATTGTCTTCCAGTTGCGAGCTGGATATGTTACCACTACACCACTGGCTTCCTGTGAAAGTCGCTAACACTATTCCACTTAAAAGACCAGACGTGAAGCGAATACAGAGCAAACGCTTAAACCAAGGTGGAAAAGCGTAGCGTTAGAAATAAATCTCTTAACTACAATAGCTCCAAACAGTTTTTTAAATATCAGGAGAGACTTGAAGGAATTTGAACTTGGAAGAATTCGATATCGCCTCCATTAACTCCTTCACTGCCTGAGATTCTCTTTAAAGTTAAGTGAAATCGTCTGGAGGGAGGATGAGTAACCTAAACTAATACGTCGTGGTGGTGAAGGGATTAATGTCAGATCAGAGGAAGGGAAAGCTGTGGGATGTGAAAGGTGGGCGTCCTACATGTAAACAAATGTCTCCGCGGATGCTTTGCCGTTCCAATAATTCCCCACCCCGACGTATACATGAGGGAAATTGTTCAGAACTTCCTCATCTTATAAACTCATTGTACCACGCCCAGCTGTTCTATAAACGCTTGTAGTTATGTCTTGAGATATACAAAACGGTTATGCTTGGTTTGAGAGAGAGAGAGAGAGAGAGAGTCTTGTCACATTGGTAGTAAGGTGTGTGTGTGTGTGTGTGTGACCGCAGCTTACACCGCCACGCTGCTGCACCATAAATCACACCAGGTAATCCATTTTACAGGGACGGTACGGTACGGTATTACAGTGACAGCTTAGAAGAAAAATATTCCATATGGATATCACATGCAATACTGGGTTATTGTGCCTGATCTTTTCCTATAACGATATACAGCACATGTTTACTACGTATTTAATGCAGAGATATAATACGAGTACAGAAACACGCACATACACTATATATATAATTAATGTGTGTGTGTGTAAATTGGACGACAACCAAATTTGCAGAAAAAGATTAAGTATAACCTGTAGAGTAAATGAGAGCAGATTCTGAACAGCAGTGAAAGAGGCAGTGATAATATTGGGAACAACAACAGGTGGCAATTACTCTCTCTCTCTCTCTCTCTCTCTCTCTCTCTCTCTCTCTCTCTCTCAATATGCGGCAGTGGAGTATCGATTTTTTCTTCCCGATGACAATGGATAAAAAAAAAAAAAAATCCTCGATTTCAGTTTAGGACAATTTAATCGGCCAAAACATAAAACTAACTATACCCTTTTCACTCTAACTTGGTCAAAAATTGCCCTTCTTCGTGAATGGTAAGTTGCAGCAATAGATCAACACTAGAATATGTTACTAGACACGAAAAGGTGCTGTGAAAAGTTTGTAGAACCTTAGTAGTGTCTTGTTCTGCCGCTGAGCTACGTGAAATAAGCTGAAATAAAGACAAAAACCTGGACCTGTCAAAGTAGTGTTTAGTGTCATAAACTTGGAATAATCAATGAATCTAGCGCTGAACTGGCTCAGAAGACTGCTAATAGCCTACTCTGAAAGACGCATCTGCTCTCATAAAGGTTAAAACATTACCCACAGTACAAAATATGGTAACAGAAAACGAACATAATTTAAACTTAAATTTTAGATTAAGAGTTACGTTTACGAATCTTGAAATTGAGGAGACGCATCCAGAAAATGTTATGTACCTGACCTAATCGTGAAGCAGTGTAACTGCGACCTGATTAGATTCACACCCATTTTTTTTTTCCAGTTGTTTTTTCTTCCTTTGTTCTGTTATTAAAAAACAAAAAAAATTCCGCCATGTGTTTACTTCCGCGTAGAACTGAAGACTCACGGATCTTTATCTTCGTCAAAACGCCTCTACGTCCATTTCATACGTCACTTTTCCTTTCCACCTCCTCAGTCTGTTATTCACCATAGTCCATTCTACCTTACTACACACACACACACACACACACACACACACACACACATCTCCACTATACACTTTCGCCCCGTTCTTGATACCACGGCCTCAGTTTCTCCCTGATTTCGTTCTATTAAAAATTCCCCTTTTTTTTTGGGGGGGGGGACATTTCATTCTCCATGCACACAGCGCACGTCCGCACGGCCTCAACACCTTCCTCTTAAGCACTTTAGCCTGAGTTTTTTTTTTTTTTTTTTTTTTAATTCTAGTTTGTCATTTTTTTAAGGGTTGTAGACTTCCATGAGGTGACGGGGTTAGTGAAGGCTGCAGCTAACCTCTCCATTTCTAAAAGTTGTTCCGGAGGTAAAAATAATCTGGGTGTAATACAATATAAAACACACCAGCGTATTGAAGGGGTTAATGATACAGCTGCTAGTGTAGGTGAGGATTATTCGGGGTATACTCATATGGTACAGACTAAGGTAGGCCTAACTCCTTCGGTACTGTGAATTCATTGTGGAGACTATAGTTTTTGCTGGTATTATTTGTATTCCGGCCTCAAAGTCTCGTGACGATTCTAGGAGAACCAGAACGAGGAATCTGAAGGGCCCAGGTTATGTGTCCTGGCATGGGTCATTGCTCACAGGAAAAAGAAAATCACATCCTTTATGCGCAGTGAAAGGACATGTCAGAAAGTGTCATATCAGCATTATGTTGTGACCGAGATAAGTTGGTCGTGTCTACTGGAGATATCAATGGGACCTGCACAAGGAATATGAATGGCCCAGGTTGTGTGTCCTGGTGTGGGTCATTGCTGATAGAAAAGAAAAACTCCAAAACTCCCCAGTGAGGTCAAGGTCATTGTAAGAAACAGTAGGTGGAGACTGTAGGCTGTCCGCAGGCTAGTTACAGAGCTGTTGTTATTATTTCTGTTCGTAGTACCAGCAGACGATTTTTATTTTGTTGAAGGGGAGTTTTTTTTTTTTTTTTTTTCAAACTGTGGGGTGTATATCTGAGTTTATATTTGTATCTATATCCATTTATCTGCCTATCTATCTGTATATTTGTATAGATAGATAGATACCTGGATGAGGTTACTAGAGACGTAAAAACACGAGTAATGAATAGAGGTTTGTCGTTGGAGTATCCTAAATCTTAAGTATGTAGAAGACAAGAGCTTGGTAGGCTAGTTGACAGTTTTGTAGATGCCAGTGAGCGTCGTGCCTTGAGAGTAATGTGGGTAAGAGTAAAGTGATGGTCGTTGAAAGAGACGGTGGCTCTCAGTGAATGGAAACAGGCTTCAGTTGGTCAGTTTAAGTACTGTATATTGGTGAAGTGATAGGAAAGAGAGGTAAATATGCAAGAGAAAAAGTAGAAAATAGAGTGGCACAGCGGAAGAAAGTGGATGGTGCTCTGAAGGCCTTGATAAGAAGCAGAGGTCTAAGCGAGGCGGCTGGGAAAGGCTTGCGTGAAGGAGTTTTATTGCCTATTATAACGTATAGGTGTGAGATTAAATGAAAAATGAAGAGTGTTGATGAAGGTGTGTGTAGTGCGAAGCGTGGCCTGGATTGGGAATGATGTGATTCGTGAAAGATGTGGAGTAAGGAAGTCTATGGAAACCAGAGTTGAAGAGAGTGTGGGTAGATGGTACGGACATGTGGAGAGAATGGGTGTGAATAGAATGATGAAAGGGGTATATCGGAGCGAATTTGAAGGTGGCAGGAGGCGTGGTAAATGAGTATGTGAAAAAGAGGGGTATGGGAGATGGTAAGGCTAGGGAACCGACAAGAGATCGAGCTGACTGGATGAATTTTGTGCGGGAGAGTGTATGACCAGAGTTTGGCACCGCCTTTTAACCTGACAGCCGTTGGATTGACTGGGTCGAATAGGTGGACGTCAAGCTACGGGTGGAATAAGTTGTATATATCCGGTGGAGCCAGGATTCTGAGGGGTTGGATGGTGAGTTGAATGGGAGTGTCTCATTCAGTTGGACAAACTTTGGTTAGTATCTCATTCATTTTTTTTTTTCCGGCTCTGAACCCTGCACTTTAGGGTGGGAAAGGTCAGGATGATGATGATGATGGTGATATCTGTCTGCTATATCTATCCATCTGCTGTATATCTATCTATCTGTCTGTCTATCTGTCTGTACACACGTAGACTTCATTGTTACAGTGACTCCCAGACGTCTCTCTGAAACTAAAAATAATCGACTTCAGATACCAGGATTAACCAAATGTATACAAGATATTTCGTATATAATAATGGAGTAATTCCAAATGCACTGGAAGTAACGGAACAAATTACTGCTGGTCGGGTGTTTGGAACGCTCCAGGCTGGGTGACGGTCTTGCCAACATACGGGTTCGATCCCCAAGAGATGACTGGGAGTTTTTCAGTTATGCAATGCCACCAAGGGAAGGCGGCCGGTCATCTACCCTAGACACCCTCTTTCTCTTGGGTCCTTAATCTATCCTAAAGTATTATAGTGTACAGCAGCCTAGCCCCGGTCCCCTATACTTTTAAGGGAGGTAATACGGGACATTCTGTTACTGTATTAAAAGGAAGAGTACAGTTCCACAAACGGGTGTTGGTGAATCATCTTCCTCATAACAGTTATAGTGACATCTATTTTTTTTGGCACCTTAGTTTTGGCGCGCTTGTTTGAACACCGCTAGACCAGCAACTGCGATCCGTTTTAGGCCGATTTACGAGGCAGGCTCTCGCGTCCAAAGGAGAATAAGCCTTGAATACTGTGGTGGTGAGGAAGAAAGTTGAGTATTGTGTAGATGAGGATGAAGGGTGAGTCTAAAGTTAAGGAAAAATGACAGAGGAATTTATATCTTAAGTATGTGGAGGCAAAGGCGAGGGTGAGGTGCGGGAAAGACCACAGAGGAATATAAACCGTAAGTCCAACGGTCAAAGAAGGGAGGTTGCGGTGCGGTGTGGACGACAGATGGCAGCAACACCTCGCCTCCTAACTCACACCTCAACCGCCCTGTTACGAGAGCCACATAAGGCCCTGCTTGTGGTAACGTTCTGCTTGTTTGCAGCACTTAGACCAGGACAGTTACGAATTACGCCTTGCCTTATCATACTTCATATACTTATTGAGAAAATTTAGATGTCCTCCAGAATACTGGAAGTATTACGGTAGTAAAGTGGCATCAGCCTTTATAAACAAAATCAAAGCTTCCTGAAGACAGAAGATTCTGCCTAACCCTGAAATGGACCAGCCTGATAACTATGAATGTCAGACATGTCCAGGGCGCTGAACCTTTTACGATCTATCTATCTATCTCTGTCTGTTCACACACACACACACACACACACACACACACACACACACATATATATATATATATATATATATATATATATATATATATATATATATATATATATATATATATATATATATATATCTGTTTTACGGTTGTATGACCCTCACAGCATAGCACAATATAGGCCTATCCTAAGTGTCCAATAAAACGAAAATTATATAATGAGATAAAATTTTGTCATCATCATTAGCCTGCGCAAGTTCACTGCAGAACAAACTTTGTCTGTTCTGAGCTATATTAACGATTTACATCTTTCCTTCTTGTTTTCTGAATTCCTCTTCCTCTCACGTAGTCTGGATTATCACTCACCCAAGGACTCATTTTTGTGGTCTCTCGAAACGAAGAAAAATTGAATTAATAACTACAGGAGGATAAAGGAAAACAATCATTATATTTTAGATAAGTCAAAATCTTGCCCATAGAAAACAACACGCAACTGCTGAATTACAACCACGTCCTCGTTATGTTGCAAGGCCTGGCGGGGGACACGGAAAAAGTCTTACTGACACGTAAACTGAATTTTGAATCTTCGAATTGAAAGGCTCCCGTGACTAACCAATGCACGCCACGTCTGCATTCTGACAGCGATCACTACGGGATTCAAGAGTGACCAATGTAGTACAAGGTGTAGTGGATGTTTGAGTGGCCCTGGTGAGAGAGGGTAGTGTTTGGAAACTCCCTGTACTGTTGTTTGCAGCTGATACTGTGTTGTTGAGTGAAGACGAAGGGGAGCTGCAAGGCTTGGTGGATGAGTTTGGGAGAGTGTGCAAGAAACGGAATCTAAAGGTGAATGTAGGGAAGAGTAAAGTGATAGTTTTTGAGAGAGGTGAAGTCAGTGAATGTACAGTGAGGCTGGATGGTGAGGAAATGGAATATGTGAGTACGTTTAAGTACTTGGGTAGTGTGATGAGTAAGGATGGAAGTTTGGAGGGTGAAGTGCTTGAAAGGGTACAACAAGGAAGAAAGGTTGCTGGTTCCTTGAAAGCAGTGATAAGAAACAGGGAAGTGAGCATGGAAGTGAAAAAGTTACGACATGACAGTATTGTGATACCAACTCTAACGTATGGAAGTGAAGCTTGGACGTTGCTGGAAGGACACAAGTCAAGAGTGAGAGCAGTGGAAATGAGTTATTTAAGAGGAGCCTGTGGAGTCACATGGAGAGACAGGCTGACAAATGAGGATATAAAGGAGCGTTGTGGTGTGGATGTGGATGTGATAGGAAGCGTTATGAGGAACACACTGAGGTGGTTTGGCCATGTGGAGAGGATGGAGGGTGAGAGACTGATGAGGAGAGTGTATGTGAGTGAGGTGGAGGGGGGGGAGGGAAGGGGAGGCCGAGGATGAGATGGAGGGATGGAGTGGAGAGGTATATGAGAGGGGTGTGTGAGTTGGGAGCGGGGCAGTGAAATGGCGGGGGACAGGGCGACGTGGAGGCGATTTGTTTGTGGCCACCCCGAACGGGATTGAGGCGTCTGGCAATAGATAGATAGGTAGTATAGACAGTGGTGGTAGGTGGTGGCGACCATCATCCACTCACTTGATGTAGTGCTGCGTACTTCTTCCTTAGCCTTTATCATTCTTTTTCTGTGCCTGCCGTCCTCTCTTCCTGTTTCTCCCATTTTTCCTGTCACTTCTTATTGCTTTTCTTTCCTTTACAGGTAGCTTTACATTGAGTGACAAGCCAAATGGTTTCCTGTAAGCCAAGAAACCATTTACAACGCTGGGTGGTAACCATATAACCAAACCATACGTGCTCCCTACGTGTCAACAAGTGGGTTGGTGGAGTGTTAGTGCCCCTCCCCGTAAAACAAATAACTCAAAGTCATGGGGCCACCCCTTACGGGATTATGGCGTCTGGCAATAGATAGATAGATAGATAGTATAGACAGTAGTAAAGTTTAATATTTCACACTGACACCTGTTATAGTTAAATCCTGAACCAGTATCCGGGCCTTATAGCTGCCATTTTGAAAGCAGGATAAGGACAAAGATATTAAACTAAAGGGATAGGAATATAAGGTTTGTTCTGTGAGCCGTGAGGTGCGTGGATATAGCCTTGTTATAATTTGTCGTGTAATTATATAATCGTTGTGGTTGTTAGTGGTGACCCTGGTAGTGATGGTGATGGTGATGTTGGTGAATGGTGGTGGGTGACGCCCGTGGTGGGTTATAGCGTCGGTGGATGGTAGTGTGGTAGGGATGGTAGAGAGTAGTTGTGATAAGTAGATATTCACGTTCTGACATCCCATTATCAGAATACACAATTCTAACCCTGCCAGTCTGAAGGAATGTGGTGAAAATTATGTTTGCGATTCTGTATGGCATTGTGAGGATCGTTTATACCTAACTACTGAAAACGACGGGGGAGTAAATGATAAACTTATTGTGTGTTTCGCATCATGTTCAGTATTTTATTCACCCCCTCCTATAGCAAACAAACCAGATCACCAAAATATAATCACCTCTTACACGGCCCTTGACCCCCATATCCAGAAAAATCCGTTGACATCCATCCGTAACTTTTTAAAATTATATCGTGGACAAAGACAAACGGGGATGAATACATTACCTCCCCCAATATCGTTTGCTGAGGTAACGATTTCTCTTCAGTGAAAATAACACCCAACTCCACAGTGACATTAACACAACGCTGAGTAAATGAAAGACGTGACAGGCGTTTGTTCGTCAGTTGCTCTTTAACAGCTGTCACCTAACCGTTTAAACCTCCCGCCCTCAGCCTCCGTTTTGAAGTGACCACATGACAAGGCGTTTCATCTTCTGGCGCCAAAGAAACAACGGTGTCTGTGGGTTCTGGCTTGCAGGATCTCTCTCTCTCTCTCTCTCTCTCTCTCTCTCTCTCTCTCTCACACACACACACACACCGCTCGCTGGTGCAGTGGTAACGTTCTCGCTTGCCAACTGGTGGACGGGAGTTCGAGCCTTGCTCAGGTTGCGAAAAGTTTCACTGACGAAGTGGATGGTTACTGTCCCCCTTGAGCATGGGAACGCGTGTGTGAAGGTTACAGTCTTGCCCTTAGATCGGACTATATGAGCTCTCAGCTCCCTTCCGGGGGGGTAAAAGCTGACGATCACGACCATCAAGTGATCCTGACCGACCCGGTGAATTACACACACACACACACATACCAATCCCGCTATGTGTATATTTCGCGGTGCGTAAGAAAAACCACTTCCAACTCAACTATTTTTGCCACCACGAAACAATATTTATTAAACTTAGGACTGGCCTCTTGTAGTGAAGGGGTTAATGACAGTTATATCTTACCCCTCTAACTTGAAATAAATAAATAAATAAATAAATAAAATACCCAAAGCTGAACAGAATCGTCAGGAAATAACGGGAAAAAAGTTGCTAACATTCTTACGGGAGTACAATATGGTCTTCACACAAATTGCCATGTTGGATTACTGAACACACAAAAATATAGGATTTCAAAATTTGCGTGTTTAATTGGTTTGCCATTTTACCCCATAAATCCCCCTTGAAATGCTTAAATATCTATCTATCTATCTATCTATATATATATATATATATATATATATATATATATATATGAAGAAGTGAAGGAACGTTGTGGGGTAGATGTGGATGTGGTTGAAAAGATTAGGAGAAATACACTGAGGTGGTTTGGACATGTGGAGAGAATGGAGAATGAAAGACTGACTAAGAGGGTGTATGTAGGTGAGGTGGAGGGAGGGAGAGGGAGGGGTAGACCGAGGATGAGGTGGAGGGATGGAGTTGAGAGGTATATGAGGGAGGGGGGGGTGAGTTGGGGGGAGGGGAGTCAAATGGTGGGTGACAGAGTGACTTGGAGGCGTTTTGTCTGTGGCCACCCTTTGCGGGATTAGGACGTCGGGCTATATATATATATATAGATATATATATATATATATATATATATATATATATATGTGTGTGTGTGTGTGTGTGTGTGTGTGTGTGTGTGTGTGATGGAGCAATTGGCCCTAGGAACAATTGTGCTAAGTTTGAACCGAACTGGTGAAGAACGAAACGGAATGGCGCCAAATTGAAAAAGCGTCTGGAAGATAAGAGAAAGAAACGGAGGAACTACAGTAGCTTTCCACATTTTTGGTATGGAGAGAGAAACCTAAATACATCATCAGCTTTATTTATTTATTTATTTATCTTTTTACGTACTGCAGGTGATAAATTATGGTGGCGGGAAAAGTAAATTTCGTATTATCCATTTTAACTGTGAATTGCTCCGCTACCTTTTACTTCGGCTAACGTCAGCTGATTTTACGACGTTCGAAAGAAATTTAGGGCTCCAGAATGTAAAATAATAATAATAATAATAATAATAAATAAATAGATCACTTAACATTTTAGGCGACGAGAGAATTTCAAATAATGCTGAAGTTACAACGGGCAGGTGGCAGAGACTTATCACATTCAGATGGTTAACCTGTTCAGTATGATGACTCCTCCTTGTAGCTTATTCTAGGCAGGTGTGGAGTGAGGCAGGTGTGGGGGTGAGGTAGGTGGGTGTGGAGTGAGTACGTAGGTGTGGAGTGAGGCAGACTAGTGACAACCCGTGTCTGTCACCCTCCACACCGTCTAAAGCGGCTGCGGTCACCATGATAACGATGCTAGACCGCTCTGTGTATGTATGTGTGTGTGTGTGTGTGTGTGTGTGTTGAGGCAAGACCCACCCAGAAGGCAGTCATGTTGAATCCGAATTATAGCGAAAACCTTCGTACTTCGCATTTTAATCCATATTTTACCAACCAAACTGATTCAGGAACAAATGCATATGTTTGCCGTGTAGCTGACTCTCACTGGCCAAACCTACAGCTCGTTCTACCTTTAAAATAACAATTACAGTGGCCCAGTATTTTCCTGAGTGATTTACCTTAGAAACCAGTCAGTTCAATAGTCAACTCGAGTCTGTGTAGATCACGTTTGGGTTTTTCGTTACATTTCAAACCTTTCCGCGTGCATTCAGAAGCAGTCGTTCAATTTAAAGTCCATTGAAGCCGTTTTGGGGCTGAATAAGGGAGGTCAGGTTCAGTTTTCTGTCTGGTGAGGTTCTATAGGTCAGTGAAGGTTCAATTAGGTTAGATTAGTTCAGGTTAGGTAAGCAAAAAATCTGTTCAGGCCTTCAAGCTTCTTCTTCTTCTTCTTCCGCCTCCTCTTCCTCCTCCTCCTCGTTGTTGTTGTTGCTATTGTTGTTGTTCTTCCTCCTCCTCCTCCTCCTTCTCCTCGTCCTCCTCCTCCTCCTCCTCCTCTTCTAATTCCAGCCCAGTCTTGCCAGTGTTCATTCATTCATACTGTTCAGACTACAAGTGCAATTACATTCTTCGTAGCCCTTTCACCCAGTCAGTTCCAATCCTTTAGAGCGTGTGTAGGGCCGGAGAGGTCACTGTGATGATGAGTCTTGTAGGTTGGGTAACATGGGCAAATTGAAGGAAAAAGAAGAAGAAGAAAAGGAGAAAAAGGGGAGGAAGAAGGAAAAAAGAAGACGAAGAAAAAGAAGAAGAAATGAAGAAAAAGAAAAGAGAAGAGGAAGAAGGAAAAAAAGAAAGGAGAAGAAAAGAAGAGGAAGGAGGAAAAAAAAGAAAGGAGACGAGGAAGAAGGAAAAAGAAAAAAAGAAAAGCAACAAATGAGAGCAAGCACACACCACTCTCATAAACCTGTTGCCTTGTGACAGTTAAAAATTTAAATGTGTGTGTACCCTGGTCGGATGGTGCATATAATGTAGTGCGACTGTGTTGTTCTGGCGAGCCGTGTGTTTGACTGGAGGAGTGTCGTTGGTTGGTCGTGGGTACATCTGGTGTTATGGGAACTTACAAGTGTGCGGAGATATTGGTATTGTTTATATTTTCTCCTTAACAAAAGGTCTTCTTCCTAAACATGTGAGATACTGTATTCTTGCGATGAAACAGGCTCACACGCACCTCTTCCCTACCGATTTATTTCCCAAACTACCCATTAATATCCCATTTTTTGCGTCTTATATCTTTTTAATGTCGACATCGATTGCATGAATAACACACATTTAGTAACGGAGCAGAAGCAGAAATAAACCGGTAAGGAAGAGGTGTTTGTAAGCTTCCTGACCGCATCAGAATACCACCCAGTATGTTACCGCTAGAAGAGACCTTGACTTTTGTTTACACTGTCGCTATACAGGACTGATATATGGTGCTTTGAGAGTGAGAGACGCCACCAGCCAAAGACTTTCCATGATCTTGAAGCTTTGTCACACCCCACTTACTCTCACTGGAGGGAAATTTGAAAGATACCGTCTGTTTACAAGTGTTGGTGCCACTGTGTGTATGTTACGGTGTCGCATCAGTGTTATAGTGTACAATATGTCACAGTCGCGGGCCGGCTTCTGTAATTCCTTCACCAAGAGGATGGCTTTTTTTCATAGTATTTTTATTATCTGGACGATTTTATTTAGCTAAGGAGAGATTTGAAGGACTGGAAGGGTTAAATATGGCCTTCATTAACCCCTTCCGTACGAGATGTCTTGCTAAAGGGGGAGGTAACACGAAGAAACTAATACGTCCTTGTAGTGAGGGGATTAAACAAAATGTCGCCAAGTATGTGTCACGGTGTTGGAAGCTTCACTGAATGGAGATGAAGCTTGCAATGAGCTCTGGGGGGGGGGAGAAAAAAGAATAATCAGAAAACAGTTATGTGTGTATGGATGTCATTAGTTTGAAAATTTGTATGGTTGATGCCTTGATTATGGAATGTTCTGGGAGTTGAATGATATTGTATTGAGCGAGAGATCTTTCGTGTCAACAGGGAGGCATGGAGGCTGCTCAGAGAGTTTTGTGTTGGAGGCAGTGAGTTTTGGAGAGGAGAGAGGGTGGTACTGCATTTAGTAACATCGCGGTACGTATGAAAATTCAAACGGACGCGGTACATATGAAATTCTAACGGAATATAGATACAAAATAGACTATTCCTTAAAACTACGTGTCTGTTAATGTCCCCCAAGAGAGCCTGCGTTGGAATATGTGCATGTATACACCACCATATTAACACACGCTCGCTGGTGCAGTGGTAACGCTCTCGCTTGCCAACTGGTGGACGGGAGTTCGCGCCTCGCTCAGGTTGCGAAAAGTTTCACTGACGAAGTGGGTGGTTACTGTCCCCCTTGAGCAAGGGGACGGGTGTGTGCGTGTGTGAAGGTCACAGCCTTGCCCTTAGATCGGACTATATGAGCTCTCAGCTCCCTTCCGGGAGGGTAAAAGCTGACGATCACGACCATCAAGTGATCCTGACCGACCCGGTGAATTACACGGTAGAAGAACTGCCCCTAAAACGAAGTACTGTTTGACCTCTCATATAACCTTTGTCTGAAAAACCATAAACTGCGTCCTCCCGAGCCCTTAGCAAATGTCTACAGGCCATTGGTGTATTTTATGCCTAACGTCCAACAACAAGTCCTTATTTTTTTTTTATATTCTCATTTCCCATCACTCGACTCTTTCCTTTCGTCCTTTCTAGTTTTCGATAACCATATTTGATTAATAGGATGTATGGAGGTGAAGGCGATGTGACAAAGCGGAGAGGACGACCAGAAACAAAACATGTGGTAGGTGGTGGCGACCATCATCCACTCACTTGATGTAGTGCTGCGTACTTCTTCCTTAGCCTTTATCGTTCTTTTTCTGTGCCTGCCCTCCTCCCTTCCTATTTCTCCCATCTTTCCTGTCACTTCTTATTGCTTTTCTTTCCTTTACAGGTGGCTTTACATTGAGTGACAAGCCAAATGGTTTCCTGTAAGCCAAGAAACCATTTACAACGCTGGGTGGTAACTATATAACCAAACCATACGTGCTTTCCTACGTGTCAGCAAGTGGGTTGGAGGGTTAGTGCCCCTTCCCGTAAAACAAATAACTCAGTCAAATGACCACCCCTGACGGGATTATGGCGTCTGGAAGTAGATAGATAGATAGAAAGGTAAAACGGAGGAGTATTATGAAAAGTGTGGCATCAGTTTGTATAGCGAAGTAATTATGAACTTAGACATATTTTTGCCACCCTTTTTGGACTTAAGGATACAGTGGCAAGCAAACTGATGTATCTCTTGTAATTCAATTTCTCTTACTGCCTCGTTTCTTCCCAGTGACTGTATATATCAGGCACTTACTATCCTACCTCTAACCTCAAAAACATGACCATTAGACAATTGGGGGGGAACTTAGCAAGAATTTTCCCCCCTCCCTGCACGCCATCCTGCTTCATATCACCTCTCTCCTGGTCCCTTCACCTCCTTCATGCTGTCCTTTCACTTTCAGCCGTGATACCTAAATGCTTCCTCCCACGACACGGTAGTTTTAAAATATTACCCTGCTTGCTTATTCTACCTTATTATTGGTTTGTGTTTTCTGATTTCACCTCTCTCTCTCTCTCTCTCTCTCTCTCTCTCTCTCTCTCTCTCTCTCTCACACACACACACACACACACACACACACACACACACACACACTCTCTCTCTCTCTCTCTCTCTCTCTCTCTCTCTCTCTCTCTCAACTAAGCCACTCACACAACTACAAACCAAGCCTCTCTCTCTCTCTCTCTCTCTCTCTCTCTCTCTCTCTCTCTCTCTCTCTCTCTCTCTCTCTCTCACACACACACACACACACACTCTCTCTCTCTCTCTCTCTCAACTAAGCCACTCACACAACTACAAACCAAGCCTCTCTCTCTCTCTCTCTCTCTCTCTCTCTCACACACACACACACACACTCTCTCTCTCTCTCTCTCTCTCTCTCTCTCTCTCTCTCTCTCTCTCTCTCTCAACTAAGCCACTCACACAACTACAAACCAAGCCTGCCTAAAATTCAATAAGCCTTGGTGGTGAGACAGGAATGAATCTCCTTGGTTACTAGTGAAATCAACCCTCTAATTTGACAACACCTGGCCTTCAACTGCTATCAGATTGGGAAAAAACATGATTCAGCCTCAAGAAACATGCATCATTCTCGAGATAAGTGTGATAAGGGTGAGGAAGCAAGTACTGAGTGTGTTACGGGAGAATTAAAACACAGACTCCTCCGTGTGGTTCTATAGGCATCGTTTCTGCTCTAGGAAGGAGGTGAAGCTGAGGAATTTCGAACGAGTGATGGGCTGATGGATGCGTGACTCTTACCTGGCACTGTGTTTATAGTTGATTTTTTGTACTTTCTTGTTTTGTATTTTGCTCCCGCCCCGTTAAGTGGGAAAGAGTTAAGAAGAAGGAGGAGGAGGAGAGGAAGAAGAAGACGAAAAGGAAGTAAAAAAGATGAAAATAAGAAATCGAAGAAAAAGGAGGAGGAGGAGGAAGTGGAGGAGGAGGAGGAGGAGGAGGAGAAGAAGAAGACAAAGAAGAAGAAGAAGAAAGGATAATGGTGATGATGATGATGATAAAAATAATGATCATCATCATCATCATCCAATCCTACGTTGCCCCATGAGGAGCGTAGGAGCCCAGGGCTAGGCAGTTGGTCCTGACATTTAAGATGAGTGACCAGCCTCACTCAGCCCTGAGTGGCATTACATGAGCAATCAACCCCAATCACCCCTCGGATATAAACCTTCACCGGCTCAATCCGATTAGAGCGCAATAATTACCCACTAAACCACCAGGCGCCAAAATTTGGTTATATGGTTACCACCCAGCGTAGTAAATGGTTTCCTGGTGTACAGGAAACCATTTGGCTTGTCACTCAGTGTAGAGTCACCCACAGGCAGAAGGGAGAGGAAAGACAGAAGAGGGAGTGTAAAGTCACCCATAGGCAGAAAGAAGAGGAAAGAATGAAGGAAAGAAAGACAGAAGAAGATGGAAGGAAAGAAGGATGGAGGATAGGACAGGGCAGACACCCAAGAGCAGCACTACTTTGAGTGAGTGGATGGTGAGCGCCCCCACCTTAATAATAATAATAATAATAAGAAGAAGAAGTGAAAAGAAAATGAAGAAGAAGAAAAAGAAGGACGAGGAAGAAGAGCAAAGAAGAAGACGAAGAAGATGCAGGCAACAGAACACATCTTCCATCGTTCTACTTACACGATCAATTACAGGCTGTGGTGTACGGCTTATTAGATACGATATTTAGCAACCACGGAGATCAGTGGGACAGAGAAAGTTTGGCCTTGGATACAGAGAAACTACCGCAATGATTAAACTACGTGGATTGGTGACCGTGGTGATGAGAGAGGGGTGTGTGAACTGGGAGCAGGGCAGCGAAATGGCGGGGGACAGGGCGACATAGAGGCGATTTGTTTGCGGCCACCCCTTACGGGATTAAGGCGTCTGGCAATAGATAGATAGAGTGACAGATAAATGACCGTAGTGACTGGTGGGTTGTGTTTGCTAGTGTACCCCAGATTTATCACTATTCTTATTATTTTTGTTAGCTTCGTAATATGGTATGTGTATGAGGGTGCTGTGTGCCTACTTTTTACCGTTCGTCGTGGTGAAAAACTTAGGTTAAATCTTTACTCAGCCAATACTTCCAGACTTGCAATATTTATCTTTACAGCTTCACAGTCTGTACTCCCACCTACCTAACCATCCACCATGAAGCCAGATCATCTCACCAATTCCTTTTTTTCTTTTTCTAATGCTAGGAAGAAGGAACCAAAGGCCACAAGCCCGCAAGGCCACATCCTTCCCTTTCGCCAGAGGAATAATGATACAAGAATACATTACAAAAGTGTGCCAAAACTTCTGATCTCGAAACTCTTGCCAGGATAAAAACTGTATATTTCGCACATCGACTCGTAACCCGAATCGATCTGAACTGACATTTTTTTTAATGCAAGGAAGAAGGAACCACAGGCCAGGAGCCCGCAAACCGTTCCTTAAAAACAAACAATAAAAAAAAAATAATGCCAAATTCAAGATCCGTTCATTTCTAGATGCCTGGACACACTGCGTTTGAAAGACTGGAGATCATACGAGTAGGAAGTAGGGAATACAGACAAGTACAGCAGAGTTGGGGATGCGATTGTGGTGGTGGGGTCCGGGGAACAGGCCATATCTTTGCATGGTAAGTCACATAGAGATTTTAAGGAACGCTCAGTGGTGTAAGGAACAAAAAATTTCCATCATCCGAAGGGTCACACAACTGGCTTGGGGATATGTGAAACAGCGGCGTATCCAGGATTTTCATTAGGGAGCAGGTTAAAACTAGCGCTAGCAGGTTTTTATATGAGCGCAGCGAACTTATGCAACGGGAGAGGGGAAGGCGAGGGGAGGGTTTATAGCAAGTAAGTATTAAGCCCTTCGCTTCATTGGTTTATCATTCTACTGTTATGGTCACCTGATTTTGATAACAATAAGTACTTTCAAATTTGTCATATGCAGTGCTAAGGAAAAGATGTTATTCGTAGCAAGTGATGAGATTGGAAAAGAAACCCAGGGCTCTTGACTATGCCACTGCGGTTCAGTTGGTCTCTATGATCCTTCTGGCCACGTCAATGGTCTGAAATAGTCTAGAGTACCCTCTCCATGTCTATCTATCTGTCTGTCTATCTATCTGTCTGTCTATCTATCTATCTATCTGCCTATCATCCAGTCCCGTTTTGCCCTGTCAGAAGCGTAGGAACCTGGGACTAGGCTTCTCAGTCCCGACATTTAAGGCGAGGGTGACCAGCCTTACCCATCCATCAGCGGCATTATGTGAGGAACAAACAACCACTCCTCGGATCAAAACCCTTACAGGCTCAGTCCGGCTGAAGTGACTGAATCCACTAAACCACCAGGTGTCATTTGGTTATATGGTTACCACCCAACATCGTAAATCGTTTCCTGGTTTATAACAATATTTGGCTTGTCACTCAGTGCAGTCACCCCAGCACTGTATCGAATGAGCGGACGGTGCTCGCCCTCCCTTACCATAACAAATAATGGCAATAAATATGGTCTGCTACTGCGAACTTTCTTTAGGGAAAGCACAGAGACAACAATGAAGATCCTGTTCCCTTAGCGTCCACCACCCGCTGCTGACGTCATGGTACTGTATTTACACTATGAGTCGTCAGCGTCCAGATGGCGCCCACCATTAATGCATTACTGTTAACGTGGCCTCAATATCGTTACTGTCTGTTTCCACACTTATTAGTATGACTTCAGAATAAGTTGAGGAAATATAGCATCTCTGGACCAGACGTAGTGCTTACCAATACAGTTTTGGAGACATGAATATTGCTTAAAAACGGGAGTGAACGGTGAGGGGCAGGGGTGTGTGTGGAGATAGGTGTTACCTTCGCTTCTTTGCACAGATGACGCTGATACGGTACTGCCTTCGTGCTGTTAATACTGTGCTTGTTAGGGGACCACATCAGACCTACAGAAATTCGGTTAGAAGTGGATTGGTGATTGAAATGGCGAGGAAGTGGGAGGACGAGGGAGTATGGAAGAGGGGTGAAAGGAAAGTGGGGAGGTGAGGTTGCAGAGGAGAGCAGTGACAGATGACGTATTGAAACTGAGTACTCGAAGGTGTAGACATGCAAGAATAAGACGAATGATGATGATGATGATGATAATTATGATGATGATGATGATGAGTGTGCAAAGGTGTAGGCATGAACAACTGTGATGGTAGGAAATAAGCTGTATTCCACTTTACGTAATCAGCAACGGTGGTGAAAGGCAACGCTGCTTTCTTTGTCCATCGCACGCAGCCTTTTCCGTATACTACACTCTAGTAGAAACTCACCTGGTGGAATTTTACGTGTTGTGGGGGCGCCTCTGTCTGCTGGTGTGGGCGTAGGTGTGGCAGTGGGAGTACGAGATAAATAAATGATGCAGGGAGGGCACTTAAAACGAAAACCAACCCGTCCACACAACAAATCGCCCCTCGGAATGGAAGCAAAGTTTTAACAACGTGAAGTGCCTGGCCAGAAGGTGGAGGTGAAGAGACAGGTGTGGGGTGAGAGTGGAAGAGTCAGGTGCTGGGACGGAAGGAAGGAAGGAAGCTGGGAAAGGCAAAATAAATCCTTGACAACAACCACCACCACCACAACAACCACTACAACAGCCACTACAACAGCAACCACTACAACAACAACCACTACAACAGCCACTACAACAACAGCCACAACAACAACAGCCACAACAACAACAGCCACCATAACAACAACCACTACAACAGCCACAACAACAACAACCACTACAACAGCCACAACAACAACAACCACTACAACAGCCACAACAACAACAACCACTACAACAGCCACAACAACAACAACCACTACAACAGCCACAACAACAACAACCACTACAACAGCCACTACAACAACCACCACCACAACAACCATTACAGCATCCACTACAACAGCCACTACAACAACAACCACTACAACAGCCACTACAACAACAGCCACTACAGCAACCACCACAACAGCGACCACTACAACAACAACCACTACAACAACAGCCACTACAACAACAGCAACAACAACAACAGTAATCAAAAACATATAAATGGAAATGATAATAATAATACACACGAACTGCAAAAACAACAGTAATAATAATAATAATAATAATAATAATAATAATAATAATAAAAATGATAATAAAAAAAAAAATAATAATAATAATAATAATGAAGTGTAATAAGGACTTCAAGTGATGGAGGGGAGAGCAGAGTAGTGGGGGATGTGGGAGGCTATGTTGGGGTGTGGGGAGGGTGGGGTGTGGGTAAGGTGAGGTGGCCAGGAGATGGGGAGGTGTGGGTGTGCTGTGGTGGGGTGTGGGAATGGCGGGGTATGTGGAGTGAGAGATGTGGGGATGGTGGGGTGTGAGGATGGTGGGATGTGGGGGACCATGCGAGGTAAGGTGTGGACAGAAGGTGAGGTGTGGGGAGGGTGGAGAAGGGAGGGAAGGGTTGGGTGGGGAAGGGAAAGCAGCAGGCGGGTCGTAGTGGAAGGTGGAAGTGGAGAGGGAAGGAGTGAGGGAGGAGTGCTGAGGTGGGTGGTGGGTTGTCAGTAAGCTGGTGGCACAGTCAGCAGCACAGCACACACCAGCACGCTCAGACCCTCAGTGTTCCTTCTCCTTATTCCTCTCACCAGTCGAAGCAACCTCAGATCATCGCTTCACAGGTCTATCAACTATTCATCTGTTATCTGCTTAATCCTAGAAATAATTCACGTCGACTGCGGTAAACATGCCTCCAAGCGTCTTTATCACCCTTCATGGATATCCCAGCAAATATTTCCTAACCACTGCAGCTTTCATTACAATAGGGTAATAATGGTTCCCAACTTCACACACCACAGAGGAGAGGGATGATCACGGATTGGTATGGTCGAACGAGTGGTGACAGAATTATAACATGGTATACTCTGCCCTCGTTAAGCTGGCCCTGAATTGCCATCTCTTCATCTTGAATAAGGAGAAGGACAAGAGAATAACACTGTAACAGAGACCCGTGGAATGGTTGTATCTTTGGCTGTAGTATTTCATTATTCAACCATTGAGCTACGTGAAATATGCTGCTAGAAACTGAAAATCTCCGCTATGTGAAGGTGGACGAACTACAGTGACGGAGTTGTGTTGGAATAAGTGAACAGACTGGAAGAATTATACAAAGTTGTTTACTAGGGAGACACAACAGTTTCAACACGACTTGGATCTTCTTCAAAACACAAGGGAACCAACTGGAGACAAGCCGCCAGGTAGAGTGCACAGTGTCCCTCGTGTATCAACAGTGGCACCCTGCACACTCCATTCTGCCCAGCGATTCATTGTATACACCTCGTGCTGAACAAGAAGAGGCTACGCTCCTCCTCCACAGCCCCGCCACCCTTCATAAACTAACGGTAAATCAAAGGACCGTATTATTATCGTCAGGTGTGGTCACCCTAGAACTTCTTCCTTTCCAGTTTGTTACACGACATTGTAAGTTAAAATTCTGAAGTATTTTATTACGTAATTCTGCATATTTCGGTATCACGGTCAAAAATTTGCTGACATTCCTCTGTCGGCAGTGGCGATGGAAGGATAGACTTTTTTTTTTCTTCTCTCTCTCTCTCTCTCTCTCTCTCTCTCTCTCTCTCTCTCTCTCTCTTAAGATGGTGACATGAAGCACATAGACAGAGCGAGATAAGGATGGATGAATTTCTGACCTTCGAGGAGTAAAACATGGAGAAGGGGACACAGTGCTGGCAGGAGACTGTTGAGGAATTATTGTTCATGAGAGTCCGTCCATATTATACAGAGATACATAGCACAGAAAAGAATACTGGTGTAATATAGACTGTGAATTGCGAAAGGGAAGGTGCTAGACAGATTGTAAACCCAACGAGAAAATAATCCAAAACTTTGTAGGCGGTAATGAAGGTAGGATCCAACATGGCTCACGATGGCATAAATAGTTCCTTATGTGATTTGTGATTAAGTTCAAAAGTGGAAAAATTACTCCTCTTTTCATTTAGGATTTATGTCATTAACCATAAATTTTACCACCTGTTAACTTTTTTTGCAACTCCGCGAAGTAACATGACTCATTCTGGATAAAGGAACTACAGTAGGTACAGGTTTCATACAAGCTCAGGCCAAGTTGCGTGTCACATAATTATAGCAAGTGTATATGTTGGACTCTAAGTAAAACAAAAGAAGTGCAGTGTAAAAGCAGTACTTCTCAAATGTCACCATATTTTTAATGATTTATTCGTAAGGTAATTTTTTGATAATACAAGGAAGAGGAACCCAAGGCCAGGAGCTCGCAAATTGTTACCACCAAGAAAGAAAAATAACATAGCCAAATACAAGATCCGTTCAACTGACAGCTTTTTCACACAGCATTACACGAGAAAGACTTAGAATACTGCATAACCTACTAGAGGGCCAAGGCAGTCAGCTATTTTGCCAGTCTCGGCCTCGGTACAGCACGATCCGCAATGGTCAGTGTTAAATCCGGGACCCAAGATGTAATGCTGAGTGAACAGGGAAACAGACTGCGGTCTAAAGTCTGATTTAATAGTGAAAATGTGAGTAATTCAACATTTAGCCTGACCCCCTTTAGGAGAGAAATAACTGCTCAGGGAAATTGTGGGAAGTGACCGTCTTGTGGGCCTGACTTGTGGTTTAGAGCACAGTTCTCTGGGGTCACGCGTTAGTTAATACTCTCACAAGCATAGTAGATTAGCAACGGCCTGTGTGTGTGTGTGTGTGTGTGTGTGTGTGTGTGTGTGTGTGTGTGTGTGAGCAATTAATCTCTTCAGCCTGAGGACGTCTATCTATCTATAGCCCGACGCCCTAATCCCGCAAAGGGTGGCCGCAGACAAAACGCCTCCAAGTCACTCTGTCACCCACCATTTGACTCCCCTCCCCCCAACTCACCCCCCCTCCCTCATATACCTCTCAACTCCATCCCTCCACCTCATCCTCGGTCTACCCCTCCCTCTCCCTCCCTCCACCTCACCTACATACACCCTCTTGGTCAGTCTTTCGTTCTCCATTCTCTCCACATGTAATTCGTGTTTTTATTCCCGTTATATCTGTACGATTTAATTCAGGTTTAAAATCATCGAACTGGAGAGATTAAATACCTTCAATAAATCCCCCATTAAGAGATATCCCCTAAGACTTTATCGTACTGAAGGGGCGAAGGAAAAACGAGAGCATTCAAATATTCAAATTCGTTCTTATATCAATACTATAAATAATTCTACCCTTCATATTTCCCTGGGTAAGAACATGGTATCAAAATTCTCTGCTAGCTACTTCGTCACCTAATGTAGTGCTTCGTAAAAAGTGATGGAGGAAATAATATCGTTATGTATTGCATCTGTCTCTGTCGGATACGTTTATGTGAAGCTACAGAATGTGGTGGAAGTTTGGGGCGTATCAGATAGAACCAGGATTCCGGGGGCTTGAATGATGAGTGAATGGAAGCGTGGCCTGTTGGACTGGGCAAACTCAGGCTGTCTGGAAGTTACTACTCCTTACCCTGCCCTAGGGTGGGAAAGGAAGTCCGGATGATGATGATGATATTAGGTCTGCTTAAAATATGAATTCTTCTCAGGTTGTGATGCAGAAGGTAAAGCAGTGTTGTCAGGTATTAAGTTTTGGAGAGAAATATCAGATTATACAGTTACATAAACCATGGGAAGTTGTGTATGCATGCCTGTATTTGATAACAATAAAAAAATTCTGGTGCCACTTGATATCGTTTTGTAAATTGAAGTGTAAACACATTAGAGGTAACGGCATTTACAGAGAGAAAAAAATGCATTGAAGAATAGCATCTTAAAGATAGATTTTTATTTGCATTGCTGAAATTCATCGAGGGTGTCTGTAAATACATACAAGTAACAGCTGTAATTTTGTTGCGGACCAAGAAATGCGCCAAGTTAAAGGAATTCGATTCATGTACAGTATATATAAAGTTATGTTATTTACGATAAGTTTAGGTAATACAAATTACACTCAGCTTAATAATAATAGTAATAATCATCATCATCATCATCATCATCATAACAAAGGTATATCAGTAATATTGTTAGGAAGTCTTAAATCGTCCATGTTTGAAAAAATAAAAAAGGCGAAGAATTCCAATACACGTCTGCCTGGTGATAATCATCTCAATATCGCGCTCTGCAGGAAAGGAGAAATATAAAAAAATCGCCGCCGCCTCTCCTCGGACCCTCCATAAAGTGAGAAAATTGCTAAAATGGTCGTATATATCTGTCTCAGTAGGATTAGGTCACAGTTACAATGCTTCACGGTTAAGACAGGTCCGTTAGTTTGGATCTGATTGGCCTCTACTTACATTCTGGAGATTAGTGGATTAATTGCTGTGTCCATGAATCTCCAATACCAGACGATAAAAGCCTACCACACCCACCTGACAGAACCAGTCTAACCAGCAACGAAACTCTGCCCTAACCCTGTTCACCATATCGGTTATTTCTTTACCTTGTGGAAGAGACTATACACGGATCTCACCTTTGTCCGCGGAAAGGTGACGGCGGTATGTTTCCATGTTCCACTTCCCTCCCTTCTCCCCCTCCCCCCCCTAAAAAAAAAAGAAACTCCAGTCAGGTCATACTGCATATCGGGGAACTCTAACCTTAGTCCCGTTGAATCCATGAAAATTTTTTATATGAGATCCAGCAGCAAAAATATTTCACTTTCGTTTGTGTCACTATACGTGCGGAGTACTTGTTGATCAGAAAAGAATGAATGCGTCGGTAGCAATCATAGATAGTCCCACGCTGCGTAAATCTTGACCGGGGTAAACATCTGCCAGTATGTAAAGTTTCGTGTTGCTAGGTTAAAAATGATGACCGTGCACAAAGGCATTGGCCAGGAATCCCGGGGGCCGCCCCCTGCCCTAGTTAGGGTGGCCTTTGGGGTTTAGCTCTACCTAAAACGTGACCCCAGTATAGTTCTACCATTGTGCAAAATTTCATGTTCTTAGCTAACAAAACTATGGCATTGTCCTCCCTGTGGGCCACTGCCCTCCCCCCCCCCCGTACCCGCCCGTGGAGGGTTGTCATTAGGGATCTCATCCTGCCTAAACGTGGCCAAGGTAAACGCCTACTAATATGCAAAATTTCGTGTTCTCGGGTTAAAAACTATGGCCTTTGGGGGCCTCCCGCTCCCCCGTGAGGGGTGACCATCGGAAGTTCCACCTTTCCTAAAACTTGGCCGGGGTGAGCATCTATCAGTACGCAATATTTCATGTTCATCGGTTGAAAACTTTGGCCGTCCATAATGACTTTGGCCGAGACCACCAGGGCCCGTCCCTTCTGTGGGGTGCGGTGCTCGGGAGTGAGGCTCTAACATTTGCAAAAATTCGTGTTCTTGGGTAAAAAAAAAAAAAAAAAAAAAAAAACTGCCATACCTAACGGTTTTGAATGGGACACCCAGGGACTACCGCCTCCACTGGGGCGCCCCTCGTTGGTTCCACCCTGCCTGAAAACTGGCCCGGGGGAAGGTCTACCTTCGTGCAAAATTTAGTTTTCCTGTGACTCCCATAAGGCCAGGACCCCATTCTTCAAGAAAGTATATTAGCTAAGTAAATGAATGAGTGACTTATCGACAAGCACTGATTTTGGCACCCTTGTGGGTGGGTGGGTGGGGGAAATCACTTTGTCTCTCTCCTAACTCACTATATCTTCATTCCACTTCCAGCGAGAGTTTTATTCAGTCGCTTCATCATCGTCATCTCCGACGCCTTGCTTTCTGCTGTGAACACACTCCTCTTCCTTTTGCCTTCACTCTTACCAATGTACTGCTCCAGTTTCGTCTTCAGTACCACATATGGTTTGCCAAGTCCAACATTACCCTCAGTCTCACTTTCGAAGACTTTCTTTCGCATCCTGTCTATGTGCATTATTTGAATATGTCCGTATCATTCACTTCTTGTTTTTTAAAATATCTATCGAAAAGAACCAGAAGTGCACCTGAATAAGTGTTTTCCTCTCCCCGTGACTCACCTCCAATCTCCAATCTGTCATTCCATCCCACCCCACCCTCATTTGTGGCCTTATATCTGAGATCCCGCCATGCCAGCTGTGGGCGGTGAGGCAGGGAGGAGTGCGCCATTTGTTGACGTACGCGGTGGCAACAGTCGGCGGGGGTGCGCAATTAGCTCGCCGCCGCACCGCACACTTTTCACTTATCGCCCACAATGAGTTCAGGCCCACTTTCTGCCGCTTCCTGCTGCGCTGTCGTCGTCGCGTACTTTTGCAACCATAAATACTGCCTCACATCCTTACGATAAATAACGAGACGATGAGAGATGTCCATTTTGAAATCTAGTCATATGATCTACTGAGCCGAACATATTCTCTCCGATTACTACATAGGATTTTCATGATTGTCTAACCAAAAATGTGGCCAATAGTACTGTCCACAACTGTACTTTTGTCATGTTCTCTTGATCACGTTCTTCTGGTTTGTGTTCACGTTTAAATATTTCGAACCGAAGTGGAGGCGAGCCGCTGGTGGATTGGTTAACTCAGCCAGGTCGCAAGTGAGGGAAACCAAAGTTGGAATTTTGGAGCCGGTCGAACTGTTGGGCGCAATTTGTTTTCCCATTTTCCCTGTTGCTACTGTGGGTGTGTTCTAGGGGAAGGTTTAGACTTATCAGATACTATTTATCTGCTATCTTGACCCTCGTGCAGTCGACAGGCATAAAACTAGGTCCTTTTTGTGATTACTTTCTCCTGGTATGTTTTTTTTCACATGAATCTTGTTTAACTGTGCACTTTTGTCCTATGTCTTTTTCATGAGGGTGTTATTTCCTGTCGAACAAATTAATCTTTCATTATAAACTCAAAAAGAACTCTTATGATACGTTGGTGTTGCTTTGTATTTCTTTTTATTTCTCAGATTGTGTTACCAAAGTCTGAATAAGAAGCTAAACTGACAACAGTTCATAAAAAGAACGTCCACTCCAGCCTTTGTTTATTTGTCCCATCGGAAGCGCAGAGTCCATGGGCTTGGCTACTTGGTCCAGATATTTGAGAGACCAGTAGTTCTTCCCTTAGCGGCGTTATGTGTCCAGTGAACGCCAACCTACCCTTGGATGTAAACCCTCATGGGCCACATCCAGCTGAAGCGCCCAAACCAACTAGATCACCGGGCGTCTAGCTAGTTACATGATTATCACACAGTGTAATAAATGGTTTCCTGGGATACAAGAGATTATTTGGCTTGTCCTTCAGTGTTGGAAAACGTGGATATAGCACTACATCAAGTGAGTGGATGGCGGGCATCTTAACGCACCACAAAATCATACATATTTCACTCCCTCCGAGACATTGATTTTGACTTAACTTACCAGATGATTTGGGATTTTTTAGGGATGTAAAGAACGTAAAGCGTGTTCATTTTATTTAGTCAGCTTTTTCATAAACAAACACAAAACTTTAGCCAAAATCAGGGTTTAGGAACACAGAGAATACTGGGTAACAATTGAACGAGAGTGCTAAACAGAAAATGGTGAGAATAGAATGTCTAGTTTACATGAACTTACAGAACGGTCGTCAGATTTTTTTTTATGCACTTATTGATTCATACCCATGCGTTAAACAATTATTTTTGGTTGCATGATTACCTGCCATTATTATTCATGTTTTTTTTTTTTTTTTTTTTTTTTGTGCTTTGGTTTAAGAAAAATGCATATACAATACACAACAAGTATGTAACTCAGTCATTTAGCTCATGAAAGTGGAAGGTGTATTTTTGCATATAAATCGTTAAAAATGTTCATGTGTTTGATTCTTTTCAGCAGAGGCCGCACCATTTCCAGCCCTGCTAGACGCCACATCACTTCCCCAGCAGCACCACATTAATATCCTCTGTCCCTCTACTTCCTCATAACACCTGCGGCTGCTGTACCACATTCACCACCGACGCCTGCATCCCCGGCAGAACAAGAAGTTGGGGTTCCTTGGTGGGCCTGATTAACCGTGAAGACTGATTACTGATACTACACTGTACACGAAACCTTTGAGCCAGGTCTCTATCCCAGCTTGTTCGCACTTAAAACTGAAATAGGGATCTGGACTGTAAATTCGGCGGTTGCGTGCCTGTTGTTATTCTGGGGAAATGTTTGAGCGCTTTCCTTGGCAGTTACAGCCCCATCATGGCCGAGGGCATGATGTGAGACACACTGGAAATAATTGGAGACTGGATGATGCAGCTAAGGTTGGATGTGCAGGGATGCCACTGAAACAAGCAGGCGAGTATGAGTTAACACCAAATCCATAAAATTAGCCTCTTTTATTTTCAGGCAGAGCCAACTTCTGCGAAATAGCAATAAAAAGTTTGAGAACATGAAAATAATGGTGCATAAAAAATTTGTTGTTTACCAAAACGTCTCACATTATCAAAAAATGTGTTTTGTGATCCATCAAATCTATTAAAAGTGAAGGGGCTTAGTGTATACTGAAGAACATTACTAGAATTTCTACACCGGGTCCACAGAATTCGGTGATCTTGCTGTGGAAAGGTGTTAGAAAGCCGCTAGACATAAAGTCTCTAGAAAACCGCTAAGAAAAGTGTTAAAGTGGCTAAAACTTATTAATTATCCGTTAGAAAAAGGGTATCGCTGTATGACATCTCGATCTAGCTATGAAACTGTTAATTTAAATTGGCATCTGCAGCTGTAAACATCGGATACACTCAGGAACCATACGAGTGACAAACAAGAATCGGAAGTGGCAGAACCTCGACTTCCCAATTTGAAACTCGTAGTGGTTCTTTGCCTTAACAAACAAAAACAAAAGTACTCCAGCATGGCGACGGCGTGGGAGGGCGAGAGTCTGCTGGTGGATATGTCAGGGGTGCTGCAGTTCTGTTGTGAGGCCCCCCTACCCCCCGCCACAACCCTCAGAGCGCCGCCCCCCTCCCCACGCCCTCTTTCATTCATGTACCGCAGCCACCTCTCACACCCACTCCCATGGCCATCACAGCACCCACGCCCTATGGTCAGTATCTACGCTCCAGTGTGTGTGTGTGTGTGTGTGTTACTTGCTTTCGAGACCCTGTATTCCACGCAGCACTGATTTTTTTTTTTTTTTTTTTTTTTTTTTTTTTTTTTTTTAAGTGCAGTAAAATGCCTGTCACTTTTTGTCTATTGTAAAACACTTTTTGCATAGAAAGGTTAGTATGATTAGTACATGGGTTCTGAAGGCACTAATTTTCACGTTACTCTAATGTTACGGCCACTTTGAACAACCAGCTTAATTGCACTAGACGTTAACGACTGCTAAGATACGCACCAGGAAGGGATGGGAGGTTAGGAGACGCTTGAAAAATGATATCGAATTTTGAAGACGCATCAGGAACGCTGTAAAGATTTAAGATATTTTGAAAACTGAAAGGAAAATGTTGTATTGGAGGAAAGCTGAATATTACCTATGTACTGTTCCGGGTATACAGTTCTGGACACACAGAGGGAGCCCGTTTTCGAGGCTGAGTACGTCCGCAGGCCAGCTGTTGCCGATACACACACACGAACCCACGTCATGTATTTCCGCTCCAGTGCCCATTCTCTCCGCTTAATACGGGAAAAATAATAAACGGGACCAGCGCAATGGAGTAGCAGTTATGAGTATTGCCATATCGAAGGGCATTATATACAAATTGACAAGATAAACACTTTCTTATTCCTTGGACTCTGGCATCGAATACTTAAGTTGTCCCTAGCATGAGTGTATAATGATAGTATGAACACCTAGGCCCCTATGACTCACACTATTAGTATGAATCGCCTGGTGTGAGGTGGAATAGAGTGGTAGAGTTGTCCCGACCATGAGAGAGCTGAGGAAACGAATATAACGTTTCCCTCACAGGGCATCCCACAGTATGACGTCCTGATCTGAGTATGCGTGGGTTGTGCTTTACTGTGTGTGTGTGTGTGTGTGTGTGTGTTGAGACCAAGGCTGACAAACAAGATATCTACAGAAGGCTGAGACGTAAGACAAGCCCTGTTAGCCTTGTTGCGGTAGTTGTGATAGTGTTATTGTGGTAGTGTTGTTGTGATGTTATGTTTTGTGGTAGTTTTGTTGTGTTGTTGTGGTAGTTGTGGTGTCCTGTTTTTGTGGTAGCTTTGGTGTTGTGGTGTTATGGTACGGTATTGTGGAAAATGTGGTATAAGGGTATGTGTGTGGTGTTATATTGTGGTGATCGTTGTAGCTGGGATGTTGTACTGTGGTGATTGTGGTAGTTGTGGTGGTGATGTGGTGTTACTGTATTGTGGTAGATGTGGTGTTGTGATCTATGTAGTGTTGTGCTGTGGTGATAGTGGTGTTGTGGTATTTGTGGTGTTACGGTCTCGTTGTGGATGTGGTGTTGTGGCGACTGAATGGTGTTAAACTGTGGTGGTTATGGTGCTGTGTCTTCCATAAATTGCGTTAGCGGGTTGTGGTACTTATGATTCTGTGGTAGGTGATGTGGTAGGTGTGGTAGTTGAGTTGTGGTTGTTGTGGTGGGTGTGGTAGTGATGTTATGGTGCTGTGATAGTTTTAATGGCTGTCGTTTGCTCTAATTATGATGTGGTGTTGTATTATGGTAGTTATGCTTTGGTGTGTTGTGCTGTGAAATTGTGGTACCGGTATGTATTGTTGTGTTGTGATGTGCTGTGGTACTGTGATGTGTTGTGGTGTCATGACGTTGTAATATTTGTGGTGTTGTGGTTGTGGTGATGTAGCAGTCGTGGTGTTGTGATGGTTGTGGTGTTGTGATGTGGTGGTGTGATGGTTGTAGTGTTGTGATGTGGTGGTGTTGTGATGTGGT
The DNA here is from genome assembly GCF_032717465.1 of Coenobita brevimanus. Lineage (NCBI taxonomy): Eukaryota > Metazoa > Arthropoda > Malacostraca > Decapoda > Coenobitidae > Coenobita > Coenobita brevimanus. The sequence continues at coordinate 2,220,757 of NC_137024.1, read as the reverse complement.
ATTGTGCTGTGGTGTTGTGATGTGCTGTGGTATTGTGATGTGGTGTGTTGTGGTGTTATGGGGTTGTAATATTTGTGGTGTTGTATTTCGGATGTTGTGGTGTGATGGATGTGGTGGTGTGATGGTTGTGGTGTTGTGATGTGGTGGTGTGATGGTTGTGGTGTTGTGATGTGGTGGTGTGATGTGATGGTTGTGGTGGTGTGATGTTGTGGTGTTGTGATGATTGTGGTGTTGTGATTTGGTGGTGTGATGGTTATGGTGTTGTGATGTTGTGGTGGTGTGATGATTGTGGTGGTGTGATGGTTGTGGTGTTGTGGTGTGATGGTTGTAGTGTTACGTTGTGTGGTGTGGTGGTGTGATGGTTGTGGTGTTGTGGTGTGATGGTTGTAGTGTTACGTTGTGGTGTGGTGTGGTGTGATGTTGTGGTGCTGTATTGTGTTCCCGTATGGTGTTGTGGTATTGTATTTTGGCGCTGTGGTAATTATAGCTTGTTTTTTAGTTGTGGTGTTGTAATAGTTGTGGTAGCTGTGGTGTTCTCTTGTGGCAGACGTGGTGTGGTGTTGTGGTAGTTGTGGTGCTGTGATAGTTGTGGTGTTGTGGTAGTTGTGGTGTTGTGGTAGTAGTGGTGCTGTGGTGGTTGTAGTAGTGTTGCTGTGGTAGGTGTGATAGTGATATGGTATTGTTAGTGTTGTGCTGTGGTAGTTGTGGTGTTGTGTTGTGGTAGTAGTGGTATAGCGCTGTGGTAGCTGTGGTGCTGTGATAGTTGTAATGAGGTGATAATTGTGTTGCGGTAGATGAGGTATTCTGGTGCTGTGGTAAATGTAGTGATGTGATATGTTTTTTGGCAGCTGCGGTGTGGTGTGGTATATGTGATGTTGTGGTAATTGTGGTGCTGTAGATGTTGTGATGTAGTGGTGTTGTGCTGTATGGTTTTGTATTGTGTTGTGGTGTTCTATCGTGCTGTGGTGTGGTGTACTGTGTTGTGGTGTTGCACTATGTTGTGTTGTGGTGTTCTGTGGTGCTGTGTTGTGTTGTGGTGTGTATGGTGTTGTGTTAAGGCCATGATTACTTGTCAGTGAACTTAGACAGTATTTTCATGTTTACCACGACCTGTAATTCAATATTATTTTCCTTAACTTTCATTAATGTCAGTAAAAACAAAGCCTTATTTCACTGAGGAATTCGCAGGCAAGGAACAAGGCAAATGGGACAAAAGAATTATCAAGGCAAGTAATTCTACAGTTTGAGTTTTATTGTTTTTGATAATGTTTTGATAATTATAGACGATTTTATTTATCTTACGGGTGAATTTTCGTAGTGAAGGGGCCAAAGAAAGTATTATATATCTTCTCTAGTTTGGAATAAGTTGTCTTTGGCTATACGTAATATAAACATCTAATAGGAGTGACGTAATTAAGTCTTTTAAACTCTCACTGCACTCCGCGTCAACCGATTTTTCCGTTGATTCAAATATTATAACAGTCGCGTCTAGTTGGCTAACGTACTTTTCTTCCTACTAATAAAATGATGATCTGTGTCACACATTATTTTCAAATTTATTAAGAATTTTCAAAATGACCTTCCAAGAGTCGAGTGGTGGTTGAAAGGGTGTGGCTCTAAGGGGAAACTTTTGAACTTTTGAAAGGTTTAAAATCGTGTAACTTCTTCTTGGCTGTCATCATGTGGTCTGTGAAGTGAAAAAATAATTGTTGTGGTGTGTGTTGGCAGGAGGGACCCCGCTTCACCATCCTGCCCACCATCTCCGTCGTCTCACCGTGGGACGACGACGACGAGGACGGTACAAACGGCATCTCAGACCAGGTATTCGGCGACAGTAACCAGGTAGTGCACGTCATCACGCCCACGCCCGTCTTGCCGGCCACGGTCACCACGCCAGCAGACACACTACAGCCGTCGTGGGTGGGTCAGGCTGCACACAACGCCACACACCGGTTCTATGATGTGCTGCGGGCTGTGCTGCACGGCGGGGAATCTGCCTCACCTCCCGCCCTCAGGTACAGTGTTCTTGATATATGGTGCTACTCATCATGCCTGTCCTCATTCCATTTTCTGTTCATTCTTTTGCTTACCCGTCTCTCCTTTTAATTGTATTTCTTTGGCACATCCCGGTTCAGTCATCTTTATCACTTCCAGTCTGGTCTCTGTCCTGTCACTGTTGACGTCTCATAAGACTTGGCACCAGCACACAAGTTACTTCCCTTTCTCACATTCCTACCTGTAATCTCTGTTTTTAGTGCACCTGTTTCAAATCTATTTAATTTTCTTCCTACTTGCTCATCGATCCTGTCATTCTTGGTAAACGCACATGCCGGACATTTACCTCCCAAGCTGGATATAATTGTCTGGTGGCGGTCAGATTAGTTTTTGTCAATTCTAAAAGTAGGGAAGACTCGCAGAGGACCGGGAGCCACCACTAAGCTGAATTTAATCGTTATAATTGGTAGTCAAAGCGAGAAGATTAGGACTTTTGCCGTCTTCAAGGATACGGTTCCCCAACACATCCTATCGCTTGGACCACTTTAATAGATGACCGAGTATCACTTTCAAACATGATCTTAAGTATTTTCACAGACCACCTTTAGGAAAACTAATTTCCCAGCTCCTGCAAAATAATTTAGTCTGTTCCTCTGATAAATGTCTGTTTATCTGTGTGATGCCGCGTGCTGCAAGGAGAGGCATCGATTAAAGTGATATCCGGACATTCTTTAGCCTAATTACCCTTCTTCCCATGGTACAGTCAGCCGGAAAAGAATCATTCCCCTGATGTTCGCTGGATGTGAAAATAAGGGACCTCTGCAGACACACATGATTCCACAAGCCTGACGTCTCAATAAATATAGCACTCAATATGTGGTTTGATGCGAGTTCGTGTCCTAATACTAACCAAGGACAATATCTGTACTTTATTTATTTATTTATTATTTGAGAGGAACATGTGGAGAGACAGACTGACAAATGAGGAAGTGAAAGAGCGTTGTGGTGTGGATGTGGATGTGATAGAAAGCGTTAGGAGAAATACATTGAGGTGGTTTGGCCATGTGGAGAGGATGGAGAGCGAGAGGCTGACGAGGAGAGTGTATGCGAGTGAGGTGGAGGGGGGAGAGGTAGGGGGAGGCCGAGGATGAGGTGGAGGGACGGGGTGGAGAGATATATGAGAGACGGGGGTGTGAGCTGGGAGCAGGGCAGTGAAATGCCGTTGGACAGGGCGACATGGAGGCGATTTGTTTGTGGCCCCCCCTTACGTGGTTTGAGGCGTCTGGCAATAGATAGACAGATAGACAACCACAGTGTTCCCCATATATTGCAATACTTCGTCCATGTTTCAGAATTATACTTGTGGAAATGGAGCTGGTACTTCTTTGAGCGGCTGTACATCTTTCTCCATCATATACAGTGGCACTTTATCTCTTAGCCTCGTTTTCAGTCTTCATTTACCCCCAGCCACCTCACTCTTATACATGCTCAAACTCTCTTTATTCGCCAAACGACCTCAGAGTGTTTCTTTCTAGTTTTCCCACCTCATCATCCTCTACACCACGTTCTTCATAAATTCTTCCTTATGTCCACCTCTCCCTTCGTGTCACTGGCAGGAACTTATGAGGTAAACTTGCAGCAAAAGTTCCACTCATTAGAAGGCCCATATGAAGGATGCTTTAAGAAAAATATCCTTAACTCTTTGAATACGTTAGACAAGCATTATATTTCACTTCTGCTTCCGTCATACGATTATATTCAACTACTGTAAAAATAATCCACGGTTGCTGAAAGGTTCCAAACTATCACAATTAACTTTTGAATGGGCATCAAAGAATTCAGGTTTTATTATAAGCCATACGATTTTATAAAGCTTATGGAAACCCGTCGAAGCCAAGGAGTTGATAAATATTGTCCCTGTCGCGAGAAATATTCCTCACACAAGTCATCTCCTTAGCCGGGACGAGACACTGAGTGGAGTGGAGGCGTCCCCTGCAGGCGTGTCTCACCATATACAGGACTCCCCCGCCCTCACCCACGATCCTGCAGTATCCCCGCTCCTCCAGGTACGTGTCTGCTCTTCTAGGTACGTATCTGCTCTTACAGGTACGCGTCTACTCCTCCAGGTATGTGTCACTGCCGCCAGGTACGTGTCAGTTCATCCGAGGACGTGTCAATTCCTCTAGGTACGTATCTGCTCTTCCTTCAGGGACGTGTCTGTTCTCCAAGTACGTGATTGCTTCTCTAGGTACGAATCTCCTCCTCCAGGTACGTGTGTAATCCTCGGGGCATTTATCAGAATGACAGACGACTTGCATCACTGACACATGTTTAGTAAAAAAGATGAAGATGGCATTGGAGGCAGCACATATCTTCAAGACAGATACACGAACTCACGGGGATGGCTTGTGTGTTGTCGGTGAAGGCATTAGTTTAGCTCTGATGTTACAGGGTGAGGAGGGACAGTCAGGCAATGTGGTGGATATGTCCGTAGGTGACAGTCGATAAGGTAAAACGAAGACTGATAGAGAAATGCAGAAATTAAGTTCTTTCTTGTATAAGTATAAATAAATAAAGATTGATAGATAGATATGCATAGATGTATATACACATATATACGTAAATATCTACTGTACAGTCAAAGAAACATTTTCCGAGTTCCATCTGAAGAAATTGTACAACTGGCGAAATGCAATGAAAACGCCATCACTGCCAGTGCGTGTTTCAGATGGTTCGATTTTTCTGCCCATTTCCGTCAAATTTTGGGGACATCTGGTGTCTCACTGTACCGTTCACACACACACACACACACACACACACACACACACACATCTATCTATCTATCTATATGACAAAAATATACACATATTAACACTTAAATTGTAAATTTAGGCAATGAATGCTTTGTAAAATCCGGGATGGTTAATAACATAAATAAAACTTATTACTTGTGCATTGTAATTATCTCCGCCAAAGAAATTGGAAGACGTTATGCACGCTTCTCTGTCTGTATGTCTGTTAGTCTGTTTATGTGCTAGATATCTCAAAAAATTGTTGTCGTACTTCAGTGAACTCTGGTGATGAGTCGAGGACGACTTGATTAGATTTTGAGGTGGATCCGGATCCGGATTACAGGAATAAATAAATTTTATTAACGTTGGTGGAAGCATTCACTCTGTGAGTGCTTTCTAGTTCCTGAGTGTGGTAGAGTACAGGTGTGTGATGTTACAGGTGTGTGCGGTGCTGGCGGTGGTGGTGGTGGTAATGGTGCTACTCTTCCACTCGCACCACTTCCGTCGTGACTGTGTGATGGAGCGCCGCGCCCTCAGACGTGTCTCCCGTCGCTACCATGTCTCCAGGGCCACTAGTGACGTCGAGAAGAATGACGAACCTGATGTGACGGATGTGACGCTCTGACGACACTGTGTCCAAGGCGAACATTGTCTAGGAAAGCTATTTTCAAGGCTCTGTTGCCCAACCGCGTAACAAAACATGGCGACATTGCTGATCACTGTTACCAGCCGCATGTATTGTGTTATGCTAAGACTATTACCTTCAGTACTAGTGTAATGGTATTATCGGGGCAGCTTCCTAAGAGGACTCAAGACATGTCAAGAGTGTTTTAACTTGGCCGAGGTGACACTGCAATCACAAAAGGAATGTGTGACGAAATCATTATTATTGCAAGTGATGGGACGCATCGATGTATTCTTGTTTCAGCTTTTGTTCAACGCTGATATGAGAAAACGAACTGTGATCAGGGTGCACTGACATAAGCGAAGCAGATGTTAGACAAATTTTTAGAACATTTCGGCATCCTTGGTACAATAAAAGGTGCGGAGTTGTAACAATGCTCAGTGTTACATAATCTTTACGGAATGATTTTTTTTTTTTTAACTGACAGTGAATGGAGGAAAGAAAAATAGGAAATAAAAAAAAATATTCAGTGCAACAGACCCATATGCCACTCCGCACAACGCTTTTAGTAACGAGGTAAATAAACATGACAGTAGAATCATTAACAGTAGAATCGATGGTCTCAAACTGAATGCTAAATGCTTGCCCCTTCCTTCGCATTCTCAGCTGTAATCCTACATACTGTGTGTTGTCACTTTTCTTGTGTGTTTCCGCTAAGAATATGAAGTTTTGCTCTAATGTACTGTATTTCAGATATAGAATAAAAATAAACAAGAGGAGAAATACGTAAATAAACACAATGGGGTTAGAAAAAGGTACAGTATATTGACGCTAACCATGATATTCAAGTTTTGGCGGGAAACTGCCCTGTAAAGACACCAGTCTAAGCTTCAAATTCCTTGTGGTTGCGGTGCTATCCACGTTAACGCTTTACCACGATTGCATTTTTCGCAATGTTCTTTTTTAGCTTAGAAAAGATTTGTAGCTGTGGAGGGCTAAATGAAGGCTGTTTCTAAATTCCCCATCTCAAAAAGTCTGACACACACACACACACACACACACACGGCAAAAAATAACACCCACGTCTCGCGAGATGTGGGTGTAACAAGTGGACAGGTTTTCATTACTAATACGAACTAGAAACGTCAAGCTGTGTACTGCCAGACCCTCAAGACTCTTGGCCACACATAAGGCAGGTAAGGAGTTCAACAGGCCCTAACGAGGCTGCCGCATTAATTCAGCTTCACAAAAGAATCTTAGGGTCTTTATGAAAATTATCAACATAGCAGTATTTGTGAGTGTGAATAAGACTGAGAATTAAGAGGTTCGTCTGAAGGCACTTGTATTGTCTGGGAGGCCTGGAAGCTCTAGGGGCAAAGAGCTCACTTAAAATTGGCCAGTCAGTTAACAGGGCAGCTCTTCTGGACTTAGGAGGTTCAGGCAGTTAGTAAATGCTAGATTAGGTCGTAGTTAACCCATATTTTTCCATGATATTTTGTAAGCTAATAGAAGTTGATAAATCTGTATATTAATTAGATGGGAAATAAGGCAATATGAAAGAAGCATATCTTAGAATTGAATTACCTAAGGGATGAGTTGTATGGGGTGTTAGTTTAGGGGGACTGGAGAGGGAAGGGAGTTGGGAAGAGGTGTGGAGAAGGGAATAGGGGTGACGTGTGGAGAGGGGAATGGGGAAGAGGTGTGGAGAAGGAAATGGGGAAAAGGTGTGGAGAAGGGAATGGGGAAGACGTGTGTAGAAGGGGATGTGGGAGAGGTGTGGAGAATATGGGGAGGAGGTGTGGAGCAGGGAATGGGGAAAAGGTGTGGAGAAGGGAATAGGGAAGAGGTGTGGAGAAGGGAATAGGGAAGAGGTGTGGAGAAGGGAATGGGGAAGAGGTGTGGAGAAGGAAATGGGGAAGAGGTGTGGAGAAGGGAATGGGGAAGACGTGTGTAGAAGGGGATGTGGGAGAGGTGTGGAGAATATGGGGAGGAGGTGTGGAGAAGGGAAGAGGTGTGGAGAAGGGAATGGGGAAGAGGTGTGGAGAAGGGAATGGGGAAGAGGTGTGGAGAAGGGAATAGGGAAGAGGTGTGGAGAAGGGAATAGGGAAGAGGTGTGGAGAAGGGAATGGGGAAGAGGTGTGGAGAAGGGGATGTGGGAGAGGTGTGGAGAAGGGAATAGGGAAGAGGTGTGGAGAAGGGAATAGGGAAGAGGTGTGGAGAAGGGAAGAGGTGTGGAGAAGGGGATGTGGGAGAGGTGTGGAGAAGGGAATGGGGAAGAAGTGAGAAGGGAATAGGGGTGAGGTGTGGAGAAGGGGATGGGGAAGAGGTGTGGGGAAGGGAATAGGGAAGAGGTATGGAGAAGGGAATGGGGCAGAGGTGTGGAGAGTATGGGGAAGAGGTGTGGAGAAGGGAATAGGGGTGAGGTGTGGAGAAGGGAATAGCGGTGAGGTGTGGAGAAGGGAATAGGGGTGAGGTGTGGAGAAAGGAATAGCGGCGAGGTGTGGAGAAGGGAATGGAAAAGAGGTGTGGAGAAGGGGATGTGGAAGAGGTGTGGAGAAGGGAATAGGGAAGAGGTGTGGAGAAGGGAATAGGGAAGAGGTGTGGAGAAGGGAAGAGGTGTGGAGAAGGGGATGTGGGAGAGGTGTGGAGAAGGGAATGGGGAAGAAGTGAGAAGGGAATAGGGGTGAGGTGTGGAGAAGGGGATGGGGAAGAGGTGTGGGGAAGGGAATAGGGAAGAGGTATGGAGAAGGGAATGGGGCAGAGGTGTGGAGAGTATGGGGAAGAGGTGTGGAGAAGGGAATAGGGGTGAGGTGTGGAGAAGGGAATAGCGGTGAGGTGTGGAGAAGGGAATAGGGGTGAGGTGTGGAGAAAGGAATAGCGGCGAGGTGTGGAGAAGGGAATGGAAAAGAGGTGTGGAGAAGGGGATGTGGAAGAGGTGTGGAGAAGGGAATAGGGAAGAGGTGTGGAGAAGGGAATAGGGAAGAGGTGTGGAGAAGGGGATGAGGAAGAGGTGTGGAGAAGGGAATAGGGAAGAGGTGTGGAGAAGGGGATGAGGAAGAGGTGTGGAGAAGGGAATGGGGCAGAAGTGTGGAGAATATGGGGAAGAAGTGTGGAGAAAGGGGTGGGGAAGTGGTATGGAGAAGGGAATGGGGAAGAGCTTTATTATTATTATTATTATATTATTATTATTACTTCTTTTCTAAGCCCCAATTTTCCCTCAGAATATAACCCACACAAGTCAGCTTCCATCCAAGTCCCCAATTGTTCTGCTGGGTGAACAGGCACAAGGGAAGAACAGAATTATTCCAAGAGTCCGGTGAGCAGGAAAATTATACTCTTGTTCTTCTTGCTGCTGGCTGGATGTATTAATGAAGGTCACCTGCTCCCTCTAGATCAGTGGTTCTTAACCTTTTTTGAGTCACGGACCCCTTCGAGAATCTGGTGAACGCTATGAACCCCTTCCCTACAAAAATGTACATAAGCACAAACGCAGCATTTTGCATGCAATGAATATACATTATTTTATTAAAAACTACCTCACGCAGTGTATCACAAAGTATAATGCAGTCTTTACAAAGAATTATGTTTCTCTTTTTCATGCAAAAACTAATGGCCACTCGAAGAAATGAAATACATCCAACTTGAGCAAATTAAACAAAACAAAACTTTAAGTCTGTTCAAAAGTTCATTTCAGTGAGAGGGTTGTTGTTGTTGTTTGGCTTGAATAAGATGAAATTGTGGAGTGGTCTTTGACAAGGCAACACGCATGTCACCGTTGACATCCAGTTGATTTCGACTTTTCATTTTGATAGAAACAAGCGCTGAAATCCCTGACTCACAAAGGTATGTAGTTGCAAACGGAATCACAGCACCCTTAGCTCGCTTTGCCAGACGAGGGTAGGCTTGTCAACGAACACCAGAATTCATCTAGACTTTTTTTTTTTTTTTAAATCACGCAATCTCGCTAAATTGTTCTCAATTATTCTGACCTTCACGGTCCCCAGGTTAAGAACTCCTGCTGTAGATGTAGGGGACTGGGTTGGAATTGGAGAAGTATTGGGGTTAAGAAAGAGGGGGTATTGGGGTTAGGAAGGCGGGGGTATTGAGGTTGGGAAGGAAGGGTATTGAGGTTAGGAAAGGGGGGGGGTTATTGGGGTTGGGAAAGGGAGTATTGCGGTTGGGAAGGAGGGGTATTTGGGTGGCCAGTGTTGAATAGGGTTGGGGTAGGTGGGGTACTGGGGTGGGGAGTTTGGAGCTGGGTTGGGGAGGGATGGGCACTGGGGTGAGGAGATGGGGAGTTTGGAGAGGAGCTGATGAAGCAGGGGAGGTATGAGAGTATGCTAGTAAGGTAGAGGGCAACGGTATACGGATATTGTTACTTAAGGCCATTATACCTTCGTGCGCCTGTGCATTCTCTCTCTCTCTCTCTCTCTCTCTCTCTCTCTCTCTCTCTCTCTCTCTCTCTCTCTCTCTCTCTCTCTCTCTCTCTCTCACTCACTCTCACTCTCACTCACTCTCTCTCTCTCTCTCTCTCTCTCTCTGTCTCAGTGGAGGAAGAGAAGAGAGAATGTAGCTAGAGGGAGGATAGGGGTATATAAATGAGCCACGAAAGCATACTGAAGCGTTCTTATACACTCTACAACTAAATCATACACTAATACTCTACCTCATAATTTTTCAACCTATCTTCCATCTCTAATCATCCCCTTTCCCTCTCTGCTCATCATCATTATCATCATCGTCAGTTAATCTATCACCATCATCAGTTAATCAGTCAATTAATCAGTCATCATCATCATCAGGGCATATTATTGTGCCGTGTGCAGTGCTGTACTACAGTGGATGGAATTAACTAAAGGACTTTGGTACGGAGAAATATATGACTACTGTTAGGTACCCCCTTTTTAACTAGATAATTGTATGACGGACTCTGGTAGGTAGTTATGAAAGGCATATACGTGAAAGATGTGACTTTAAGGAGGAGCCTGGATTCCGAAAGTTTGAATGGTGTGTAAAGTGTGGCACATTTACTCGGGCAGGTTTTAGCCAGCTCGTATTTTGTCAAGGTTTATTGCTCTCTGGACCCTACCTCACATCATCCTTAAATGCGATGTGAGATCTGGATTATGATGATGATGATGATGATGATACCCTATGTTAGAAAAATTAATAATAAGGTCGGAGGACGGGTATGGCTGCTCGTCCGAAAGTGCTTAGCGGACTGCAGTTGTAAGTACAGAACGGCTGTTGGATCGTAGTTTATTTATTTATTTATTCCAGTCCATTTCTCACATGATGCAGCTTGGAATGTGTAGCTTGTGATTTTACTGGTAAGGAGGAGGTGGTGAAAAAGTTCTTGATGATGATAGGTGAATGAATGCGGTCACTTTAAACCGCTGACAAGTAGCAGAATTATTCTTTCTATCTCCTGACGATTTTTTTCAACTTGGGGGAGACTTTTCGAGATGGAGGGGTGAGATACAGCCTCCCTTGCCGCATTCACAGCGAGCGGGTGTCGTAAGATTAATAAATATCATCTGGCATTGCGCGAGTAAAAGAAAATAAAAAAAACGTACTTGGGCTGAAAGGGTATGTGGCCGTATAGATAAGTCGTCTTAAAGTTAATTATTAGAACTGTATTGTTTGAGCGTATTTTTCACTGTAATTGCTATCCTCTTTGTAATTCAGTTGAGAAGAGTTTGCCAGCCATATGTGTGGGGAGAAACGAATAAACAGAGGATCCAATACACAACTTGAGGTTAGGAAAGTTTAAAAATCCCGCCAACAGTGTAAGCCTGGTTGCCTGAGTGTTGCGACAGCCACTCCCCCTCAGTAACTCGTCAGACAGAAGCGACCCAGCGCATGTGTGTGTACCAACTGATAGTCGGACATTCAGTGTCCTTAACTCCTCAGTTTGATTATCATTTTGTATTCTTTTGTATTCTTGCCACCTTCTTTATCTATCTATCTGTCTCTCTATATATATACTTAAGACAGAGCTTTAATAATGAACGAGTCAATGGTGAGCATGAAGATAAGTATGCAAAAAAAAAGGGGGGGGGATGGGGGAACTCACGATGACTTGTACTTCACGAATAAAGGACGTGTGTGTGTGTGTGTGTGTGTGTGTGTGTGTGTGTGTGTTTTAATTACAAGAATCGGTCTAAGTTCGTGATGTTCCGTCTGCTTTTTCAGTTGATTTTGTTCATCTTTATAACTGATAATATTACTGACGCACTCCGTCCTTCTGGTAAGAGTACTTTCCTATTGATCTTGCTGTAAGTAGGATTTCCTCGCATTCCTTTTTGCTTATTTTTCGGGAGAGCTTCCTTCTTTGTTTTCTTCTTCCCGTTGCAGGCATGACGGAGCTTCCCGGTCGATACAAGCCCTGCCATTTCACATCTATATCACTTCGTTCTCTTTTGTAAGGTTGCCAGATTAAATTTCTTAAGTCGTTAAGGGTGGTTTAACTCCCTCAGTCCCGGTACCCAACTTCCGGCCGCGTTCTTTACTATTTTATTTATGTATTTATTTATCAGTGTTTTGTCAGGTGTGGGTTCTAAACTGCTGCAGCTTACTCCAAAATGGGCCTTAATCACGTAATTAAGTTTTTAACCATCTGTTCATGGACTTTAACCTCACTCTATCTGTCATTAATGCATTAGCACGTCTCACCTTTCTGTTTACGTGATGTGCTATACCTCATACCAATTAATCTGGCCAGGCATGTATTGCAACACTGTTCCTGCCGAGATTCTGATTAGCTGGAGGTGTTTGTTCGATTTCGTTGTTGCTTAAATCGATACTCTATTTGTTGTCAGATGTGATACAGAGTATGTCAACAACGCAATCGTGAAAAGCAATAAGAAATCCGTTATATACTTAACAAAAATGAAATTTTCGTAGGAAGATAGAGATATGAGTCAACAAAGTATTATAACAGTCCAAGTCAAGGTCAGCATACGAACAATTCCTTTAAATCTCTGACACTCCGTAATATAACAGAAAATTAATGAAACCTGCTTAATCTAAGCGTTTGTATAACACATATTTTAATTATAAGATCAATCTGCACCCTTAAATCGTGCCACAACTCTGAGTAATTAAAAATTGTAATGAAAAGACGAGTTCTGCGGGGAGGGAGGTTTGAAAAAATTGCGAAAATCAAAGTAGCCTAAAGGAAAACTATTTCATTATATCTCCCCTATTATCACAGTACGGACTGATCTTAAAATTTAAATGTGTTATACAAACACTTAGATTAAGTAGGTTTCCTTAATTTTCTGTTATATTACGGAGTGTCGGAGATTTAAAGGAATTGTTCGAATGCTGACCTTGACTTGGACTGTTGTAATACTTTGTTGACTCATATCTCTATCTTCCTACGAAAAGTTCATTGTTGTTAAGTAAATAACGGATTCCTTATTGCTTTTGACGACTGTACTGTCGACAAACTCAGTATCACATCTGATAATAGAGTATCGGTTTAAGCAACAACGAATTCGAACAAACACCTCCAGCCAATCAGAATCTCTGCAGGAACGGTGTTGCCATACATGTCTGGCCAGATTAATTGGTATGAGGTATAGTGACATCATTGAATCAATTATTATTCCCAGGTCCTCGTCCTTCACTGATTTGCAAGTCCTCTTTCTACCATCGGGTTAATCCCAGTGTGGTGGTAACTGCTTTCATTTTTTTTCCATAACATGATATTTGTCACATTAAATTTCAGTTGCCATGTATAACTCCATTCATACATTTTACCTATTGAACGACTGCGCAAAATTCCTGGCGTTAATAATCTGCAAACACGTTCTTACAATTCTGTGGACTCACAAGATTGGTGATGTCATTCGTATGTGTGAGAAATATGCTCGGAACCAACACAGATCCATGCTGTACCCCACTCGTTATATCTCTCCAGCATCAAGACCTTCCTGTAATTACTGTTTTCATTCTTCTTACCATCGAAAAGATTAACATTACCTCCAGTTTTAAAATCACTGTTTAGTTCTTTAAGGTCACAGGCAATATCAACCTCAGCAGTTTGTATCAGACTAAGATTAAACTTTGTGGAAGGACAGAGGATGAGCCAGGAATAAAAAGATTCCTATTTTAAAAACACGTCCCCTCATTCTTTTCATGTCTCCTCATTCTTTACTTGTCCCCTCGCTTTCTACATGTCCCTCACTCACAGAAGACGTGGGTAGTTTCATTGGATCATTTGTTAGTTCCCAGAGTTGATTAGGAAGCAGAGAGTTGATTGTCGTTGATGCTGGAAGAGAGAGTTGCGTGGTCATATTAAGACTGGTACTGTAATGTTTCTGATGACCCCCCCCCCTCCTCTGGTGCAGTCCACAAGTGTTGCTTCCCGTTGGAGGATGCTAGTTGATGACCCCCCCCTCCCTCCCTCTCTCTCTTATTGATAGAGAATAGAAGATAATTTAAATAGCAAAACAACACTGATATTATAAGTGAATGACAAGAAAATTATATGGTAATACAGTATACAAATAAGAGTATATTAGTTAACAGTGAAAATACTTAGAAACAATACTGATAGAAGTGAATGATAAGAAAATAAAAGTTTGCTAGTTAACAGGGAGAATATTTAACTTAACGTCCATACAGAAGAGAATGATACAGTATTGATATATGTTACAGTGATGAATACAAAAAAAAATTACGTAACAGCTCGATATGCAGGAAACGAAATAGCATCGCGAGAGAATAAGGTCTCGTAATAAGTAAATAATGTTCACGTCATTGGGTATCCACAAATCAGCATTAGAGGTGGGGTGGATCGTTGTTTGCTTATTTCACCATAGTCCCACTCAAATTTCTCCAGTTTCAGCGGCAGGTTTTGCTTATTTCACTCGTCCCACTCAAGTATTTCCATCTTCTGCGGCAGGTTGCATTTTCTTCTCGTCACTTCCACATTTAACATATTTCACCGTTTTCCTTGTTTCATAGTAACTTCATGGAGTCATTTTTCCATACGTATAAGAGCAAAGAAGAAGAAATCGCTATGAATATAAACAAAAATCCTGCTGTAGTGAACGCAGTACGAGACTATACATAGAAAACGACGGCTCATAATATACGTTATCGGAGTGAAGGGATGAAAGACAGCTGGGTATATATATGAAGGATTCTGGGTCATATTATTAAGCAGACAAACAAAACTGACGGACAACAAGAACCTACACACGATGACTTGTGGTACTGTGGCAGCCAAGGACGAATGTGTGTGTGTGTGTGTTGTTTGAGGAGGATATAACAGATAGTCTTTGTGTAGACTGGTGTGGGCATGTGTGTGTACGTGTGTATATTGTATGTGTAGTTTATGTATGCATGTGTGTATGTATGCTTGTATGTGTCCCTGTGTTTGTGTTTCAGTGTGTGTAATTCACTGGGTCGGTCAGGATCACTTGATGGTCGTGATCGTCAGCTTTTACCCTCCCGGAAGGGAGCTGAGAGCTCTCATATAGTCCGATCTAAGGGCAAGGCTGTGACCTTCACACAAGCACACACCCGTCCCCTTGCTCAAGGGGGAAGGTAACCACCCACTTCATCAGTGAAACTTTTCGCAACCTGAGCGAGGCGCGAACTCCCGTCCACCAATTGGCAAGCGAGAACGTTACCACTGCACCAGCGAGCGGTGTGTGTGTGTGTGTGTGAGAGAGAGAGAGAATTAGAGAGACCTAATCACTCATTGCCAAGGACAGTAAGCCACTCTGCCTCACCACACCACACCACACACCCAAACAGCCTCTGCTCCCCGAACGGTCACTAACAAACACACTCCGCCAGGCAGACGTACGGCGGCCAAGAGCAGACATAACAGAAGCAGGCGCCACCAGGACAAGCAGACATATCACCACCTTCAGCAGACATAGGAACAAACACCACCAGGGCAAGCAGACAAATCACCAAGACCAAGACACAAACAGACAGACCTTCCACCCCCAGCAGATATAACGCCATCAAGCAGACATAACAATAGAAGCAGACATACAACCCGCCAGATAATCTACCACTTAAACAGGCAGACATACCCCCAAGACAAGCAGACATACCACCAGCAGACACAACACATCAACATGACCGACAAAGGTATGGTTGTTTGTGTTATACTTTCGCTTAAAATAACTTCGCTTAAAATAACTTTGCAGGATATCTGTACACACTCATTTTTTATTATTTTTTTTAATGCAAGGAAGAAGGAACCAAACGCCAGGAGCCCGCAAACTGTTCCCTCCAAGTAAAACAAACAAGATCGTAGAGCCAAATTCAAGAACCTATCAGCTTTCACCGTAACGGATGCACTCATATATTTTACTGTGGATTATATTGTTTACATGAAGCTGACAGTAATCCACCGTCATGGATATGTGTAGATGTTAAGCTCGATTTAACAGGACGATTTATTTATGATTTGTTTGCTTTGCTGCGAGAAATTCGGGCGGAAAAATCGTAAAATCTCTCATATCCTAACAAAGCGCGGCACTATGATGACTGTATTTAGCTATTGTACTCAAGATGCGATATAATACAATGGTGAGAAATCCTGTCAGAGTCTATCAGAACAACAAAAATAAGGACGCATCATTCCCATTTTCTTTGCGTCGGAGATTCATTTGTAATTCAGAGACAGCCTACTTTATTGATATTCCTGTCATGGACGCATTTGGGTAACTTATTCAGGGGAGGGATTTTCAGACCTATTTATAATCGCTTCTATGTCGCAACTCAGACTCATTTTTGAACTAGGGACTGGACAAATGCAGGATGATTTTTGCACTTTCCCTTCCCTATCCTTCCAAAAGAGACGTAACTCAAGGTAATTTTTCTCTCGTAACTTTTTTTTTTCTCTCTCTCTCTCTCTGTAGGAGGAGCAGTAGACATGGGAAAGCGGTGGTTCTTTGTCCTTGTTCTTCCTGGAAAAATCAAATATAAGTTACGACAGAGAATCGATTGTAAATTTGTTCAAGGATCTCACTCCAGGCCATTACTTTCGCCGCTAATGTCCACCGTCCATACTGAATAATAAGCTAGGGCTACCTCATTTACGGTTGTCATGGGGGAATTTTTATGAAGTATCGTGGGTTTTGCAGCTGGTCATTAAAGTTTCTTCTCTGTATTAGTATTTGTCCACTACATGACCAGATCTTCTACTCGGAGGGAGGGTAGTAGCCAGAATAAACCCTTCCTCATGCCAGCGAAGTATGGATGGGGAAGGAGTGTCTGCAGGAAGTGCTGGATGTCATAGTCAGTGTTGTAATTGCTGTTTGTGTTTGTGTATAATGCCGTTGGTAGAAGTGACAGAGTGTGAACATGTGCAAGTACGTGAGAGAGCATCCTGTCAACATCAAATTAATTGTCGGTCACGTCTTGTGTTCTAATTCTCGACGCGGGGTAAACGTACTGTATGATCATGTTTACTTGACCGATCAATCCAAAGCCTGTTATCTAGTGTACTGTAATCCTGTGTGTGTGTGTGTGTGTGTGTGTGTGTGTGTGTGTGTGTGTGTGTGTGTGTGGAACATGTATTGGCAAGAATGTTGGCTTTTCCACAAGGGTCATTTACTATTTCTGTCTGAAGATTTTAGTGGAGGAATGCGCGATGATCAAGTTACTATTGAAAGAACTGAGATTTGACCAGAATATTCTATTGTCATTAGGATTATTTGATAGTTTGGATGCAGACCAGCGTTGTCAGTCCTGGCAGAATACAGTAACAATTCTACATTTTGGACGTTAAAATCACCCAGCACGGTACTTTCAAACGTAAGGATGAGGGTAAGGTATGTCAACTGTGTGGATATAGTCACATACGCTGGGTTGTGATGGGACATTGGGAAACGATAAACTATACAGATATATTTGGTTATATTTAGGTAATTTATTTTGCATAATGAATAATCAAAATTAGTAGAAGGTAAGTTAATGATCGTATCAATTGCATTTTCTGATTTAATATAGCAACAAGTGCCACCCTTGTAACGAAAGTCAGCGAATGAGTGACGAACAACATTTTTAAAGTGACTGATCAGGGTAGGTCCGACCGGCAGTGAGTTTACGGTGACAGTTTTAATATTCAGGTATCTGTGACTTATTCTGGGTTGAATAAAACTGCCGAACGCTGGTTAGAATAAAGTACTAGATTTCTCTTGACCATGAGAGGGTTTGGAAAAAACAAGATGTGCAGTTAGATGATCAAGTTTTGGACATTTGCAACTGGAGTGAATTCTATAGACCAACTGAACTGCTGCTGCCTTGTCTGATGTGTGGGTGTAGTCTACGATAAACTTTAACACTTGAATTTCAAATCGCTGTCTATATGATTACATTAATTTTTCAGCTCATTCTTTAAAATAATGTAAGGTAATGCTCTTGGTACGGTAAGATTTAGATGACAGTAATTGTAAATCAGGATATTATTGTTTCACGCATCTTGACATATATCTCGAAATACTGTCAGCAATGAAATATTTAAGCATGAGTGTGTAAGTTATATTTCAGAATAATAAATATGTATTGCAAGAGTTCTTTCACAAGCTTAGGATAATAATAAGAATATACTGTCTTTTGGAAACACATTATTTTCTTTTTGTAATGAATATAAAATTTTAAGAAGTGCTGTGACAACTACATAACAGTTATGGTCAATATTTTTGCACATAATTTTCTGAGACATAGTTGTACTGCACTCTCCTTTTGTAGCAAACCGAAGAAAGTAAAGGCGAGTGGATCTAATGACTCCAAATAAGTAAGGCATTATGTTGGATTGTGACAGGAAACAGGGTATCAAATTCTTAGTTAGGTGCATGAAACATAATATATGGTATTCTGTCCTGACACAGGGGAGAAGTCAACCGGGGTGAATGTGACGCCCCACAGTCTAGTGACGGAGGAGAACGTGAGGGCAGCGCTGAAGGCAGACAAAGGCAGCGACGCCCAGCTAGTGTCTTGGTCAGTCGTGGATTTCACCAAACCAGGCGACAACTACGCCTGCGTTGTCTCAAGTGTCGAGGTTAAGTTTTCACTCCACGGCCAGAACTCAGAGGTCGTGTATGTTGTCAAGCTCAACCCTTGCAGAGCCTTGGAATGCATGAAAGTACTAACTCTAATAGCTTTTGAAAAAGAAGTCAAGTTTTACCTAATCCTTGTGCCCGAACTGAACTCTCTTCTGAATGAAGTGGGTTTTAAAAGTTTAAGGGTCCCTCGGTGCCTGTACGGCAGCGTGGAGAGTGACAAAGAGATCGTATTCCTGGAGGACCTGCGTGCCCGTGGATTCCGGATGGTTGAGGGGAAGCAAGGCCTGGACGTGGCGCACGCTACTCTCATCGTTGAGGAACTGGCCAGGCTGCACGCCGCCTCATGTCTCCTGCAGGACAGGACTCCAGGGCAAGACCTCACCGTCACATACGACTTTCTGCTAAAAGACTGGGCTACCAAAAAAGTAAAAGGAATGGAGGATCTTATGACGCTACTTCAAAAACAGGTTAAAGCGGCTGTTGAAATATTAAAAAATATAGAAGGATATGAAACGGCAGCTACTTGGGCAGAGAGTTTAATCCCGAAAATTCCAGACATCTTTGACGAACAACTGAGCATGACCAGATACAATGTTATCTGTCATGGTGACTGCTGGAACAACAATATTCTCTTTAGGTATGTTATATATTGTACACTACTGCATGACCATAGCAAGAAATCAATCTGTCAACCAATATATATATATATATATATATATATATATATATATATATATATATATATATATATATATATATATATATTTCATCATCATAATCAGGTATTGCGAGTCCACTGCTGAACAAAGGCCTCCCCAAACCTTTTCCACAAATTCCATGCCTTGGCCAGTCTCTGCCACGTTTTGCCTGCAAACATTTCCATATCATCTCTCAACCTTCTGTCTGGCCTTTTTCTGCCTCGCTTACAGTCTCTTGGAGTCCAGTCAGTCAGCCTCTTTCTCCATCAGTTATCCCTTAATCTTGCTACATGGCCTGCCCATCTTCATTTCTGTTCATTTATAACTTCCATAATGTCTTTGACTTTAGTCTGCTCTCTCACCCAAGTTGATCTACAATTTTACATATGTACAAAAGGTAAAATACCCTCGCCCTACAGGACACCATCGCAAGAGTTAAAGGGAAGAAAGGAGTTTACACAGCCCTCCAGTTCCATCTTCCGGATGTCATCTAGTGAATACATTTTGATACAACTCAAAATAATTGCTTGAGTTTAACAAAAAAAAAAAAAAAAAAAAGCATACATACCTAGCTCCAAATGTTTAACGAAATTGCGTCATGTCCTTGTGTTGTTAAAATGTATACCAAAATAGTCGGTAAACAGACACGCATATACTGACATATCCTCAGGTGTGCTTGTATAGTGTTGTAAATCCTTCTGACCTGACGTGCTTAACCCAACCCAGATCAGGTTATTTCCCTTGTGTGTATCATGTATTTATAATTATGTTCCTATTTTGTAAGTTGTTTTGCTCGTACTATTTTTTTTTTTTTTTTAATCGTTATTATTTCCGTGCTAATTTTCATGTCATAAAAAAACGTTCAGTGTCTTTCTGTCTATTTCCAGACGCCTTAATCCCTAAGGGGTGGCCACAAACAAATCGCCTCCATGTCGCCCCCCTTTTTTTTCTCTGCCACATGGCTGCCCTCCCTTCAGCTCGCATTTCCCTTCCGGTTCATTAGTGCAACATTCGAATCCTTGTGCGGGCAGCTGGCATCACTTGACTTAGGTGTCCATCCACCATTTGTGGGTTGACAGGTAAAATGAGTACCCAGAGTAACATCCAGGGGAGGTAACTGTGGTGCTGAATGATGTAGTGGCGTTGTATACAAGGATCCTGGGAGAAAAAACCGCCACAGGCTCAAAGGCCCAAGTTAGGGAGATGGGCACCGCGGCTAAGCTCCTCATGGCGTCTGCCCTCACCTTTACCTTTATCGTACCTCTTTTAACATTGCTGGTATTACAGACATTCTTCGCACAATTAACAGAAGTGTTTGTTCTCGATATCTGTTGTAATGGTGATACAGTGTCGAAACGCCACACTGAAATATTCAGATCTATGACCTGTTCCAGTCTTGATCTGGGAATGCACGTGAATCAAACCATTTATAGAAACTTACTTTTGAGATGATGAAGCCAAAGGAGGAGGAGGCTGACCTGACATCGCTCTCCAGTATGTTGTTTATCTTGATAGTTCACTGAATATATTGTGATGTCTCACTTGTCAGGACGTCAGCCTGCCATAATAGTCATGGCAGGTCCTGTAGACCACAAAAGCTGAATTTGCATCCAACATGGAGTCGTACATGAAGGGCGAAAACATGACATGATATTAAATAAAAATCATAATAGGTTCCTTATTACGTGCTACTGTCCTATGTCCTCTGGCCGTAAGCATGTTGGCAGAGGAGGCTTTCTAGGACTTTCTTCGACGATTTAGTGTTAACAGTATGTTGCAGTATTTCTCAGCATGTTATTTTGTATTCTACCTCTGTACTGTCTGTTGGCAGGTATGATGACGAAGGAGAGCCCGTGGAGGTAATGCTCTTGGATCTGCAAATAAACCGTTTCGCTTCCCCTGCCACCGACCTCAGCTACTTCCTGTACTCCAGCCTCACTGGGGACGTCAGGAAGCCTAACTTGGACGCCTTCCTCAGCACCTACCACACCACCTTCACCACCGTCATGGATGCTGCCGGCAAGGATATGATCTTTACCCTGTCGCAGCTCAAGGACGAGTTCAAGGACAAGATCTTAGTGGGGGCTCTTATTGGCATGGCAATGGCACCTATTATTCTGATGGAACCTGAAGATATTCCAGACTTCAGCAAGACCAATAACGAAGAATATGATAAAATGCTGGATGATCTGAAATCGAAGACCGTGGAACTGTTTCATACAAATTCTCTCCTGCCTTCAAGGTTTCTGTCTATTTTTGATGAATTAATGGAGGCCAAAATAATAGCTTAGTATAAATGCATCAGATATAAAGAAGAACGTGGTGACTGGAGAGGGGGCGAGGGTACGAGTAAGAGGAATGGAATGGTGTTGGGCGGAAAGGAATGCCAAAGTTTCCTTACGTAAGCATGGCCAATATGCGACATTCGCGTTTGTCATACAGATCTTTCCTTTGCTAGATATCCTGAGTGCTCCATCATGTATAATCTTTAAAATGTGAGGATTAATTAGCTTTGTTATGACTGAGATACTTTACCTCGCCCATAGGTTGTCCTGAATTAATTATGTAAAGTAATTAATTAATCAAAAACTCTTTCAGTGAGACGTGTAATGTGGTTCGTGTTATCTCATTATCTGACCTAATTTCAGACCAAAATAGGTCACTTGTTTAGACTGGTGTTATCTCCTCTATATTCGTCATTTTTTCTCTGTTATGACCTGAAGGAATGTGGCCTCCTGTTGGGTTGTGGGGTAAAGCATCTATTATAATACTCACTCTGTGTTTCACGCACTGCATTTATGATTATATACTATCCATATCCATCTAGCACTTCCACCTGAGTGTAACTTTTCCTTGAACATACCCATTAGAGGCTTCATGTCAGGGTAAAGGTGAATACTATACTATATAGGATTTTATGAAGTGCAAAAGAATTCCAAGAGCTTCGTGTTTGGGTGTGCTGTAATTTATCTCCGCGCCTTTCGTCTTAGTGCTGACAGTAGCAATAAGGCGTTTCTTTCCTTGAGCATCGTTCTACATTAACACAGCCCCTGATCCCTTTGTTGCAAAAAAACATCCTTGCAAATTATGAAGTTTTGTATTTAACTGTGGGTACGCATAGCTTGGTGCACTGCTCAGCCTATTTCAAATGACAACGTATGCCTGTTCGTGTTCTTCCGCTAACGTTTCTCCTAAACAGATGGAGAGAAGGCCCGGATTTCTGAGAATGATCTAATAAGTGATCGGTAATCCTGAGCGAGTCCCGCGATAATGACTTTTTCTTCTGCATTATTTGATGTTGGGATGTATTTAATTGCCTCTGCCTCTTTGTCAGTGGTGTGTGTACCTGGGATGCAGCCTATATCCTAGAAATTTGATCTTCTTTCAAGAGATTTTGCAGTTAATAGCGCTTTAGAAGTCTAATTCTAAGACCTATTTTGTCCTAACTAACCTTGTAACACATTGATCTTTTTCAAATGCCCTTTCAACGGTTTAAAGACAATTTTAGTCATTTAAGTAAACAAATACACCCTCGCCTAGCATACGTTAATAACAACTGACAGACCCATGGATAATCTAGTGTATTGAAAATGTCCAGAGTTGGTAGGAAATGCTGTGTACATATGTGAATCTTCCTCTAACTTGATGTGATAATGCCTTCTTCATTACTCGATGGAAGAAAAAAAAAATACTTCCCGCGTCCATGTTGTTTTAAAAAGCATCGTTCAGTAATGGCTTAGGGAGGCAGTCAGCAATCGTACATTTAATTTCCCCTTGTCAGCTGCTACGCTCATTTCTCCAAAGTTTTTAGGTCTGAAGAGCAAACAGAACTTCGACGGGGAGGTGGGGATGGAGGGCTCAGTAATATCTTCCTTAATCATAACCTTTACGTATTGCTTCGCTAATGCTCGCTGTGACTGGGCGATGCAATATGCTGGAGTATACATGGGTTGCAGTCTTTCATTTACGCTAATCATATGCTTATTTAAACTGCTGTATCCGAATTTTCCTCCTGTGGTGTTTTTGCAAGGTATCTGGTAGCGCATCATCAGTATTAGAGTACCGTGGAATATTTAAGTGATTGCTTATTCTACCTGTATCATTGCCTGCATTATCTTCTGTGTTGGTACGAGTCTCTTTTACGTTAGTTGTGGTTACTTCATTTACAGTTGATAAGCAAATTTCAGATTGCCTTGTGTGTGTTCCCCGAGTGAGGTAACGTTTCCCTGTAATAGGTTTCACATAACGACGCTTATTTCTCCGTTCTTGTCTGTTATATAATGTACTTCCTGTTCATAGTCCCTCTACCTTAATTGATTCTGGGTGAGCAATTGCAGTACAGTATTTTTATTTGTTTGTAGTGTACCCTTTGTAAGGTTCTAGCAAAGAGCGCAATTTCTTTTTTTATGTAAGCCTTAGCATAATGTAGTTGGGTGTGAAGGGGTTGAGAGATGGATTGAGGGTCACTGAGGTCACTTGATAAGCACTTGTACTGGCAGGGTTAGATTAAAAACTATTGTCACTTACCGATTTGCGCTAAGCTTAAATCCAGATGACTGAATTATGGATTCGGGTTGGAAAATACCATCTCCTAATGAATTTACCTGGTTCTTCACAGAATTCAGGTGGCTTGGCATTTGTCACGCCGTGTTGTGATAGCGGTGCCTGGCTTCTATCTAGAGGTCCCGGGTTCGATTCCCGGCCATCACTGCCCTCAGTACTAACAAGGCACATGGACATGGTCCCTCCTGTTGCCGTCAAGAACTTTACCTTTGTGTGTCAACTTTCCTTCTTGCTGGAAGTTAGCTCTCATTCAGCCTGTCCTAAAGAAGGGTAACCGTTCCCAGCCCTCTAACTATTGCCCAGGTGCTTTAACATCCTGTATTTTTAAAATTTTTTAATCTGTTCTCAACAAAAAAAAAAAAGCACTTTTCCTATCATAACCTTCTCTCCGATCGTCAGTAGGGGTTCTGCCTTGGACGCTACATTGACAATCTTCTCACTTTCCTTTCAGACTCCTCGTCATCCTCCTTTCGGGACTGAGGTGAAAGTTTCTCCTTAGCGCTTGACATCTCAAAAGCTTTCAGTCGAGTCTGGCATAAATCTTTAATTTCCAAACTGCTGTCTTACAATTTCTATCCTTCTACCTGTGCCTTCATCTCTAGCTTCCTTTCTGGTCGTTCTGTAGCTGCTGTTGTAGACGGCCACCGTTCTTCTCCTAGGGCTATCAATAGTGGTGTTCCTCAGGGCTCTGTCCTGTTACCAACTCCCTTCCGTTTAACATTGACCTAAGCTGTACATACATCCAACCCTATCCATTCATACGCTGATGACTCCACCCTTCACCTTTCCATTCACTTCTAGCAGTGTTCATCTCAGCAGTTAGTTGAACAAACAAGGGATCAAGCTATGGCACACCTATATATCTGACTTGGGTCATATCTCTGATTGGAGAAAAAGAAATCTTGTTGTTTTGAATGCATCAACAACTCAGTTCTTACATCTTTCGACCTGTCAGAATCTTCCGCAGGAGTATTCACTAATAATCAGCAATATCTAACTCAATCCTGCATCATCAGTGAACATACTAGAG
Organism: Coenobita brevimanus; assembly: GCF_032717465.1. Classification (NCBI taxonomy): domain Eukaryota; kingdom Metazoa; phylum Arthropoda; class Malacostraca; order Decapoda; family Coenobitidae; genus Coenobita; species Coenobita brevimanus. Next base: position 2,196,011 of record NC_137024.1, on the reverse strand, counting down.
GTTTCAGTCTCTCGAAGTTTATCTTGGAAAGATCATATTACCCCTCTAGTAAAATCTGCTTCCAAGAGATTAGATGTGCTAAGCCGACTCTATGCCTTCTTTACCTCTGCACAGTTGTTGACTTTATACAGGGGTTTATTCACTCCTGTGTAGAGTACAGCTCTCATGTGTGGGGAGGCTCCCTTATTACAACTCTCCTCAACAAAGTGGAGTCAAAGACTTTTCACCTCATTAAATCTTATTTTCTTTTTGGCTCCTTCAAGCTCTGTCACTTCGCTGCAATGTCGCATCTTTATCTCCTTTCTGTCGCTACTTCAATGGTCACTGCTCCTCAAAACTGTCTGCTTGCGTGCCTATACCACTACGGCGTGTGTGTAGCACCCGTCTATAAACAAGCTCTCATCCCTTTAGCTGTCCAACTCTAATGCAAGAGTTAACTGCTACTCTCAGTCATTCACTTATGCAGCAGTTCAGCTTTGGAACTGTCTTCCTCTGTCTATATTTTTTACTGCCTGTGATCTTCAGTCTCAAATGCAGTGTGTCTAGGCATCTCGAAATGAACGGACCTTGAATTTGGCTCTCTGTTATTTTGTTTTTATTTTTCCTTGAAAGGAGCAATCTTGCCGGTATCTGGCCCTTTTTTCCTTCTTCCTTGCATACAAATTTTATAGATAGATAGATAGGGGAATGAATAGATTGGTGGATGGATAGATAGATTAAGATATAGATATGTACAGTATAACTCTGACATAGAGCGTATCATCTCTAAAGTTGACGGGAATTCCTCCACCCCACATGGTATCATCACATAAGCAAATCAGAACCAGTCATAACTTCACACACTGTCATCACATAAGGTATCCCCAGAGTGGGTCACTTAGCAGGCCAGAGTGTGTCCAGGTCAGCAAGAGTGTCAGGGAGGCTGATGTCCTTAGTCTCTGGCAGCGGTATCAGTGCCAGGCCACCCGCCAGTGACATCATCCCAAACAGGAACGAGGGTAGCCACGGTACTACTGTGCCCTGAGGAGAGACACGCACACTCACATTCGCTGGGAACTATGTAAGTCTTGTGAATATGTTCGTAAACTGGTGCTCAAATGCTTAGGCAGGTTATTAGACATACTGTACCTACATCAAGTATATACTGAGCTAAGGTACTTGCATTTTTCACCTGTTGATGAAGTAAATATAATTTCTCAATGGTAGTAGTCTATATTTCTCATGAGGGTTGCATCGACGGAAATCAGTGTTGGACTCACCAGGTAATCAGTGATGTAAGGCACTATGGCGCCAGCACTCTTCGAGGCGAACCTCACCACCGCCTTACCCTGCAGCCTCACTTCGGTTGGCTGCAGCTCTGCCTGGTACAGTGTCATGATCATGAACACGCCAGTGATTGTCAGCTTCCCTACCATAGCCAGTGCCATCACCAGCTCCGACAAGTCTGGTTGAGAGTGAAGAAAGTTCGAGTTAGAGGGAAGAAAGTTCGAGTTAAGGACAGGAAGGAATCACCGTGCTGAACAGTGTTGTTTGCTACTGCTGGCTATGGGTACAAGTTTGCATGTCGTCGTTAAAGGAGAGATGGTCTAAGCTACTCTGGCAAGAAAACTTCAAGGGAGAACTTAAAGACAATAACCAACAGTATAATCTTCAGCCCCTCTGAACACTGCAACTGTAACAAATGATACTTTTGTGCCACAGACCAGTGAAGACCCTATCACGGAAACACGTTACAGGCTACAGTGTTGTCTCACCAACATTCATCCATCCCTGGTTAAGACAATTTTATATTCTTCCCAATCCATCCCTTACCGGTTGATACATATTTGCAAGACATTAATTGCTTCACTTCCGGTGGCATTGATCAGAGTTAGGCAATTCACTTGGCTCAGTCTGTCAGCGCCATCAATGTAAACAGTACCACCAAAAGCTGCATAGTGAAATCCCAGGGAAAAATGTCCTGGTTGGCATCTCATATGGGCCCCTTAGTACGCACCCAGACACTTACCCTTCAGCACACCTCTACCTGTGACAAATGCATGATGGTTTTGCTTACTTTGCTATGCTATGATACGTTTATTTTTTAGTATCTCTCTTCCAGCAGACATCTCATCTCTTCAACAGAATTTTAGCATATTTTCTTTTCAAGGAGTTTGATACTGAAAGAAATAGTTTTGGCATTATAATGGCTGAATATTTGCATAACTGTGGTAGAATTTGTATATGTATCTATCTGTCTATCTATTTATCTATCTGTCTGTCTATCTATCTATCTGTCTATCTATCTATCAGCCTTATATGATGCCTGAGCTGCCTAGGCCCAGCAGCGGCTATGAATCCAAACTGGGTCGTGTGCAGTGCATGGGGGCAGGGGATGGAAAGAGGAGAGCAGGCCAATCAGGACGAAGGTGACATGAGCTGCACTTCCTGACTGGCCCTGATTGACTGGCCACCTGGATGACAGCCTCAGTACTCTTGCTTAGATGGACTTGTACATTATCACTGAAGGATTTTCTTTTATTCTTTGTGTTGGTCGCCGATTGTAATGAAAGTACACTGACAACGTTACCTGGTTGTTGTTGTTTTTATCTTCTCAAGGAGGTTGCTTTATGATTTATAAACAAAGCTCTCGCACACAGCACCAGAAAATGTGCTCAGTGTATAGCAGAAGTAATATATTTTTAAAATGTAATTCATAAACAAATGTTACATCATCATTTTAAATACAGTCTATAACCGTCGATCTTTGAATTAAAGAACATTTAAAAAACATTAACGATATGGCAGCAAGAGCAAGGAGGAAATAAACGTAATATGTCCCATCTTTCTGTGCGTTTTCGGTGATTCTTTTTAATTCGGGACAAGTTCCCATTAGGACGTGTGACCCCTCATTATATACACCACTTCAATTTGTTACTATGAGACACAATCTGTTGGTATTGCAATCGTCAGGTCAACACACAGTCACACAAACCGTACTGGCGGGGATGAGGACGAGGGATATGATGGCGATGCTACTGGTGACGAAGCCGGCAATGGTGGGGTACTTCCTGCCTAAGTGGTTGATGATGGGAGCGGTGAGGGTATAACCAGGCACTTCCATCAGGCCACCCAGCACCACGTACAGGAAGAGGTTCACGTTGAAGACAGTGCCGCTCAGGTTCAGACCATTGTAGACGAAGGATTTTGTAAAGAAGGTGATGACCAGCATGGCGGTGACCAGTCTGATGCGAGGCGTCCTGTGATTTGAACAGCCATACATTTGAACAGCCATACATTGAAAGGCGTCCAACGGTTAACAAAACATTACATCACTTACTATGTACGTGTATTGGTTAGGTATGTACGACATATTTATAACTTTAAGTAAATACTGCTATAACTTGATTAAATCTGTTCACCAACCGTCATTGTATCCACCCTACCTATCAGTTGCCAGACGCCTTAATCCCGTGAGGAGTGGCCACAAACAAATTGCCTCCATGACACCGGTTAAGGTAACAGTGTACCACATGGAAGGTCAGGTATAAATAGTGTGCACCCTTACCACAGCAGAGATCCCTGTATCAATAATATAAATAAAATCACCACTTCCAAACATTTTCCTGTGAAATGCTTGACTGATGATGCATATTATAGCAAACACCTTCGTCTGTATGATCTTTTAAACTGGTGTGCTACATATTAAAATTTCTATGCACCTTCCTTCCATGAAATGTGGTGTATGTGTTCTGAGCCTTTTTCATATCTTTCTCCATAATTAATAATGCCATATCCATATTTGATTATATTTCAGTGTCTTTATGATCATTTCTCCGGAGGCGTGATGGTTGCATGAAGTCATCTTGGTTTAACATTGACCAAAGGATTTTACTTGGAATGCGTCAGTATCCTAAACGTTTTAAGGAAGGAGGAGGGGCACCAGACTGCCTAATCACCCATCAACGTGTGCATGGTAAGTACAGTATATTTTTCATTTGACATGGTTTTGTCAGACTTATTCTTCAACCAATTAATTATAACCATTGTTTATAGCAGTCACACTGGAATGTATGCTGAAAACGAAATTATTTTAAATGACTCAAATAACTACGAAATTATAACGATGGGTGGCAAAATTTATGAAGGCTGATTAATCAAATTTATATTTTTAAACATGCAAAACACGTCAGTTTATTTTTTTTAATTATCTTTACTGAAAGTGCTTGCACTTTGGGGCATTTTCGTCATATACAACATACAAAAAATCTGTCACTGTGAAATTCTGTACATACAAAATATATGCTGGTAGATTCGATTTATGTCATGTAATTTTTTAGGGTAACGTTGGAGATACTGCAAAAAATTAGAAAGAACGCTCAGAGACAGCAACATATGCGACTGCCAAATGTTCGAAGGGATAGACACTGGATATTGTAGTGTCCTTGTTCTTCGACTGATTGCTCTAGATATCAGTGTTCTTCATTCATGTTTGATCTTCATCCCTTCCACCTAGTTTGGCCCAAATCGGATTAAACTTGTTTGAGTTGACCTTGTCCTGTGTCCCTGACGATCTCTCTCTCTCTCTCTCTCTCTCTCTCTCTCTCTCTCTCTCTCTCTCTCTCTCTCTCTCTCTCCATAATAATACTACAGTCAATGATTAAGGCCATAATTGTAATAGAACTGCTAAGTAATTAACTTTTTATCCTGGCATGTTGATTTTCCTTACGACGCTCTAATACGTGTAGTGCTTCCCTTAACTGGCTATCTAACAACCATAGTTCCTTATTGTACAGTTCTGTATTTCTACGGGACAGTACAGTACACAGTAGATGTATTACAATTAAGTACAAAATCCCCGCATATCACGCAGGTTTTGGTACAAGGAAAGTAAAGCAGATTTGTTTACTTAACAAGGTTGGCCAAGGGGATGGCGCCATATTTGGTGGGTCGGCTCTTGGTCGTGCCTTCCTGGAGAGACTTGGGGTCGCGGCTGCAGCTCTGAGGGACAACAGAGGAGGGCAGCGTTAGGTACGAGACACCTGCACTTTTCACACTGAGAGCAATTAATTAATGCTACTGACATGAAGAAAGTATTGTATTAACACAGAACGTAGGCACCTTTAGGCTCCCGAAAGCTCAGCACTTCAAGATACTGATCCCCGAAATACTACTCAGCACTATCATTCCACGCAAGTTAAGCAAACGACTGTGCGACATTTTAATTTCCTTGCATTTTGCATATTCTTATCCGCTATTTTTCTTAACTACCCCGGCAGCGTTTTTCACAATTTCACTCTTACACACTCGTCCAATTACAGGATTCTCCTTCTTTCAAGGGAAGTCCACAGACAGTCTACGGGTAACTCGTTTCTACCGTTGCCAAATATCAATCGTTCTTCTAGACGACTTTCAGATGATAATGGGAAGCAATATTTCTAAAGTTGAGCGCCATGAGACAATCCCATCAGTCCTCTTACATCTGTTTACCAAGAAACCCAGACATTTTGCAGTTAATTGGATGATACTATATTCTGCTGTAACAGGACTCAGAGGATGCCTTGACTGACTCAGGAAGACCGATCGTGGCAACGGGTCATCAAGGTGTAAGTCAGTGTTAGCCAATTCACCACTTTACTCTTGAAAATCTGGATAAAATTATAATCGGTGACTGTTACATGGTCGGTCTGGCTGGGTGCATCAAGGGTAAATTTGAAAATGTGGATGCATCATTCTGTATTTCCACACTGCAACCTCAACCACATTTCCCCGAAGGCAGTTTGATCGGTGAAGTAATATATATATATTTTTTTTTCATGTCACGTCCTCAGAAGCCACAGGAAAAGGGATCCTGATCAGTTTCCCTTCTCCTTATCCCCTGTTGGTCTTCGGTAGGGTAGATAGAGCAACGACGCTGTATATAAACACTGAATGATCAAAATACACAGACTCTTTTTTTAATTTTTGAGAAACTCACAATATTCTTTAGACCTCTTACTTGCTCTTACTTCCTCATTTAGTAGGATCTTCTCTTTTCACACTTTTCATTCACGTTAACATACCATATACCTACCAGTGAATCAGTTAGTTAATGATTTTGCGGTAAGACCACTCAGTACCATTTTCTGGCTGCCTATGTTTGATGTTAGTTGGTGCATCAGCGTCGAACATTATTGGCCGTGCCGTAGTCCTACCATCTGTCCTTATACACCACTTGATTTATTTTAAATCGTTATTTCGCGGTTTTCGCAAAGCATATATAACAGCCCATAACAACGTATGGTTTTTCATCATCATCATCATCTCACGTCCTACTATACTGTACATAAATAAATCTCTGTTTACATCGTTCCTGTCTGTCCTCACTTTGTTGCCTACTTTTTTATGCTGTCGGGGCAAGGGCATTGTTCAGATTGGCCGTCTTCCCACCCGAAACAGTTGCGTGTGTTGGTCGGCACCACAACTGAGTCTGACTTGGTCGTGGTTGGCACACCGGACAGGCGCGAACGGGGCTGATCCTGACCCTTCAGTCATACCAATGGTGAACTGCACTGAGTGGTCATCAAGGACATTCATAGGAAATCACCACGGGATTGGTTACAACTGTTTGTGACCGTTCAAATGAGAGTATAAAACTCGGCTATACACACTGCCTCACGCCTGTACCCACTCGATGACATAGCAGAACCATGACACACCACTCAGGTTGGGTTGTTTTGTTGTGTAACCTCAGTCTATCTGGGCAGACCCAGCAACGCAGTCAGGCAACCTCCACTGCAGGGCCGTCCCGTGCAGTGAATCAATGTTCCCTTGTGGCAGACAGCTCCTCGCTACAGCGAGGCACGGGGAAGAGTGTGGGGGGGGGTTGGTTCCCGGACGAACGTCGCATTTGCGTCTTTCCACCCGGCTAGCAGGGGCACCATAGCCGGCTCCACAACACCCTGTTATTTGTCTATATGGTTACCTCCCAGCGTTGTAAATGGTTTCCTGGGTTACAGAAAACCATTAAACTTTTCACTCAGTGTAGAGCCACCTGAAATAAAAGTAGGAGTAATGAAGTGGCAGGACTGATTGAAGAAAAAAGGAAGAGGTCAAGGAAGAAGTAAGCAGCACTACATCAAGTGAGAGAATGACAGGCACCCCCACCTACCACACTGGCCCCATAGTCTATTATACCTACAGCATCTATCTATGAATCTATCTATAACTACCTGTCTATCTGTATGTCTATCTCTCTATATCTATCTGCGTATCCATGGCAATATCTGTCCATTTACATACTTCCTACATAAAGAAAATTTTCCTAGATTAAAGAAAGTTGCTGATGTTAAGTGTGCCAACTCTCTCATACCTCGCTATGGGATTCACTTCAGCAGGAGATTCTACACAACGGTTCTCTGTAGTGCTAATTAGAATTTTGATATTACAAGACGCACAAAGCCCTTCGCAACATTTGATGTGTCTAACCTCCTGAATCCTTTTCATCAGTTCCACCAACTTGTCGTCGGAGGGTAGGATGACCTTGTTCAGCCTGGCAGCCCTGGTCAGCACCTTCAGCGCCCTCTGGTGGCGACCCTTTATGATAAGCCACCTTGGAGACTCATCAATCAACCTAGATGGACGAATGGTGGATAGTAACGGGTTAAAAATGAAAGGGTAGTTCCCGCTCCCACGTTACCCCTTTCGTGATATAGGGATGAAGCTAGGATATCGCACTCCAGGAAATTTATAGGATAATGAACACTCTTGCTGGTATACAATCATGCGAGCTGTACCCCACACAGAGACAAATAAGACCCTTGCATGAAGTCAACATTTGTGCAGGGGTCAAGAAACAGGGAGAGAGTTCACGTAACCTCCTGGAAGCGGATTTTACGTCAGGGAGGTAGTATCGTTTTCTATAATAGATCCCAAGAAAAAGAGAACTCAAGGATATTATGGTGAACTAATCTGTGCGTTGGTAAATATTAAAGGCTATTCTTGAGAAACACTTTGACGGGTTGAAAGATGAAGGAATTGAGTTTTTGATGCATAAAAAAAAATAGCAAGCATAAATAGTAGTCAAGACAGATATCAGAAGGTGCTGTAGCCTTATTTCGAGATTAATGAAGCAACTCACACTTACTCACTCACTCCATATCCGTCCCTCATCGCCTTATTTTCTGGTTCTCATTTACTCACCTACCCACTTTAACTCTCTCACTCACTCATTCTCAATCTGGGATAGGTTAAAATTGCTCTGTCACTTGCCGAGTTGCGTGGGGCAGAGAAATAATCCTAAAGTGTTGTGACTGGAATATATCCTCCCACAATGGATTTACCTGGTTCATCAAAAAATTCAGGTGTCTCAGCTTTTATCATGTGGTGGAGAGGCATCAGTGCCTGACTTCTATCTAGAGGTCTGGGGTTCGATTCCCTGTCAGGAGCGTAAAACACACACACACTCGCTGGTGTAGTGGTAACGTTCTCGCTTGCCATCTGGTAGACGGGAGTTCGCGCCTCGCTCAGGTTGCGAAAAGTTTCACTGACGAAGTGGGTGGTTACTGTCCCCCTTGAGCAAGGGGACGGGTGTGTGCGTGTGTGAAGGTCACAGCCTTGCCCTTAGATCGGACAATATGAGCTCTCAGCTCCCTTCCGGGAGGGTAAAAGCTGACGATCACAACCATCAGATGATCCTGACCGACCCGGTGAATTACACATATATATATATATATGGAAACGATACATTGGGAACGCAATACATCAGTTCCAACTCCCTCATCAGAGCTTTTGGGCTGTTCCTGAGTTACAGACCAAAATTAGACAACATAAATAAAAAAAAAGTCGCTGCCCAAAGAAGGAAGTAAGTTGGAAGAGAAAAGAAAGAAGTGGGCTAAAGAGGCTGTAATGGTGGTGGGTGATGGGGCTTGATTGACTGTATACCCTGTGAAGTTAGGCATTATAAGTCTGCGGGTATGGTAATAATAAAATACATGACCCTGAAATCCAAGGCGAGGTGCATGAACTCTAGAAGTGAATGTAAGTAAAAGCTATGGTCTTTAGAGACGGAGCAGGATGGGTTTATTGGATGGATGGTGGAACAGAGCAGGGCGGGTACACCACGTGAAGTCTGTTCTGTGTACATCGATGCTGATAGAGGGTACCTGTATGATAAAGACTCCTTGATGGAATGCTGGGGGTCACACACACAGTGTACGGTGGGTGGTGAAGAGGAAAGGCTGGATGATCGCGGGTGATGGGAAAAGAAAGATAAGTGCACTCCCTGAAGATAAGTTTAGTAAGTTCGTCAGTCGTAATGGATAGATTTTCTGAATAAGAAGAAATGGACTTAAAATAAAAATAAAGCAACCATTTAGTGCTCCCATAAACCTCACTCTGCAGTTAAAATTTAAGGAAGAAGAGGCTTACCAAAGGACTGGGATAATAAGCAGCAAAGGGAGTGAGACGGCCAACTGCAGCCACCGCCAGTCCCGGATAAAATAGGCCACTCCACCCCAGGCCATCAGACCCAGGGCACGTGGCAGTCCCATCAGAATACCCACTGTTGCCCGCCGCTTCACCTCACACACCTCCATCGCTGACCGCATAGTATCAGTTTAGAGCAGTACGGTATTCAGTTTTTATTATGTGTACAGTATGTGCAATTCTAAATCTAAAAGAAGTCTAAAGAACAATTATTTTGCATTAAGAGGTGAGTCTACGAGGAATTAAAGTAAAGGAATATGCAGTACAACTTGACACAACAGTGGACTGATGCTGATAAACTGGCATATACAGACCCAACATATAGAGAGTGGCGGTGGACATGAAGCCGTACAGGAAGCGCAGGATGAGAACGTGGGTGAAGGAGACCACCACACACATGGCCATAGCAGCACCAGCAGCAACCACAGAAGTCACCACCACTACCATCTTCCTCCCATACCTGTATAATGCCCACATACAAGGCAACGTATGAATTACATACTTCACCACAGTGCACACCTTGGATATGTATCTGTTTGTTAGTCTGAACATTTAATCATCTGTGTTCATCCGTCTGTCTACTGTATAATGCTATGGGTGCCAGAGTAGCTGTTCCTTAGTTGCGGCCCTTCCCGTATGCAAGTCTACAGGAGCATAGTGGCGTGGGGACACAACAGTGCAATATTTTGTTTAATGTCTTCTCGTATATTATCTCCCATATTATACTTAAGGTTTGGCAAAATCTGGTTCCTCAGTACTGAGCATGACATGAATATTTCCCACAAAAAGACTTCCATTAAAATCGTTGTTGGTGGGATATACAAACCAGTCACAAGCAGACGAGTCCCGACACCACTGTAAACACTGCATTTTGCTGTGTATGGCTGACACAAGTACATAACTGGGTGCAGTGTGAAAGGAACGTAACGTCATATGGTTCATTACAACACAGCGATTTAAATTAATTCATGAACATTATCATTTTACGGATCGGGCTGCACTGAAATGATCCTAATAAATAGAGGTTACAAGTGAAATCTTTGGATCTCCTTACACACCAAAGTACAACAACTTTGATTGAAAATTCCAATTAAATCCTTTAATTGGTCAGTTTTCATTAATTATGTCAGTATCGGTCATATCCTCAGATGAGATCACACTTTTCTGCGCCTCCTATTCCTCCATCCCACCTCCATGCCTTCCAGGACCCTGCTTCTGTCTGTCTCACTCACCATTATATACATATGCTGAGGAGGAATGTAGTTCGCTACAAAATGTTCAGAAGAAATCACAGTGTGAAAACAAAGAGTTTTTACTAGCATGGTGCTCGTCACGTCCTTGCGGACCCTATGCATCTAAGAAAGGGAAGAGAATGGGCAGCAGCAAAGAAAACGTAAATGGAAACTGGAAAGGAATGATTGATGGAAGGGAAACTTGTAATTTAATCACTTGCTGAATAATATCTTTTTTATAATGCAGTTAGTATGTTTATTTTCCCCACTGTAAGTACATATAGATCATACATACATGTCGGCCAGGTATCCGGTGACCAAGGAGCCTAACATGGAGGCGATCATGGCAATGCTCTGGTAGGTGGCCCTCAGGTGCGCCCGCCCACACACCAACCCAAACTGGAAGCAGCCATCCACGCCCAGACCCACGCCCGCACCCATGGCCAGGACCACGCCCACACACGCGTTGTAGATGGCCAGACACAGCAGTATTGGTAAAAAAATACAGCTTCATTATTGCATAAGGAGGGATTATTGAAGTTCAAACCTTACAGTCCAATAACTCACCATAGTAGAAAATACTTTATAATTCAGGTCATCTTCTTCCTCCCCCATTTATTCCATATATTTTTCAATGACCCAAGGGAGAGAAAGATTTACCAGCACCACTTTTGAGAAAACGAAAATAACTTTTGATTTTTCGTCACCAACAGAAAAGTATGGCGTTAGTTGTCCACATTAGAGACGATCTGCAACTTGGCATACTTTAAAATACCCATGAAACCTACCATTTAATATCGCAAGACTTCAGTACCGAGTGTGGAGTAGGATCCATTACCTCTCAGTCCCTACTATCGCAAAGAAAACCACATCGATGGAGGTTAACAACACTGGTCAGACATTTGCCCTTGGAGTAGACTTCTTCCCTGACTATATCCGCGTACAAGACTCATGTGAACCCGAACGTCAGCATCCTGTTTGTCGAGAGAGAGAGAGAGAGAGAGAGAGAGAGAGAGAGAGAGAGAGAGAGGATGGGGGGGCATGAAGGAGGGAGAATAACTGACTAGGCGGTGTAAAAAAAAAGGTGTAAAAAAGGTGCTTCATGTTTAGAACCAAGAAATGGACATTTTTAATTGAAAACACGCCAATTTAATGGTCTTTCAGGATTTAGTGCTTAGGAAATTAAAATTCAGTGGACTGAGATGTTTCACGGACATAGGGTCATGAGTTCCCAGAAACCATCGAGGTAGGTAAGGAGGCAGCACAACAAGTATAGTTTAACCCCTTAACCGTGGGGCGTCACTTTCGTGACGCTCGGCTACAATGGATCATACCGCGGGGCGTCACTTTTGTGATTCTGTGTTATTTTGAATTATCCCGGGCTCTCAAGTGGTGGCTTGTATCATATATCAGTACTGCCAATGTCCAACACTAGTCAGCACTCCAAATCTCATCTGTACTCCCATCCATTGTTGACATTTTAGCTATTTTACCCCCTTCCTGACTCCCCTCCCTACCTGCCCTCCATTACCCTCTCCTCTCACCTCCCACGCCGCGCTGCGCTACGGAAATTTCCCCCTTCTCTTTCCACAGATTTCATCCATTGAAATAAGCCCTATGCCCTATATTTTTACCCAATAATATATACCAAAAAAAAAAAAAAGGTAAGTGATAGTGTTATACTCCAGAAATTGCCTAATTATCACCTGACAACACCTCACGTGCATTCATTCGCTACATTACCACGGTAATTTCCCCTTTGATTTATGCCTTGTAATCGATGTCTGTAATAAAAATATATATCAGAAAGGAAGGGAGAATCCTAATTGACATTTACATTCACCTGGAACTACCTATTTCTTTATTTATTGCCGAGATTTTCTACCTATAAAAAATTAGCATGTAAGTTAGCAGCAGTAAGCCTAAAGTGTCATTGTCAACCCTTCCCTTCTCAGATAATTTACCCCCTTCCTGACTCCCCTCCCTACCTGCCCTCCATTACCCTCTCCTCTCACCTCCCACGCCGCGCTGCGCTACGGAAATTTCCCCCTTCTTTTTCCACAGATTTCATCCATTGAAATAAGCCCTATACCCAATATTTTTACCCAATAATATATACCAAAAAAAAACAGGTAAGTGATAGTGTTATACTCCAGAAATTGCCTAATTATCACCTGACAAAACCTCACGTGCATTCATTCGCTACATTACCACGGTAATTTCCCCTTTGATTTATGCCTTGTAATCGATGTCTGTAATAAAAATATATATCAGAAAGGAAGGGAGAATCCTAATTGACATTTACATTCACCTGGAACTACCTATTTCTTTATTTATTGCCGAGATTTTCTACCTATAAAAAATTAGCTTGTAAGTTAGCAGCAGTCAGCCTAAAGTGTCATTGTCAACCCTTCCCTTCTCAGATAAGCCGCGGCATTTAGTTCCTTGTCCTCCACTGCAGAGACAACATGTCGCACTCGCGCCCCGCCATTCCTGCCGCTTCTGCGCCCATTGCAAAGGGCCCCGTGACCTCTACCCCCAAGAAAAGTGTTGAGGCAAGCAGGAAAGGCCTCAGTGACTCTGCAGTGGCATGAGAACTTGCTGAATTGTCCATGATAATAATGGACAGCGATTTTGACGATTCCGGTGAATCGTGTGATGAGCCGGGTGAAGTTATCGCGCCAGAAACAGCGACAACAAGTGCTCCTACCAGTGAATCTGTGTCTAGCTCCAAGGGAAAGGAGCCTTTAGTGCAGGAAGGAAAAGAATTTGGGAAGGGAGTGAAAAGGCGGCGTGTTAGCCCCAGAACAATGCCCCCACGTGACCCAGCCCGCCATGAGTCACGAGAGCATTCACCTTCCCGTTCCCCAAGCCCCGCTTTACTCATCTCGTCATCATCGTCGGCTGAGTTATCTCCGGAGTCTTCGTCGTCGGAGTCACCACCAGCATCAACAGTGAAGGCCGGCCGTAGAGGTAGAGGTAGATCTAAGAGAGTGAAAAGTAGTGTAGCTAGTAGGGTAAGGGCTGCTAGTGCTGTACGGCAACCTAGGGTCAGTGCGAGTGACCTTGACCGAGATAAGCCTCCCTCTCAGCCAACCTCCACCACCACCACCACCACCAGCCCTCCACCGCCACGCCAGGGAATCCTGGACGCCTTCGCGTGGACGGAAGGGTCAGATTTTGTCCCCGAAAACCTGGTTTTCGATGAGAGCTCGTCAGGAGTTCAGCCTGCCTTCATTATGGACGAAAATGCTGAGTGTGTCGACTACCTTTTGGCCTTCCTAGATGACGAAGTCATGCAGCACATATGTGATGAGACCAACAGGTTCGAATCACAACGTGCTGCTAGTGGTACAGGTGCAGCCAAGATGCAACAGTGGGCCATGCTGGGAGTGCAGGAGCTGTATGTGTTCTTTGCCCTCATGCTTCTTATGCCACACTCCAAGAAGCATGAGTTGGAAGAATACTGGTCCATGGACCCCTTACTACCCTCACCGACCTTCAACAAGTACATGGCCAGAGATCGCTTCCGGAACATCATGGGAAACCTGCACTTTGCCGATAATGATGTACCTTCCCAAACCGACCCACTCTGGAAGATCCGGGAGATTCTGAACAGAATGAAGGATAAGTTCATGTCATTCTTCCACCCATTTCAGAAGGTTGTCATTGATGAGTCCTTGGTTCTGTTCAGAGGACGTCTTCGGTTTGTCCAGTACATTCCAAGCAAACGCCATCGCTTTGGAATTAAGTTCTTTGTACTGTGCGACTGTAAGACGGGGTACATCCTTGACTTCGTCATATATTCAGCCAGCACTGTCGATCTCGATAAAACACACCCCCTTGGCTTCTCAGGCTGTGTAGTGAAAGTGCTCCTAGAAAAGTATTTTGGTGGGAATCATGTGCTGTATACAGACAACTACTATACAGCACCGAAACTTGCCAAATACCTTTCTGAGCACGGCATTGGCTCCTGCGGCACTGTGAAAAGTAATCGTGCCAACTTCCCCAAATTCCCAGAGGCGGGAAACTCGCAGCGAGGAGACGTGCACCTACGCAAGTCTGAGAAGATGCTGGCAATACGGTGGCATGACAAGAGAGTCGTGCACATGCTCACCACCGTACATAAGGGGGAGATGAGAGACAGTGGGAAGGTCGACCGTAGGACAGGCGAACCTGTGATGAAACCTGATGCTGTGTTGGACTATAATATAAACATGCGGCTGGTGGACAAGTCCGACATGATGATTGGTGAGATCGACTGCCTCAGGAAGAATACTAGGTGGTACAGGAAAGTTTTTCTGCATCTCATAGATATGACGATGCTGAACGCCTTCATCCTGTACAAGATGAAGGTAAAGCCACCCAAGTCCTTCTCCCTGAGGTTGTTCGCCAGGACTTGTGTCCAGCAGCTGCTGGAAAAATATGGTAAGGTGCAAGCAGCAACTCCAAGGCGCCATCCAGTTACACTTCCCGACCGACTTGAGCAGAGGGCGTATATGGATCGGCACAGACTTGAGCTAATGCCTGCCACAGGGAAAAGGAAGGCTGCGATTCGCAGGTGTCAGGTATGTGCGCATACCACACGCCGCACACCTGAGCATAAACGCACCTCTTGGCAGTGCGCTGAATGCCAGGTTCCCCTCTGTGTAACCTGCTTCTTCGATTATCACAGCCAGAAGCAGTTCTAACAGTGCAAGTGTGGAAGCAGAATTATTTGGAAATAATGTGTAAATAATGTGTAAATAATGTGTAAATAGCAGGTGAAAGCAATGGATGTTCAGTTCATATGATTGAACAGTGTATTATAGTTTTATCTTACTGAAAGTGACAGTGAATAACATATTGTAAGTAAAATAGAAGGGTAAATATTGAAAATAGAATAGAAAATGTAAATAGTAATGTAAGTAATTAGTAATATAAGAATATGAGTACAAATAATTTATGTTATAACAGTGAGAGTGAATCCGTGGCTCTCTACGTATTTTACTGACTGAAAAATAGAATGACTTCAGTGACAATAAAATAATACGACTGAAGGAAACTTATGGAGAAAGACTCCAGATATATATAAGTGTGATATAGTAATAGAAATATAAAGTGTGAGGGGTTTTATGAATAATAAATGACAGAGTGCCTAGAGCGAACTAGCGCAAGTGCGGCGATCAGACGCGCTCGTAATTTCCATTGCTTTCACACTGTTTTTTTTTTTAGTATGGATCCCAAACTACTTGAAAATGGTAGAATAGTGTTTATAGTGTTTGTATCTGGCTGTGGTAATCATATAACGGGTTATCGGGAAGTGTAAAGTGGAGACTTAGTTACCCTACTTCAGAGGTCTCCACAAGTCCTACGGAAACTGACGAAGGCTCAACAATCATTCCAGGAGAAAGCTGAAGGTATGTGCTATAAGCATATATAATTTTATTATTCTAGGACTAATAACTGATTTTTAGCAAATATTTTTTGAGAGTCTGTCGGAGCCCAAATAACCCCGCGGGACACGCAAGTAATTGGTAAACAAGCCCGCGGTGTAGGGGTTAAATGGCTGAAAAGGGTTTATGACTGAAATGTGTTAAACAGTTATTATTGTTATCTCAAGGCAGGTAGCTCCAGGAAGCACGAGGTATCCAATTGTGGTACCGAATGGATTAATTAAAAATCATTGGTCTAAACATTTACATTTAAAACCAGTTTCACTCACTTATTAATCGTCTTTTATTGATGTTTGTTATTGGAAGGTTTCATCATCCACAGATTTTTGGACTGCCCTCCTTCTGGGTTTCATTATTTCTCTGACAGTCTAATATTAACAAATGATGCAGCACATACTGGAAACCTGCCTGTTGATCAGTGATGTTCATGCAGCTGGTGCATACCTTGACTGCTCAGGACTTTGACCGTAATGCCTCTAAACCAGCACCTGTGATACTGTGCTACTGTGATGCTGTAATCAACGCATATGCTCGTAAAGCACACATTAGGAGCAGTGAGCCTTCAGGTAAGATCATGTAGGGCAGGTCTTTTAGTGTCTGGATGGTGCAGAGATAGTGATGCCACATTACATGTGGATGCTTTAGAATGAGTCTTCGGAGGAACACACCACTAATAATTATGAGTTTCGCACGACCGAATACGCAAAGGGCACAGTGAGAGAGAGAGAGAGAGAGAGAGAGAGAGAGAGAGAGAGAGAGAGAGAACTTTCTTTAAATGACAAGTGTTTGCTCAGAATGTATTAAAATCGTGGCAGTTATGGGATATGCTTTAGTCGTAACTGGTAATAACAGAAACCTTCCTTGAAGACTTAAAATGTATATAAAAAATGTGTCCCTCCCTCAAAGGCTTCTTTTCATGCACTGCTTCCTAAAGACCTTTCCTTGAGAAATCACTCCCCAGTCCTTCCTGTTCCATGCTTCCTCCCAAATATGGTCAGTATACTGTGTGTTGAATTATAACCTACACATAAATACCCTGCAAATTATTTATCTGTCACACCAGACGCCTCAGTCCCTCAAGGGGTAGCAGCAACGAATCGCATCTATGTAACCCTGTTCACCACCACCAGGCTGCATTTCCAACTCACACCCCCGTATCTCTCGTACACCCTTCCACCCCATCCTTCCATCTCATCCTTCTCCCCTCCTTCACCTTGCCCAGATACATTCTCCTAGTTAGACTCGCTTTCCATCCTCTCCATGTGACCAGACCATCTCCGAGTATTTCTCCTAATACTTTTTAGCAGATCCACATCAACAACACATCGCTCCTTCACTTCCTCGTTTAGCTGTCAGTTTCTTCACGTAATTCCACATGCTCCTCTCAGATGAGCCTTTTTCACTGTCCTCAGTCTTGACTTGAAGGTCCAAGTTTCAGTTCCATACATTAGAGTGGGAATTACAATACCCGCCATGCAGATACTTTTTTATTTATTTATTTATTTATTTTTTTACTTCCATTCTCACTTTCCAATTCCCTAGCATTGCTCTCAGTGGAATAGTAGGCTAATCTTTCTTCGCTACTGTACTTGACTTTTTCCTCTAAACTTCCATCCTTACCCATCTCACAAATATCTGAAAACACTCACTTACTCCATTTCCATTTTATGCATTCCATGTCTTTATTTTTCTCAAAGACCGTGACTTTACGCATAACTACATTCACTTTTAGATTTCATTTCGTACACCCACCTCCAACCCCTTTCACCAACTCTTGGAAATACAGTACTATCAGCAAACAAAAGTACATACAGATAGTTCCCAAGCACTACCGTCTCCCACTAAAGACACTAATATCCACTGCCCTGCTTGTACTTCTTAAATAGGAGACATTCATATTTGTAAACAAAAGTCATGCGTCTGGCAGCGGGCAGTTCCCTTTGGTTGGCTAAACATCAGTCACGTGTTGGAAGGTTTGTGCTTGTGAAGTGGTTATGAACATGGCTTACTCAACGGTTAGTGATATCTCCATCTCTCCTTACGTGGAAGGCTTTGACATTGTGGCTAGGGAATGCTGTTTATCCAAACAAAAAGTTAAAAAGTGGAACTGAAACTTTGCCAGGTTCATACTGAGTTGTTGAAGGATGGTGGGTGTAATCGTCCAGTGTGGCCACACCTAACTTACGGAGACATGTATTTAATTGAAACGCTTGGAAAATATACACTGGACACATTGTTAGCATATAAATCTTTAGATGATTACAAGTACTTTTTGATTACCGGTAGGCATGTGCAGACTCTTGTGTATATCTAAGGTGACCAGATGTTCCCTTCTGCTTAGTAAAAGGAAAGGTGATCTCTTCAGAATGACTGTCTGGTTGTCATGAAGCCTGGATGTGCCTGCATAAAACACATGGGACCATCTTCTGTGCTCACCGCATAATGGCAAGGTAAGTTGTTAAACAGTACAAAGTAGGCTAGCAAACCATTGGTGATAGGGTCACACCAAATCAAAACAATTGTCAACACACCTAGCAAAGTAGCATTTTCCCCCCCCTTTTTACAGTTATAAGTTCATGCCACCTTCAGTTCTGCTAAAATACACTAGTGCCAAATACTTTGAATGTTACGCATCTTTCACAGTCCCTCCCATTTGTACTGATATTTATAGGCCAAATGAAAATAGCACACCGTTATGATTCACTTGGTAGTTTACCTAGCATTATTCTTATGACTGTGATGAGTTTTCAAAAGCAAAACTGTACCAAATAGGCTACTGTAAATTGCCAAGCAGTTTTCACAAGTTTATCACCCTTCGTACCATATAAGCTATTATATATAGCTTTTGCACAGATTGCCATTCATGGGTGTATTACTGTAATGAAACCAAAGTTGCATGATCACTGTTAGAGGATTAGTTGGAATGGAAATTATTTCACATTACGCACAGAATTAATCATATCTGAGGCATTACTTCAGAATGGAGCAAAACGAATGCAGTTTATATTTGTAAGTGTACAGTATTTCTAAGCACAAGACAGCCAATGCAAATACCATTACGAGTGCAACAGGACATAGACGAAGCACTTGGAGGAAAATGGTGACCATGAAATGCAAAATTAGATGCAGTACGGTATTAAGCAGTTGTAGGCCTATGTAGAACAGGATATTAATTTGAACATTCCAGGTTACCAACCTCATCTAACCGCAGACTTAAATTCGATCGGTACAAATTTCGCTCTGCGTACCAAGTGATTTCCAGCATGCTGCAACAACACCCAGCTAAGGCCCTTTCAGCCAGCATTACTCCTGAAGTACCTGTGTTTTAGGCTGGTGTGCTAATAGTTTATGGCTGCGCCCCCTTTCGTTGCATTTCTTAAGTATATACCTACTGTATTTATGAGGCTTGCGTGCGAACGGCCTGTGGCTGCTCCCACTTTCGTTCCATTTTTCCTCCCTGCCATGGGCAAGAGTTAAGGGGTATGCCAACCAGGTGAGTAAACTTGGCCCAAGTTATGTAAATAACCCAGCTCAGTGGATATTACTGGTTATTACTATTGATCACGGTGCTGCGGTCACTGATTTGGCGCTGTGAACACCCAACAGTGGCAAAAGCCACACAGTTTCATTCTACAATTGCTATATCAGCCGTTATTAATCATCGTCAGAGGAAGTGTTATAGGCTAAAAGATGCTTGCAAAAGTGAGCTGTACCGGTATGTATAACTCAGAATAAAAGAAAAATAACCAGTTTTAGTAGAGGGTTTAAATAACAACTTCACACACCCATTTCGCAGGTACCTGGCGAATGATAATGTACGGTAACTTAGCTAATTTTGTCAGTCAGGTGAAAGCTGCTTCAGTGACTGTAAGCTAACTTAATCTACAGAGAGGTTAAGGAAACTGAGCCAGAGGTTAAAAGGCAAAAACAATATTTCAAACCAAGTAATGAAGATTAAAAAAAAAAAATCGAAGTGCTTTATTTTAGCGAGGACTGCTGTTGTGCATTTAAAACAGTTATACAGCATGGCCACGTTAAAACCTCTCAGCAAACTACCAAACAGTGTAGAAAGGAGCTCATTATCTACTGACGTCATGAAATGCATATATTTTTCCACAACGATCGATATTTCAGTGAGGGAGTGGCATACATGACATCCCTCCCCCTCCCCCCACCACTGACCTCTGAGGTGAGAGTGGTGGAGAAGACGGAGGTGTCGAAATTCCACTCGGTGCACGCCTCCTCCACCTCGTGCCCCATCCAGTCCACCCTCACGTAACTGCACGAGTCCCTGGCACGCAGATTGGTGGTGGAGTCAGTGGAGGATATGTGGTGGTGGAGTCAGTGGAGGATATGTGGTGGTGGAGTCAGTGAAGGACATGTGGTGGTGGAGTCAGTGGAGGATATGTGGTGGTGGAGTCAGTGGAGGATATGTGGTGGTGGAGTCAGTGGAGGATATGTGATGGTGGAGGCAGTGGAGGATATGTGGTGGTGGAGTCAGTGGAGGATATGTGGTGGTGGAGGCAGTGAAGGATATGTGGTGATGGAGGCAGTGAAGGATATGTGGTGGTGGAGTCAGTGGAGGATATGTGGTGGTGGAGGCAGTGAAGGATATGTGGTGATGGAGGCAGTGGAGGATATGTGGTGATGGAGGCAGTGAAGGATATGTGGTGGTGGAGGCAGTGAAGGATATGTGGTGATAGAGGCAGTGAAGGATATGTGGTGGTGGAGACAGTGGAGGATATGTGGTGGTGGAGGCAGTGGAGGATATGTGGTGGTGGAGGCAGTGGAGGATATGTGGTGGTGGAGGCAGTGGAGGATATGTGGTGATGGAGGCAGTGAAGGATATGTGGTGGTGGAGGCAGTGGAGGATATGTGGTGGTGGAGGCAGTGAAGGATATGTGGTGGTGGAGCCAGTGGAGGATATGTGGTGGTGGAGGCAGTGAAGGATATGTGGTGGTGGAGCAGGGGAGGATATGCCATGGTGCCTAAAACTTCGTCCCAGTGGTAAGAAAGTACCATTGTGCAAGGCTTCATGTTCTTAAGGGATAAAAAAAAAAATAAATAAATAATAAACTATGGCACTGTCCACCCCCGCGATGACGACCCCCCCACCCCGCCTGTGGGGGTTTGTCATGGGGGTGCCACTTTGTCTAAAACGTGGTCGAATTGGTACATGCCTACCAATACGAGTTACAAAATTCCGTGTTCCTTGATTAAATCTGTGGCCGTGCATGATGACTTTGCCAGGACCCCCCGGGTACCGCACCTTCCCCTGTGAGGTGCAACTCCGAAACATGACGCCTCTCGGATATCAAAGTCTGCACAAATTGCCACATCTGTACCATCGACACCTATGCAAAGCTCGTTCGAATCAGCATGGAACTCACTCAGATTTTCATACAAAATTTTACACACGCCTGTCATACAGCTAAGAAAAATCATAATAAAAAAATTAGCAAAAGTACAATGAATTGGGCGGTAAAATTTGTCTCAAGAGAAAAAGCGAGGAAAAGCAAGGAAGATCCGCCGTATGACTCTAGCACAACCTTAACTCCTTACTTTGTTATGAGAACAAAACCAAGGACCCCCGATAGCCGCAAGCACCCGAACCGTATCCACCACTCCAAACATATCCCCCCAAATGTTGTCTTAGAATACACCCCTCAGGCACACACCACATTTTTTTTTTTTTTTTAAATAACAGAACGAAGGAAGGAAAAACAAATGGGTAAAAAAAAAAAAATCCATACACCAGATTACTGGTGTCCTCTGTTCATAAAATATCTGTAACAATTAGACTTGAACAGTTGTGGGTTGAAATTTAGAGGAAAACAACTCTGGGGAAACGAGTTCCAGAGAGATGCAGTTCGGGGAATGAAAGAATTCTGATAGGCAGAAGTTCTGCAATATGGTTGAGTGACATTCCAGTCATGAGCGCTACCAGATGCCCGTGTAGCACGAGGGAAGGCATAGAGAGGTGGCATCATGGACGCAGCTTCGTCTCAGCGTTTGCCAAAAAAATATCTGTAAAATAATGCAAGGGAGGCAACATTCCTTCTTACTTGCAGGGGAGGTAGTTTATATGTAATGGCAGGGTTGTTAATGATTCTAACAGCTTTATTCTGAATTTTGTGTAGTTGTCTTAATGCAACCTCTCCACAACCATTCCACAAGGGTGAGCAATATTCAAGCTGAGAGCGCACATGACTCTTATAAATTATAGCTAACTGCTCATCGGCGAAGAAGTTACGGACTCTGTACAATAATCCAAGTTTCTTTGAGGCGGTTTTAGCAAGTGATCTGACATGAGAGGTCCAGCTGAGGGCACTGTTAAGTGAGACACCAAGAATTTCAATACTTTTGGAGATGGGAATATTAGTAGCACTAAAGGTAATGTACGAATCTGGCAATATCTGTCTTTTAGTAAACTGTATATATTTAGTTTTACTAGCATTAAAAGAGACAAGGTTGTTTTGTCCCCATTCACTGATTATAGATATATCTTGATTTATGGAGATGGCTGTACTGAGTTGAGAGGTAGAGATATTAGACTTTGTAAATGGATGTCTGAGTGTGAATGAACTATGTAGTGTTGAGTCATCTGCATATGAGTGAATGGAATTGTGAGTGACAGATAAGAGATCATTAATATGAACCAGAAATAGGGTTGGCGCCAGAACTGATCCCTGCGGCACGCCGGCGTTAATTGAGTGGAAATTCGAATATACATCATCTACTTTTACTCTTATTTTCCTGTCACACATCACACGCACCTCAGGCACGTCACACACATCCCAGACGCACACCAGGCACGCCGACACCCCCTCCCCCCAGCTTTCCCTCTACACACCCTCATAATACCTGGACCGTTGCTAATGTGGCAAAAATCGACGGAAGAAAAATGTAACGCTTGTAAAATTCTAAGTTTGTAACTTGCCAGATTTCATCAGTTTAACAAACTGTACTGTAGGCCTGTAGTGATTTAGTGAGTGAAAAGAGTTAGGGACATACATTGGATTTGGACCCCCCTGTGGATGCTGTAAAATATGACAAAAATAATTATAAAAAGCGAGGAAGGAAAGAGAAAGGCAAAGAAGCGAGGAAAATTGTGAAAATTCCAAAGTGCAATGTTATGGCGGAAAATAATAGGTGGTGGAGGAGAGGGTGACAGGTACTGGATGAGAGGATGATAGAGAGTGGATGTCAGGTAGTGCATAAGTGAATACTAGGTAGTGAATGAGTGGATGGCAGGTGATAGATGAGTGGATAATTAGTGTTGGATGTGGGCACGAATGGTTGTGGGTGATGGGTGGTAAATATGAGGATGATACATGGTGCATAGGATGATAGGTGATAGATTAGTGGATGATGGGTGATAGATGAGTGGATAATGTGTGGTGGACGAGTGAATGATAGGTGGATGATGAGTGGATAAGAAGTGGTGAATGGGAACTTGTAAATTGTGGTGGTGGATGCGATGTGAGGTGTGTAGGAGTGGATGGATAGATGACTGATTGTGGGTGAGAGAAAACTGCATAAAAGCCTTTCTTACTGGGGGAAGTAAACTCCCACACGGACCCAATTTCTGTGCCTGATATTACAAGATTATTACAAAATTATTCCTGCTATTACAAGAGATTACAGGTGTCTCTCACTGTAATCCGTCAGATAAGAGATATAATTACTGAATATTATCTGTTACAAAGTGGCATCAGCATTCGTGGCACCTAGAAAACTGAGTACCAGGTATGCTTTGAATCTACTAGGGTCCTCACTCTCAGCCGAATAAAATCGCATGACGTTAACTGGAATACTAGAGTTATCCCAACCAAGACAGGGTTTACTAACTGTGCCAGGTGTGTGATGTTGGTGGAGGGCGGGGTGCGACAGGTGTAATTGAGGGGCGGCGATAGGAACACACTGCTGTAGGCTTGTGTTTGATCCACGAAGTACACTGTAGGCACAACAAAATGGCTAAACACATTATATTTTACTACTGACATCAAAAACTACCAAAAGTATATTATAATTTTAATTGATTTACGAGTACGCATCCTGTTTACAATAACCAAAAGTATTCCTCCTCCTCCTTCTCCTCCTCCTCCTCCTCCTCCTCATCATCATCATCATCATCATCACCCTATTCCCAGCAATAAATGGTGATGGAAAGCTTCAATGATTTATATATACAAGAAACCATTAAAGCAAAACTATCAACAGAGTAGGCTACCCACTGAAATATGCCAGACATCATTTCTGTATTATTTAAGACTTCGATAGTGGTACCGGTAGGTGGTGGCGACCATCATCCACTCACTTGATGTAGTGCTGCCTACTTCGTCCTTACTCTTTAACATTCTTCTTCTGTGCCTGTCCTCCTCTCTTCCAATTTTTCCCATCTTTCCTGTCACTTCTTATTGCTTTTCTTTCTTTTACAGGTGGCTTTACAATGAGTGACAAGCCAAATGGTTTCCTGTAAGCCAAGAAACCATTTACAACGCGGGGTGGTAACCATATAACCAAACCATACGTGGTCCTTACGTGTCAACAAGTGGGTTGGTGGAGGGTTAGTGCCCCTCCCAGTAAAACAAATAACTCAGAGTCAAATGGCCACCCCTTACGGGATTATGGCGTCTGGCAATAGATAGATAAATAGACTTCAATTTTCAGACATCACCTCATCATCAAAGGACACAAAACAGGTGCATTAAATTGGAAATCATGCTGTGTTGCCGCTTTAAAAAATAGGGAGGTGAAGCCTGTATTATATGCATCTTCATACATCATACGGGCCTCTCATGCTTCCCCCCATCCTCAAACTCACTCACATTCTGAATAGTTTTTTTTTTTTTTTTTTTTTTTTTGGTGATATTCATTCTCCCTTTTTGATCTAACAGCACACTGTAGTCAAAGATTTGAGATCTTCAGACGTCCTTAGTTCACGTCTTTCTGTATATCATATTCTGCTCAGTCTGCACACACACACACACACACACACACACACACACACACACACACACACACACACACACACACACACACACACACACACACACACAGTGGGCGGCACCAATGAAGTATATGACATTCCAGGTGCCAGTCCCCAGGTGGGTCAGCAGCTCATCAAACTTGCTGTCATTGTTTTTGTTGTTCTTGCCGTCGCCCCCAGCCATCGCCACCTGCATGAGAAGAATAACAAGGCGTAGATTAGTGGTGTTTATTCCAAGGCTTGCAACCCGAAGGCAACTCCTGTCGGTCTGCTTTCTGGCTATCATTCAGTCATGCATTACGTGTAAAAGGCAACTAGAATCGGTCTCTGTCGTCACGTAAAACTCATAACAACACAGTGTTCGCCCATGAGTTTTTATTTCATTATTATTATTATTATTATTATTATTTTGCAGTGTACGAAATATAACCATGCTTCTTTTAAATGAGTATATTATGTGGGTAGACAAAAGGAGTTCTTGAGATGCTCAGGTGTTTGGCTAATAAGGTTAATTGAGTCCTTGATTATGGTCCATTACTGAGGCATTTAAATATTCCAAAATCATAGCAAGTATCTATCAATATCTGAATCTACCTACGTATCTATTTATCTATATTTATGTATGTATGTATTTATTTATTTGTTTATGGGTGGCTTAAAAAGAGGTATGGTACATTAATTTTGCTGTTAAAAATCGCTTTACAAATTAACTGCATAATTATATCTTTTGGGGTAACAAGAGACGTAGGCACCTGCATATGTTTTACTGCTTTTGCTTTAATTGTGCATACTGAGCATTCCAAATTAATCTTATCATCTTCGCATAAGACAAGTGTAGAGCGCCTCTCGTTGGAAAGAAATATATCAGATTTTTCCTTCATATGTCCTTTTATACATGAACCTATAACACAACCAGTATAGTACCAGCGGCATGACTGTAGCAAATGGGCATTTTCAAAACAATATTTTTTGTAGAACCGAAAACAAATGATTTACGGCAGTTGTTACGGTACCACAGATCTCACGAAGAAAAGCCATTTACTTCATTTTAGTTATTAGTTACCCTGCTTAAGATATTTTCAAGTTTTCGAAATAAAAACTTAATATTACTGAAGCATGCAGCAGTGCCTTTGTAATTTGTGTTCGTAAGTCTCATCGTAAATAAACTCTCATCTTAAATGTCGGGACCAGTTTTCCTAGCCCCGGGCTCCTACGCTTCTCGTGGGGCAACGTAGGATTGGATGATGGATGGATGGATGGATGGATGGATGGCAGAGTATACTAACCATGATCCGAGTAATTTTTGTAATGTATTCCAGATAATGCTAGAGGATTTATTGAACTGAGAGATAGTCACAGGTGTCTGAGAGTTAATGCTGGCTTCATTATCCCCTCACCGTCGCAGCTCAGCCTCCTCACAGTCGCAACTCAACCTCCTCACAGTCGCAACTCATTAAAACCCTCACAGTCGCAACTCAACCTCCTCACCGTCGCAGCTCAACATCCTCACAGTCGCAACTCAAACCTCATAGTCGCAGCTCAACATCCTCACAGTCGCAACTCATTAACCTCCTTACAGTCGCAACTCAAACCCCTCACAGTCTCAACTCAACCTTCTCACAGTGGCAACTCATTAACCTCCTTACAGTGGCAACTCAACCTCCTCACAGTGGCAACTCAACCTCCTCACAGTCGCAACTCAACCTCCTCAGAGTCGCAACGCAACCTCCTCACAGTGGCAACTCAGCCCCCTCACAGTCGCAGCACAACCCCCTCACAGTCACAACTCAACCTCCTCACAGTCGCAACTCAACCTTCTCACAGTCGCAGCTCAACTTCCTCAGTCTCAACTCATTAACCCTCTCACAGTCAGGTGCGTGAGAAATATAGGATTGGGCCATCGGAGTATGACTGGATAGGTAAAAGAATTGAACATAGAGGAACAGTACTATTTATACCTTTTATAAGAACATTGGCCGTCTCTGGGAGTAGCTGTTTAACAAATGGAGAAGAAGAAACTTGAGGGTAAAGGAAGAGGGATAACAGCCGTAGGGGGGCAGTGTCTAAGTTAAAGATATGCACTAGAGACTGCCAAAGGCCTTGTAGATATCTAGTGCAATAACAAAGATTTCATCGATACCCCGAAAACAGGGTAATCATCAAGTCAGTGAGGAGTGTAAGATCACGAGTGGCGCGATCTGACAGAATCCATACGCGCGACCAAAGAGATTATGAAGGGAATGATGCCTAAAAATCACCTTTTTGAGGAGAGTTTGCAAGGACCTAGAACTCTTATCTATATTTTTGAAAGTGTGTTTGTCTGTGTGTGGAAATTAAGGGGAACTCTTAGGCCCCCAGTGTCTGACAAATGTAACTTTTTACGGGGAAGTTACTGGTGTGGTTTAAAACTGCTAGACTGACGCCCCAGGTGGCCAGACTTAGAACTAATTAGACCTGCAGATAGTCAGGTTAGCGTGGTGGAAACATGGTGAGAAGTTTCCCAAGAGTTTTAACTTCTACAACCTTATCAGTGTTAACTACTGTACACTGCGTCAGGTGGGTAGGCAGGTTGGTGTGGTGGGTGGGTGGGTGTGGTAGAGCAGGGTAGGATAGCTGGGGTGTATGAGTGGGTGAGTGGGTGGGCAGCGTAGGTAAGTGGGTGGTTGGGTGATGGTGGGAAATAGCTCCGTGGTGATTAGGTTCATGATAGGAATAGGAATATATCGCTGGGGAAATAGGCCTAAGGAGAAGCATAAGTCTAGTGGGTAAAATGGGTCATAGTTATTTACCCAGGCAACATGCAATATACTTAGATAATTAGACGAAGAAGTTAATCCTCTTCACGGTAATCCTCTCCACGACAACTGAATGAGAGCACACCGATAGCAAGAAGGAGAGGAACATGCTGACGGACAAAAGAGAAAAAGTTTGCCCAGGAAAGGTGTCAGAATGGAAACGCAACTCTTTAGAACAACGGAAGGACCCCACCAGATCTGTGAGCCTTATTAGTTACGAAGCAGCTTAAGGCGAAAAGTAAAATAAAAAGAAATTATAATGACAGACATCAGTGAGTCAGAAGAGGGAAGAAGATGGAGGGATACCACTAGCATCGTCCTAACTAGAATTAGAGGAGAAAGTCTGAGCAAAAGGTCGTGATTTATCAGAAAAACATTTAACAAAGTCATCAAAGCGAAATGGAGGAAAAAAATGATTTGTAAGGTTTTTGGCAGAGTTGTAGGAGCCGTAGGAATTTGAGGTACATAGTTCAGGGCACTTTAAATGAATGAAGTTTTTATCTATCTTCCTATCTATCTATCTATATATCCATCTATGTATAATAAGACGGACTGCAGATTTAGCAAGTTCTGGATAAAAACTTAGTGTATGTGAAGCAGGGGTAACTTGGCGCCGGTACTTTTTGGAAACCATCTTCTTGTTGTGGACAGCATATGAAGAAGCGCGATTAAACCAAGGTATTTTGCACTATGAGAGAAGGGGGTGTGAGCTGGGAGCAGGGCAATGGAATGGCGGGGGAACAGGGCGACATGGAGGTGATTTGTTTGTGGCCACCCCTTACGGGATTAAGGCGTCTGGCAATTTATAGATAGATAGATTGTTTTGCACTGGTCAGAGGGGTGAGGGGAAGGAATTACAGTGTGCCTCCACGCCAGAGAGAATAACCCCTGAAATACACTTTTTGGCGAAGGAAAGAATTATATAACCTTCCAATCAAAGCCAGGGAAATACTGCCTAATGGACTCTCAACCGCAGCCCCAAAACACAGACACCGCTTCAGTCCACAGGTCCTACTGGAGAGAAAGGATAGATTTCAGATAGAGGAACCCAGTGGAGGGAAAAGATTGACTGAGTTATTGGAAGGATTAGTTGTACGAGAAGGATCATTTATATTGTAACTTTCCAATGCAGCCTGAGTTAGGTTGGGCCGCTGTTCATGTTGCTGAGTAGATCTTTTAAGTACAGAAAAGTTGTACACCAAGTGGGTCATCGAAGTGAGAGGAAAGCCAAAAGTGGTAAACACTGATCCTAAGAAGGAAAGGCCAGAAAAGGGAGGGATGGAAAGATTGTGTTTGACTTTAGAATTAAGATAGACGGGAAAATTTGTAGGCAGTAGAATTAAAAGATAAGTGCAGCAAACTTAGGCACTAATGAATTAACTATTTGTAATTAAGTTGTCGCATTTTTCG
Source organism: Coenobita brevimanus (assembly GCF_032717465.1). Classification (NCBI taxonomy): domain Eukaryota; kingdom Metazoa; phylum Arthropoda; class Malacostraca; order Decapoda; family Coenobitidae; genus Coenobita; species Coenobita brevimanus. Next base: position 2,166,703 of record NC_137024.1, on the reverse strand, counting down.
ACCTAAAAAAAATTGCTTTCTTACAGACGCTGTTGTTGTACTAAAACATCCAGTACATCCCAGTATATCCCTACTCTTTCACAGGAACTTAGTATCATAATTACTGTTTAGGCTTACAGGAAAATCAGTAGGGCAAGTCGTTTTTGGTGTTCCGGGAAGAGGATGACGTTAGCGGCGAAGGTTCCGTCAAAAACCTGGTACTCGATTTTGCAAGTACCACCCCACGGAAGGATGTAGTGTTTTGGGGGTACAGCTTGCACGATACCTCTTGGTGAGAACTGGTAGGCAGAATTAGCGAAGGAATCAGTACTTAACGCTGATGGTGTGAAATCGCGAGACGAGAAAGTTGAGCAGTTTTAAAGGTACAGCATCACTCAACTCGCTGGTGAAAGAGTTGGCACTGATGCTGTTCTTCCAGTGAGCGTCGACACCACAATTTACCTGGTAGCCACGACCCACAAGTGTTGGCGATTGATCCATGCAGCTGCTCTCTTGACCTGCAAAAGTTCATTAATGCAAGCAAGTGTTCAGTCATATTTTCAGAATGTGTCATACTAATCAGGGAAGTGCGCGAGATTCCTCAGAGGATGGTATGAAGTCACGTATCTGCATTTGTAACTGCTACTTTAACGATTATCCTAAGTGATGATTGGTGTTTGGTGCTGGTTATTGCTGGCTGAGTGGCAAGGATGGTGTTGCAAACTAGGTCAGTCCATCTTATGTTTTGTGTCCTATTTTCTGTTCCTGTCCTCATCAACTCTCACCTCTGAAAGGAAATGGTGTAATAAACGTGTCCCAGGATGCTGGTGCTTACTGTACGCACTTTACATAGAAAAAACACTAAATAAATATGAAAAATTACATACAGCGAGTCTTTATTCATGCAATCACCACGGCATCAGCAGAGGAGTGGGCAAAGAAGACCTGGTTTATAAAAATTACAGTCGCCCTTGCATGCCTTCAAACAACCACAGTGAAACACAAAGCACAAGTGTTGCCTGCGTTGGCCACATTTGCCCAGAAAGGAGAAGCACTTCGGTCCTTTCGCTGTTGATTCAGTCCCAGAGTCGTAGTGAATATTATGCTGTTGCTCAAGTACGTGGATTTAAAAGATTAGGTAAAGCGCTTGTAAAATGTATGATAGGACAGCGTATGTTGAGTGATATTAGGTCAAACGTAGGAGTTCCTTCAGAGAAAAGGTATTGATAAGTCACCTGCTCCTTTAAGTGGCGTCTTGGGGTTAATTACGTGGGCACTAGGACTGCATACTACTTGAAGGGCACAAGGTATAATCTGTTGCCTGTTACCTGTGAATTGTTTGAGATTAAGTAAAAATGATAGTGTTGCTGGTGAAGAGAACTGATGAAGGTTGTGGATACTGACAAAATATTAGGAGGAAGAAAAACGTAATATCCGCCATCCATGAATTCCTTGCCCAGACTTTCTCCTCTCTCTCTCTCTCTCTCTCTCTCTCTCTGTCCAACTGTGTATCTTTTTTAACGTCCTTATTAAGATATAATTAAATATCAGGCAAACGCAGAAAATTACCCACTTACCTATAATTACAGCGATAAACTTCAGGCAGCCTCTTGACACGATTGCCTTGACGTTTACAGCTGGGGGACACGAACGTTTATAGATCCGTTCGTAAAGACACCAGGAGTCAACGTAACTGATCATCAACAAGCACTTTCGTCGACCGCAAACCTCCGTCGCACCGCCATAGCCATTAGTAGGCAGAATCGTCACAACAGTCGAAATTGGTTACCTATTTTCATCGCAATTTGGATATGGGGAAATAGGCAGCGTGGCGGATTCAGGTTATTGCAGCTCCAGTCAGTTCGGTTAGGTCAATTCGTCACTTAGGTCTTCACACCCATTTCCCTAATTATTTCAGCTCTATGACGACCCAAACATCGCTTTTTTTTTGTCCCAGTTCTGGCGCTTGAGTGTAGCTAGGTCGATTTTGTATCAGTATAATCAGAGTAATTCCAATATGGTACATTCTGGCACGTCTTCTGTCCATCCTAGTGGTCAACTCAGGATTAATTAGGTCATTTTACAATAAGTAGGTCTCTCTCTCTCTCACACACACACACACACACACACACACACACACACACACACACACACACACACACACACACACACACACACACAGTCCAGTCAGCGCAGTTGAGAGCCATTTTTTGTTCCATTTAATTCAGTTTAGATTCAGTTAGATTCATTCATGATCTTCACATCCAGCCAAATCACACTCCCTCCCTCCCTCCCTCCCTCCCTCACTCACTCACTCACCCACATACTCCCACCCTCACTCACTCACTCACTCACCCACCCACCCACATACTCCCTGACCCTACGACTCCACCTCCTAGGGTCCCTCCGTGCAAGGCCTCCAGACTGCGAGACTTTCCCCCTCCAAATATCTCCCAGTCGAGGAGACCCAGCTTGCTCCAACCACGAGTTTTGCGTCCTTCCCTTTGGTCTCCTCCTCGCCGAGTTGAGTGTCAGATATCATTCGCAATTCCATGCTATCCAAAAATGCAAATGTTGATAGGAATTACATGTAGACAAGTAACGTTGATTATAAGGTCAATACGTAAATATAGTGAGGTAAAAAGAAAGTATTTATGTATTTTAGATAGACAGATAGATAGTTAGATTTTTTATTTCAGACGGGGTATATAAGCATTCTCGATATTTTTGTTAGCATTAATAGGAGGTACTGGGAATTTTCAAGTGTCGAAGGGAGAGTGAAGTGAGGTTTTTCGAGAGTAAATGTACTTTCTCACGTACTGTCTATCCACGACCTGCCACTGCCATCCCTTGGTGTTCACGCGTTGTCTGATCATTATCCTTCATTATAGTATACACTTATGTTGATCTACTGAATGGGTATATTAAAGAATGAATAGTGAAGGACGCAGTAGGGGTTTGTAATGTCAGTATTCAATTACGCTTGTGCCAAATTAACGTTGAAGTGTATGTTGATATATTCTCGTCAAAATATGCAAGTTTCCCTCATATGGTTTTCTCTCTCTCTCTCTCTCTCTCTCTCTCTCTCTCTCAAAATCATCTCGTGTAAACGGGGATAAATAAAATGAGTTATCCTGACCATATCCGGGTTTATGGTAATGTTAGAGAGAGAGAGAGAGAGAATACCAACACTCACAGGCTGTATGCGAGAGAGAGAGAGAGAGAGAGAGAGAGAGAGAGAGAGAGAGAGAGAGAGAGAGAGAGCATACCAACACTCACAGGCTGTATGAGAGAGAGAGAGAGAGAGAGAGAGAGAGAGAGAGAGAATACCAACACTCACAGGCTGTATGAGAGAGAGAGAGAGAGAGAGAGAGAGAGAGAGAGAGAGAGAGAGAGAGAGAGAATACCAACACTCACAGGCTGTATGAGAGAGAGAGAGAGAGAGAGAGAGAGAGAGAGAGAGAGAGAGAGAGAGAGAGAGAATACCAACCCTCGCACTTTGGTATGCTATCCTAGGTCATTTATTTCGTGTAGCGTTGCCTGAAATAGAGCACTAGAGTTGCCCGCATCATGCAAGGGTTAATAGGTTGCTCTGCCTTGATGGGTAAGAATGCCTTTTAGTACCATTGAAATACGCTGGGAATTTTGAGTTTTTTTTATGCAAGAAAAGAAGGAACCAAAGGCCAGCAACACGCATATCGTTCCAAGAGAGAGAGAGAGAGAGAGAGAGAGAGAGAGAGAGAGAGAGTGAGAGAGATAGCCAAATTCAAGATCTCTTTAGGATGAGGATGTGTTTTGTTCCAGTAGTTCCAGATCAATATATTTAACCTGGAACACCTCTTTAGATCAAAATGACTCTCCAAGGGTGAATGAAAGTGTTTGGAACTGACAGGAGTAGAATTTTTAAGAGTTCTCGAGCTGAAGAGGTTAAATCTAGCACATCAGTAATTCTGGGATAATTCAGTTATTGTTTATTCAGATCACTCCATCCGGTGCGAGGACGACTCCAGCTTCATTACTTCCAGCGCTAATTTTATTCAGTAATGGGGACATCTCATGTAGTTGAAGAGTCTCTCTCTCTCTCTCTCTCTCTCAGGAATTTGGCAGTGTTCAATAACCTCTTCAGTACGATGATTTGTTTTTTATCAGTCCCAGTCTGTTTGGCCGAACACACTCATCAACCGCAAGTAAGCAACCTCCCCTGCAGACCCGTCCAGTGCAGTGAATCGATGTTCCCATGCGGTGAACAGCGCCTCACTACAGCGAGGCGCGGAGAAGAGTTTTGAGGTGTGGTTCCTGGATGGACGCCGCATTTGCCCATCCACCCAGTTAACAGACACACATCAGTAAACTCCACATCACCCCGTTATATGGTTATATGATGACTACCCAGCGTTGGAAATGGTTTCTTGGGATACAGGAAACCATTGGGCTTGTCCCTCAGTGTAGAGTCGCCTGAATTAGAAAGAAGAGTAATAAAAAGTAGATGGGAGAAATAGGAAGAGAGGAGGGCAGACGCAGAAAAAAGAATGATAAAGGTGAAGGCAGAAGTAGGCAGCACTGCAGCAAGTGAGTGGATGATGGTCGCCACCACCTGTTTGGAGAGAAGAAAGGTAATAATAATAATAATGATGATGATAGTAGGTAGTAGTAGTGTTAATAATATTGTAATAATAATAATAATAATAATAATAATAAGAAAGGCATCCTCGTAGAGAAAATGTTAATGAAAGCCATAGCATAACCCCTTCTGATAAAATAAACTAAAGCTGAATATAGTCGTCAGGAGGAAGGAAGGAAAAATTATTATCGTTCAGAGAAGCAGTTAACGAAGGCTGTGTCTGACCCCCTTTACTTCGAATATTTATCCTGTATTGAATAAAATAATGTCAGGAGGCAGTGTAAGTACGAGATCCTGGTACTAAAAGGGTTAAGTTATCCTCTGACAAACTTAAGCAGGTTCGTAACATATGGGATAAGATTGGAAGCACAAAAAGATAAGAAGCATACAAAAGAGGCCCACCGGAGTGAAGGGGTTTAGTTGTCATCCAGTGTGGCAGCCGAGGACAGTTGATAAAAACATTCGTTACTTTTTGGAATGAGGCAACTCGCTGGTTAACTGAACACGGAAAATAAAACTTATCCCCGCCCCGATAGTCACGCGTACTAATCGGCATTGTAATTGGGTGGTGGTGTGTGGCAGGAAGAGAGGGGGGAGGGTAGTGGTCAGTGATCGCACACGCAAATGCCTGGACGTCCTTATATGGTCAGGGTCAACGAAGACAGGATGCAGCGTCAGGCGAAAGGAAATTATATATATATATATATATATATATATATATATATATATATATATATATATATATATATATATATATATATACACAGTTATATGTGTGTGTGTGTGTGTGTGTGTGTGTGTGTGTGTGTGTGTGTGTGTTTATATTTGCATTATGTTTTCATTTCCTTTCTTAATACAAGGTATGCTCATTACCATTCATGCTGTGGTTCATAATCATATCGGTATTTCGTATACTAGGCTGACATCCGGGAAGCAGACACGCTTCGATAATTACTGTGATAATTACCCCTACTGTTTTATGAACTATGTTTATATCTTTTAAAAAATTCACACATAAGTCAAACCCAGTCCTGTCCTGTCTCGATGTAATGCTCTTGTATTGAATCACAGACGCTTATGAAGCATATTCTAGCATAAAGCTCAGCATATCAGACTCTGTCCATTTTTCCATCCATCCATCCATCATCTAATCCTATGTCGCCCCATGAGGAGCGTAGGAACCCGGGGCTAGGCAAGTTTGTCCTGACATTTAAGATGGTGACAAGCCTCACTCATCCCTGATTGGCATTACCTGAGCAGTAAACCCCAACCACCCCTCGGATATAAACCTGCACAGGCTCAGTCCAATTGGAGCGCCTTAATTACCCACTAAACCACCAGGCGCCATACTTTCGTTGTATGGTTACCACCCAGCGTAGTAAATAGTTTCCTGGGTTACAGGTAATCATTTGGCTTGTCACTCGGTGTAGAGACCATAAGGCAGCGCTGCATTGAGTGAGTGGATGATGGGAGCCCCACCTACATCAATGTCCATTGTTTTAAGGTCTGTAATTCTAAGAGGGAAGCTAAGCAACAACAATTTTTCCCTCGATGTTGGTCGGCCATGCATACAGACTGCCCAAACTGCACAGACAACTCCACCGCAGAAAGGATAATACGAGTTTTAGGATAATACGAGTACCACTGCGCAGTACAGCCACATGGAGCATCGGTGGGTGCCAGCTGACGGGGTCGGGATAAGCAAATGCTTGGCGAAGTGTCCTCTTGTCTCATCCTTGGCTACAAAGGGAAGGTCTGGAGTTACAGGCAGAACTCAGTACAGAAGAAGCCGTGTGCACAATGATACAGCCTTCAGCACAACGATATAGCAGTGTGCACAACGATACAGCCGTGTGCACAACGATACAGCCGTGTGCACAACGATACAGCCGTGTGCACAACGATACAGCCGTGTGCACAACGATACGGCCGTGTGTCTGACCCACCCAGTAATATTAGCGTGCGATATATGGTTCACACTTAATATTTCCCACTTTCCTTCAGGTTATCAAAGAAAGACTGGACAATATGGCACTTTATTTTACTCAGATGTTTTAAAATCAGGTCCAGAAGCCTCAGTTAACTACCATCTACTCATCTACGTATTTCAGAGTAGGACTGAAACCTTATGGCAACTCTGCAACTTAGAATGGAAAGCTTCAGTGCATCAAGTAGGTCATGAAAGGTGATTTGTGACACCATTTATTTGTGAAACCAGACGCTTGAATAAGAACTGTTAGTCAAGAGGAATGTGTAATAGTGGAGTTTGGCGTAAGAAAGGAATATGTAAGAGAGAGAGAGAGAGAGAGAGAGAGAGAGAGAGAGAGAGAGAGAGAGAGAGAGAGAGAGAGAGAGAGAGGCATCGTCGTCTTAATATTTAACTTCATTTAGGTTAGTTTAGACATGATACATTAAACTCATGGTTAGTCAGTTGGCCCAGAAATGAGCTGATTCAACTGGAGGAAAGAAAATCAAGACCACTTTAATGCGTCTCATAACTGTAACGACGGTATTTGGCCAGACTCTTCAATTCCACCCTTTGTAAGTCTTTGTGCGAGGAAAACCGTGTATGGTGCACCCGTATTTTGGTTGGCAGTCTTCCGTCTTGTAGTTCCACATGTAGCACTCAGGACATGACGGTATCGCTTTCTGCTGCGGCGGCCCACACACTGCAACAGAACACGGCATACTCAAGACAAGGAAGCAAATTGTGCTTGTACTCTACTATAGCTGTCTGTACATATTCGTCAGGGAAGTTTGTACACACTGCTGTATTTCCTTCGCTTACGTTAACCTAGTAATAACAGTAAAATAGACACGTCCACAGATAGGGTCAAAACGTACAAAGGCAGCGGAGTTCCTGGTCGTTTTGCTCCTGTTGTGATGGGAGCCTGGCAGCGCGACCCAGCCACGCCCCCGCCATCACCAACAACACTCCCGCCCACCACACCACGCCACACCTCAGCATCGCTAACTTCTGCAGACACACACACATAATATAAATGAGTTTGGCTGCAACTAAATCACTCGTTTTGGCTCAGAGATAACAAGAAAAATAATAGCTAAACCAAGCTCACATGAGGCAAAAGTGGGCCACGAATGCAAAGCTACAGATTAAGTAAACATGGAATGAATATCAGGCATTACAATAAAAAAAATCATTATATTATGTTCATAACTCTAACATTCATCAAATACTTTCAGTTCTTTCTAATCATACTAACAATTTTACTACTGCAGACCCACAGACGATGGAAATGGTGTGTCGTTAGTATTTGTCACGTCTGGACACACCCACCCACCCACCCACACACACCCACACGCACACACACACCCACCCACACACACATTAACCTACTTCATAACAAAATATTTAAGATTTACCTTTTACCTCAATGCATGTGAAGCGTTTATCCTTTTGTACTAACGGGTTTTGCTCTTGTAGGAACTGGACGCATCATAGCATCTCTTCCCTACATCGGAAATATTAAAACTTTTGTGTGTAATATTACGTACGTGCATATAAGTTAGCTACAGGCCGCTTGTGATATTGCCTGGTTCATGAACTGGTTAGTAAATCTTTTATATTTTGATATTGCAACTCCCAGTCTAATTTAGATTATGAGAAGCGTGTAGTAATATATATGCCTCTCCGTGTACTGACCAGGCACTGAAGATTAACACGATGATTGTATGACGGGTGTTTGCCACGAGACGATCCACGACTGAACTGACGGTGCCTCCCTCCTACTGGCCCCACCGACATAAAAACTACGTAGATAAAATAGACACTATCTCGCGCACAATTTTGCGAGCCCCGTTCTCTATCTCCGTGCTTCCTGACTGACACCCCCGAGTCTTGCATTAGGATTATCAAGCAACGGCACGCGTACCTGAGTTAGCAGTAGTCGAGGTGTTTGTCCACGGCATGCCATGTGCTTACTGTCTTTTCCTCATTGTGTCTACCATGTTAGTTAGCACACTTACACATGCAGTGTTTTACCTTTAGGTCGCTAAGCCGCCTTGACAGACTTCTGATTTGCATAAATGTTGATTACCTCCGCCAAGGAGGTTATGTTTTCACCCCTGTCCGTTTGTTTGTTTGTGTGTTGGTTGGTTTGTGAGATAGATTACACAAAAACTACTGGACGGATTTCCACCAAATTTGGTAGAAGAATTGGCCTTGGCCCAGAATAGACTCCATTAAATTTTGGTGCGAATCCGGATAAAGGTGCGGATCCAGGAATTTTTTTTCTCTTTAACATTGCGAAATAGGGCGTTTTTCGACATTTTCGTAACATTTTCAGTGATTATTACATGGCTCTTCATGGGAAAAAAATCAGACATATTTAGGATGTTGGTATCTACGAATGTGTATAGTTTGGCGCGGATCCATATACAAGGAACTGCATGTTGGGCCTTGGCGGAGGTAGGCTATGCGCTCTAATTTTTTTTTTTTCTTATGTGTCCGACTCTGGGCATAGGCTTCACAGTCTGCTCTCAAGGCCCAGTAGTCCTCCTACTTACCATACACCTCCACATGTCTGGGTGCCGTTCTAGTTTAAAATGTATTGACAAGCATAGTTTAACCTGTTTACCCATATTCTGGTAATTATCTGTACTTATTCTCCAGTATATAATTTTGAGGACTTGTGGGGTGTGTTTTCGGGACTATATTTAGAGCTGTAGTGCGACCACCGGGCTGTTTCCTGGTGTCTGGGATAAACTCTGGCATTTAAGTGGATGTTCTTTGTACTGTTTACAGAGTTCATGTTATTAAAACTGTGCTTACAACAGGTAAAGAGGGCGCACTTAATGGCGGTGCTGGTGACAGTGGTAGAGGAGAAACTCAAAATTTGTCCTGGAGGGGCTCGAGAGATTTGCCTCACCCCATCTCACGTCCTCTCTCTCTCTCTCTTTCTCTATCTCGTGTAGGACAAAGCCCACTAGGACAAAAGCACCATAGTGCAAGAGCCCTTCAAGCAAACCCCCTAGCACACACACACACACACACACACACACACACACACACACACACACACACACACACACACACACACACACACACACACACACACATACACACATTTGTAAGAAATTCTGTCTGCCTTATCCAAAGTTACCAAGCCACCCACTTTCAACGACCTGCACCCCATGCCTACCCTCATACCCAGTCTACTTAGTGAGAGCTTTGTTGCTGAATGGACTTAAGAAGAGATAGCACCAGACAAGGATACACAGCAATTTGGCAACATGAAGGCATCTTCCACCACCCACTGCTTAAACAGTCTGCTAGACTTTATTTACACCAGCTTAGAAAAGAGAAAAACTTCAGTTGTAATCACATTCCTTGGTTTCACAAAGGCGTTCGACCCAGTTAACCACGCGACAGTAGTCGACAAAGCAGCGAAAATTGCCTTCTCACTGAAAGTACGTCGAGGCAGCCGTGTACTGCTTGCACCACATCCTTTTTCCTAATCTTTTTCTTATTAGCACAACATAGTGCCGCAATGCTCAACACAAACAGTCTCTTGAACTGCTGCAGTGTTGGCACCCACCATGCTCATCTTGCAGTTCAACAGTAACTGGTGTGCGTTGCCCATTGCACTAGTGTGGACATCACCAGCCTCAGCAACGAGTTGGGCGACTTGGCATGCAACAGAGTGCACATGACCCTTAATGTATACTGGACTTAAGAGGAGCAGGGAACATATGAGGCCTAGCCTACAGCCCCATTAGGGTGTTGAGCAACGAGGGGGCATGGTAGAACGGCAGCTCCCCATACACCACGGACGGCAGGGGAGCAGGTTGAGAAAGTCAGGTGTGCGTGCTTTTCATGTGATATAACAGGAGGGAGAGGGGACCGAGCAGTTGTGCTTGGGTCTACAGGAGGGTTATAGGGGTAAGTGAAGGGACCGAGATGTCAGGGCTGGACAGGCGACACGTAATGGCAGGGCAGCATTCTTGGTGGCTGGCATTTTGTGCCAGCGGGCCAGGGTCGTCGGCCGGTAGTATCTCGTGCTCCTCTGCCGGAAGCCTAGAAGAACCACCAGGCCCCAAGCACTTGGTCGCAAGATCTGGAGTGCGGCAGCAATACCAGAAACAAAAGTTGAGCAGAGTGACGGCTGTGCCCAAGTCAGTGTGACCCATTTCAGTGGAGGAGCACGTATGACATCGAGTAACATTTGGGGTGGCACTGTGAGATATAGCATAGCACCAGGGTCGTAATTCCATGCTTGTGATTTGGTATACGCCTGCCCATAGCCGTGCTCACTAAATATTATCTAGTTTAGCACCGACCGACGGAGATGAGGGAAAACACCCAGAACTCGATACCCCGAGGGAGCAGGGCCTAGAGGACTCTCGCACACATCCACCCATGACAAAGGCAGGGCCAAAACTAAAGACGTAAATAATTTCTACAATTTTGTCAAAGTTACCCTTTAAGCTAGCCATAGAAAACCTTCAAATTCATTCTCTTGACCAAACCAGAGAAAACGAAAATGCGTAGACTCAACTAAATTATATAAATACGGCTCCCGAGTGACCCACCTGGATCTCTCTCTTGCACTATGACAAACACCGTGGGTAAGACACATCTACAGCAAGCACCCGACTCACCTGCGACTGTGTTAATGGCTGCCACTTTTTCGCTAGCCTGGGTGAAGTAACTTAAACAATCATGTACACGTATAAGCCAAACATGTCACTTTCGTCTGACTCGCATACCCTTTCCTGCTTGGCCTTCAGCGTCAACCTACCCCTGACCGTTGGGGCTAATACTGCATGGTAATCGCATAATATGAAAGCCAACAACAAAAAGGGGGAAGGGGTACGCTGCCACACCACCCAGGCTTTGTAATGTGCCCACACCTCAATAGCTCTGCCATCGTATTATTACTTCTCCAATTGTCGTAGTCTTTAGATCCTTGGGAAATTACCTGTATGGATACCAGGACCCATTCTGTTCATTATAAACTATCTCCTACCATTGTCAGTGCCGATTTGAATGGGGAACAACCTGGTGGTAATCCATGGACCCCCACACAAGTGAGACTGCCAGAAGACAAGATTTTTGGCGTAAATTTACAAGGATGCTAGAAGGATCACTGGAGCTTCACACACGAGAGAGAGAGAGAGAGAGAGAGAGAGAGAGAGAGAGAGAGAGAGAGAGAGAGAGAGAGAGAGAGAGAGAGAATTATATTTTTAACTGCCGTCATTTGTTATTAATGAAACTGGATCAATATTGGTTTGTGTAGACTACTGTCAGTATGTGCCGTAGGTGTATTACTTTAAGTTTATGAGGAATCTTTTGTTTGGTTTTCACATCGTTTAGACTTATGGGTGAGAAAAATCAGACCAAACCTTGATGCCATGCTTCATAAAACAGTATATATTTCGACAATGAAGTTTTAGCAGCAGGACCTCCACTGGCTGCTTACTCTGAGGTGGCTCGTGACAACCACTGCTTCACCATCCACCATGTCCTGGCTGTTCTCTGTCCTCCAACTCCTGTCCACTTTTGCCCACAGCTGCTCTTCCCCACCTGCTTGTCAGAGGCGGCCGACACTTTGTAGCTGCGGTTCTCAGCCTTTTATCCACCAAGTACCCCCTGAGTTACCAGACCCTAGACAAGTGCCACCATTAATCTGACAATAACAGAATGGTAATAAGACTAATTCAGTATACAATGGTACTGAAATGGATATTATCAAACGGTTGAAATTGCAATGACTTTATTAATCAGTTAAGAATTAACATCAATCAATGTACAATAATACTACACAGGAGTGAAGCTGTAGTTATTTTATGAAGAAATTTAACATTAGCACTAGGCTAGTTCAATGTAGAATGGTCTATATCGGCTACTGTAACATAAACGAAATTATAGTTACTTCATTTGGCAAGTAAATATCAACACCATGTTTTAAATATGACAACCATTATTGAACTTTAGTGTGAAATCTGTCCCTGTTTTGTACAAATAAGCAGGGATGTTCTACGTACGATAATTATCGTATTTGTACTATAATTTGGGATGCTTGTACGATGTACGATATCACATTCAAAATATACGATAATTTTTGTCTATTTCAGCTTCCCTAGATTTTTTTTTTTTTATATATATACTGCAGGTTAACAACACTCACTATTCCCGCCACACGGTTCATTGTGCCCACACCCCAGTAACCCACGCTTCCCCTGAGTCACTCACGAAATTCCTTTCCCCTGCCAGTCCCATGGGAGGTCAGGGCCAAGCCCGGCCGATCCCATAAATGTCAAGGACTTAGAAGTTCAAACTTTACTTGGTGCTTGGTAGTGGTCTGGTTCAATGCCCTGGCCAAGCTGTAGTGCTGCTGTACCCACTACCCACTCTGCAACTTTGTATAGGACTTCAGTAAAGTCGTAAGTACAGTTGATATGCTGGTATACATAAAGCTTTGTAGGATATTCTTAATTTCTTACCGGGAAACGTGAGTGTAAGAAAGGTAAAAGTAATGTACCGTCTTAATTACTAGTTTGTATTCACCTAATTGTGATTCTCCTGGATTGACTCAGTCAAGCTCATGATGCCCCGTCTACATTTACCATTTCATCATACTTTCTTTACACACCATCTCGTCTGGTAACTTGTTTTAATTGAAAATTTACCTGTACGATAATTTTAGGGTAATATACGATAATTTTCATGCTACGGTACGATATATTGGGTCTCTGGGCAGAACATCCCTGCAAATAAGTTTCCCAGTTCGTGCACCAGTATTAGACCTACTCGAAGGTCAATGCCCCACATCGTCGTGCCCAATGTTTAGTTTTCATGTTCAACAGCGTTGAAAATCCTTACTTACATAGGTAAGCACTAGGGGAACATCACAGACTCTACAGAAAGAGACTGGACCATCAATATTTTCAGTTGCTCGCTGATTGGTCGTCCAACATGCTGCCATTTTTGTGTAAACGCCTCCCGGATGGATGCTGACTGACTGCAGGTTCGATTAAAAATACATCTCGTCACATACGTGACTAGTCGATAAATGAAATACCGCGTTAATTGTAGTACATGCGTTATTTTGAGCTATTTTTTTTTTATTTTCATATCTGCATATGAATTTTACTTTAAAAGTACACGTAAATACCGAGACAATCGCCGAATTGTAATGTTGATTGTTGACACCACTCTGGCTTTGTTGTTGTGCCGAAGAATCGGGGTTGCGGTGCATCTTTTATCAGTGCTTTTTTTTTTCTTCTTCTTTATTAATGGTTCGTTATGCTACGTTTGGGTGCAGTAACACTCGTGGACTTCCTGTGCGGCTTTTCAGACTCACATGTGATAGGGAAATTATGGGAATTTAAGGTGAAGTGAACAAATTGGTCTGCTAGTGTCATCGGCTTTTCAGGTAAGTTTTATTTATTTTACGTGTATTGGCCCATTTATGAAACGAGTTCTTATACCATAATATAAATTGAAAGAGGCAGTGAAAGGACACAGGATATTTTCATAAATGAAATGGAAATGAGGTAGGTTAGATGTTGGGCCTTGTGTTTAGCCCCTCTTTCACACTTTAGTAGCTATAAAATAAAGGTTTTGGTTGGTGGGAGATGACCCTTGTCTGCATTTAGTGTAAGGTACTGTATACCACAGATGAGGGGCATTGAATGTTGAGTGTCGTGTATAGGGTTAAGGCTTGCGAAAAAATAATTCTTACAAGGTTAATAATTATTGGTCCACATATGAAACAGACACTCATTTCTAGCCTACAGATAACGGTATATTGTCTGCTAAAAACAGCTACAAGTGAAGTTATCGCATATCAGGCAAACAGCGGCATAAACAGGTAGAAATGCTTCCCTTGCAGCCCCGAAGACTGTAATCATGGCATACCGGTACATTTAGAAGTCGAAGTCCTGATACTTTCCTAACCTTTAATACTCACCCCAGTTCTGTGTCCACCCCTGATTCTGAGGATTGCAATTTCATTCGTTACTCTGGTGTAGCATCACTTCCTTCAGCGTACATCGTTTCTACACACGAAATACTATCAGCGAAAATGTGTTCTGGGGTCTTTGTGAATTCCGCTGTTCTCAGAAAAAATTTTGCTTCGTCCTCTCTCTCTCTCTCTCCTTTTCTGTTTCTGACCTGTTTCACAAATAAGTTGAAACACGCTAATTTGGTCCAAAAATCTTCAGCAGATTACCTCTGAAATGCAGTTATCAGAGGAGTGTCATATGAAACCGCGAGCAAATAGCACCAACTGCGTTCGCTTACATCTTCTCCACAAGGGAGTTATATTGTGTATGGCTGGTACTGCGAGTGGAAAGGATGGAGGAGGAATTTCTTGAGAAAGACAGTAGCGGTCAACAACATTTTCTAACCAGTACAAGTGATATTGCCTAATGTTAAATTTGAAAGTAATATGAGGGATATTATTTATGCCAAAAAACACAGTTAATTTTTTTTTAGTCATCGTGTATAATGATAATGCTTGCGCGAAAGTGGCAGGTGTTCTGGTGGCTTTGATACTAACCCGAGGATTGAGGACTGCAAGAGGACTGCTTGGTGAGTTAGTGCAAGATTAACGTATGGATGTGAGACTTTGGTGTGACACGGGAGCAGAATTCTAGAGTAAGGGCAGTGGAAATAAAAGGTTAATGAGAAATGGAGGTGGAGTGCAGTGGCAGGACAGGATAAGTAATGTGATTCGTGAAAGATCTCGATCAAGAAAGTCTATTGATACCAGGGTAGAGGAATGTGCTTCGATGGAGTAGTTATATGGAAAGAATGAAAACAGATAAGATATATTGCAGTGAATTTGAAGGCAGGAAGTGGCATGATAAGCCAAGACGAAGGTGGGTGTACATGGTAAGTGCCTATGTGAGAAAGTGAAGTATGGTAGCTTATGAGGCTAGGGAACTGACACAAGATCAGGCTGGTGGATAAACTAGGCTTTGTATCAGGCATGGATTTAGGGGAGGGCGAACCTCCCCCTCCCTCCATATATTCGGCGGACCAATAATTGTTCATATTTAAAGAGCAGTACTACTTTTCCAACTTATAAACAATAAAACTCACATGAATGTTGTCACAGAATTTTTTCAGTGAAAGGATGGATTTAGTAATAAATCGTGAGAGTTTGGTAATGAGTCAGTATGACATTAAACATCTGATAATTCCACTTGGAATTCAGCTTCCTCTTTCCAGAGTGCTGGATCAGGCCGTAATGTATGGAGGAGCAGATGTCAAGGGTTTAGCACACCTATTTTAACTTTATAGTCGTAGGTTTTACTCTTACCTGGCAGGTATATGTCAAGCGAATGTATAAGGAAAATTATTAAAAAACACATATACCTATGGCCTGTAAGGCGGAGCCTGGATTCCGAGACTTAAATCGTGTAAATGACTGTCTGATTCATTTCATTTGGCAAGTTATTGATAGGCTAGTTCTCCCTTTTTCGTGGTTTGCCTTATACTCTGGATCCTGCTTCAGCCTAGCCTTAGGTGGGAAAAAGGAGATCATGATAATCATGATAAAGTCCACATTGGATGACGCCGAGGCCAGCAGCATAACGCTTGCCTTCAACTTTCCGGACACTAAGCTAAATATCTGGAACGCGTCAGAACAGTGAACACGATGACGATGACGGAACTTTTAGTCATAGTCAAGGTATGGTGAGGGAGGAAGGGAGGGACGATGTGGGCGTGTCAAGGTTAGCAGAGTGAGCGAGGGCGTGGTGAGGGCGGGCAGGGGGCAGGTGGCGTGGCGTGGCGGCGGCCAGTGTCAGTGAGAGCCTCGACCAGTGTAGGTGCAGCCAGGTGGTCCACCAGCCACCACCACACGTGTCTCGATCTTGTTGCTGCTCTCGCACGTCCCGCCGCCTGGCGTTTTGTTTCTGCCGTGTCTCAAGCGCTAACCTTCAGCAGTTGCCAGACTGACATAATGGGGTTCCAGCAAGTATCACCGTCGTCACCGAGAAGCCAAAGAGCCACATCACCACCCTCGGCAGCTGGCAACAAGGGGCGGCGCCCCAACACCCTCAGTGTCAGCAATTCCTCTCTCACCACCAAGACCTCTCCCACCAGCCGTGTCACTGGCAGCCCTACCTCGGGTAAGAGCTCCCCGGCGCGGTCTCCGGCACCCAAAAGAACCGTGAATGCCAGCAAGGGGTCGTCGCCGACTGGCAAGCCCACCACCACAGTATGTCAGGCGCCTGTGTTGGCCACGGAGGCCCGGAGCAGAGTGAGGCCCTGTGGCTGCTCCCGGCGCCACGGCGGCCACCACCATCACGCCGCCACACACCCGGAGCCCACTAAAGGTGAGTCCCAGCACCCACCGCCACCATGCTGACCCATGGCCGCGCGCAGGCATCCATCACCACATTCGTGTTCCGTGCTGAACACAGTGATGCAGCTCACAGCATTATATGGTGACTGTGTTCGTTATAATAACAGTATTGTTATTTAAAACTGACTTTTGAACTGCACATGACAACCTGTATTCTGTGAAAAACAATCTCGGTTCAGTTGCACAATTGACTGACTCGTCAGGGACTATATCCCTTTTGTATTTATTTATTTATTTTTAAGACCTTCATTGTTGTTCCCTGCGTTGTTGTTGTTGTTGTTGTTGTTGCCTTAGGCTTCTTGGCAAGTGATCCTGTAGCTGCAGGCTGATGTTGCCCTTCTCCTGCAATCCTCTATCTGCCTTTCGGGGGACATGGAGGAAGTTGAGGGACGTGTATATAATCCTACAGTGGAGCCGCCTGATTATGTTGGTGCCACCGTGGGAAGGCGTCCCTCTCCTGCACCTCCCACGCAATATAAAAAAGTGTGGTGTAAAAAGCGATATACGGTTACAACAGATATTCCTTTGTTTTCCATTTATTCATTACTTCCGTATACAGTGCAAGAACAAACTACAGTACAGTAATATTAATAGTGGCAGGTAATATAAATTCTGAATGTTTTTATTCACGATGTTATTTATTATTATTATTATTATTATTATTATCATTATTATTATTGGAGTTGAGAGGTATATGAGGGAGGGGGGAGTGAGTTGGGGGGAGGGTAGTCAAATGGTGGGTGACAGAGCGACTTGGAGGCGTTTTGTCTGCGACCACCCTTCGCGGGATTAGGGCGTCGGGCTATAGGTAGATAGATAGATTGTAATTATTATTATTATTACTACTACTACTTTACTACTATTACTGCTACTACTACTACTACTACTACTACTACTGCCATTATTATTATTATTATCATTATTATTATTATTATTATTAATCCTTTTATTTAGTCAGAACAGGGGGGAGGGGTCTAGCAATGAAGGGGTCTATGTGAAGGCTCTATCTCACCCCCCCCCCCGCTCGAAAAGTTCCAAGCTCAGTAAAATCTCCTGACAATAACAGTACTTAATATAAACCCCATCATCGGACTGAAGAGGCTCAATTCGTATGATTTTTCTATCAACAACTATGCATTTTTGTGGTTCTGTCAACACTTTATCGCTCTGACACCCTATTAGAGCTTATGACACCCTATTAGAGGTTATATGACACCTGTTAGAGCTTATGACACCCTATTAGAGCTTATATGACACCTGTTAGAGCTTATGACACCCTGTTGGAGCTTATGACACCCTATTAGAGCTTATATGACACCCTTTTAGAGCTTATGATACCCTAATAGAGCTTATGACACCCTTTTAGAGCTTATGACACCCTGTTAGAGCTTATGACACCCTATTAGAGCTTATGACACCCTATTTGAGCTTATGACACCCTATTTGAGCTTATGACACCCTGTTAGAGCTTATGACACCCTATTAGAGCTTATGACACCCTGTTAGAGCTTATGACACCCTGTTAGAGCTTATGACACCCAATTAGAGCTTATGACACCCTTCTAGAGCTTATGACACCATTTTAGATCTTATGACACCCCATTAGAGCTTATGACACCCTTCTGGAGCTTATGACACCCTATTAGAGCTTATGACACCCTTCTAGAGCTTATGACACCCTGTTAGAGCTGATCCGGAGTTGAAAGTTAGCGCTCGTCTTCTGTGATCGCTAGTTTTTCCTCTGTGATCGCTACTTTTTCCTCTGTGATCGCTACTTTTTCATCTGTGATCGCTACTTTTTCCTCTGATCGCTACTTTTTCATGTCATCGCTACTTTTTGCATAGTGATCGCTACTTTTTCCCCTGTGATCGCTACTTTTTCCTCAGTGATCGCTACTTTTTCCTCTGTGATCGCTTATTTTTCCTCTGTGATCGCTATTTTTTCCCCTGTGATCGCTACTTTTTCCTCTGTCATCGCTACTTTTTCCTGTCATCGCTAATTATTCCTCTGTGGTCGCTACTTTTGCCCCAGTGGTCGCTATTTTTGCCTCTGTGGTCGCTACTTTTTCCTTTGTGGTCGCTACTTTTTCCTGTGGTCGCTACTTTTTCCTCTGTTATCGCTACTTTTTCCTCTGTCATCGCTACGTTTTCTCCTGTCATCGCTACTTTTTCCTCTGTCATCGCTACATTTTCCTCAGTGATCGCTACTTTTTCCTCTGTCATCGCTACATTTTCCTCAGTGATCGCTACTTTTTCCTCTGTCATCGTTACTTTTTCCTCTGTCATCGTTACTTTTTCCTCTGTCATCGTTACTTTTTCCTCTGTCATCGCTACTTTTTCCTCTGTCATCGCTACTTTTTCCTCTGTGGTCGCTACTTTTCCCTGTCATCGCTACTTTTTCCTCTGTGATTGCTACTTTTTCCTCCGTGATCGCTACTTTTTCCTCCGTGATCGCTACCTTTGTCTCTGTGGTCGTTACTTTTTCCTCCATATCTTTGCTCAATACGTGTGATTTTCCGCCGAAGTATCATTAATTTTTGCCGCGCAGTCTCTCTCTCTCTCTCTCTCTCTCTCTCTCTCTCTCTCTCTCTCTCATATTTTTAAAACAATTTCATAATGGACACTGATTTTTGACGATCCTTCAGTATAATCTACGTGAGAAGATCTACATACCCGTAACCCTGCGTTCTAGAAATTGAATGAAGGCGGGAAATTTTTGGAGATGGAGGAAAGTGTGGAATTGAAAAAACCGAAATGAAAAACTCTGTCTATTCCATCAGTTTCCAGACGCCTTAATCCCGTAAGGGGTGGCCACAAACAAATATGTAGAGTGAGAGGTGTGGGAAAGGTGCGAACTGTGGGTGTAATGCAGCTTGTGGGCCTTATCTTTCCCGTTTTATTTACAAAGGGTAGTTAGGGGCGCCCACCGTACAGTCGCTCGATATAGTTCTGTTTTCAGGTGACTCTACACTGAATGACAAGCTAAATGGTTTCATGTAGCCCGGAAAACTATATAGTACAATGCATGGTAAAAATGTAACTAAATTGACGCCGGGTGGTCTTGTGAGTATATATATAATGCAACTCAGGGAAGAGCAAACGGTCACCTTCGCCTTAAATGTCCGGACTAAGTACCCTAGCTCCGGACCCCTGCGTTACTTATGGGGTAAAGAGAACTGGATAATTGATGGTTCGGCCATGTGTGTCTCAGTAACCCGAACATTTACTTTTGCCAGCCTAGTAGTAAGCATCGTCAGTTTTTAAAGCCAGGTCTCTCTCTCTCTCTCTCTCTCTCTCTCTCTCTCTTACAAAGCAAAACAATAACAAATTCATTTATCAGTACGCACGGTAGCGATGACTGCGCAGGGATGGAGCAGGTTCCAGTGATATCACGTGCACCAGAACGCTTGCGAATCACAGCTTTGTTTATACAGACAAAAAGGCCTTCGCACTTTAAGCATGAAGCAAGTCGTAAAGTCCGCTGACCTTCGTAGGAGTTGCGAACTTGGGTTGCAAAAATATCAGTCTTGGTCTTTTCTTTTATTTCATCAGCAATAACTCCAAAATGAAAAGTCGTACAGGAGCGTGTTAGCCACGAAAACACTTCCCAACAACCGGGGATATTTCCATGATTTTTTGAGCAGCATTCGAGCTATGGCATGCAAGTTACAGCTCAAAAACCTAATGTAGTTACAGCCTCAAAACCTAATGTAGCACTCGAATGTCTGAGATTTAAAAAAACTCCACGGATTCTTGTTGCTCCATTTCACGTAAGCCAATGGAAGGAAAGTTGGGCCATGGTTTAACACAGGTCCACGATGGAATGTAGGTCCATGGAGGAAATAGATCCATGGAAGAAAGAACGTCAAAAAGGGAAATAAGTCCATGGAAAGAATAGGACCATGGAGGAAAAATATCCACGGAATAAAAATAAGTTCAGAAGGGGGGGGGGACGGAATTATTCAATGCAGGAAGAACCCTGGGGGGGGGGGAGGAAGAGGTAGGTGGGGGTTGGGACCAAGGGGGTTTAGTCGGAGATATGTTTATTTAGGTAACTTCCCCCAAAAGAGCGTAAACTGGAAAACATTTTTAATAGATGATTGTTAACTTGTAGGGATGAGAAGTGCTTATAAAGAGTTGTCCGAAGCATAGAAACAAGAGAGTATTTAGATAGGAGTTTCAGAGTTCTGTACGCTTTACTACGCTCCACCAGGAAGAAAAGTTTTATGGGTACAGTGAGTAGTGTAATGATGGAGGTAGAACTTTGTATCCCCTTCTTTCCCAAATGGTTTCTTGTGTCTATCTTATGTCATTTGTTTCTGTACTTTTTCACTGATGCAGGTTAACAGTCATTTTAGAATATATATATATTTTTATATTTAATGTATTTTTAACATGTTTGTAAGAAAAATCACCCTATAGTGTAAGCAAAACATTTCCAAACAGAACACCCACCAGTTCTCTCCTGCGGTTCTTGGGTATACCAGGGCTGATGGCAAAGAAAACAAAATGGGAGAGGAACAGCAGTAAATTTCAGTGATTACTACTTTTGTCTGTGCAGCCTTGATACAGTACATCTTATTTTTGGCCTGGGTTGTAGGTGAAGTAATCGGACTTGTACTTGGTTCGCTACTATTCCTGCACCGTTAGACCTTTTTAGAGAGTATTATTTCCCTCTTTTATGTTAATTATCTGTTTATCTGTCTGTCTGTCTATCTGTCTATTTATCTGTCAATCTATCTATCTATCTCTTTCAGTCTATCTTTCTGTCTGTCTGTCTGTATACAAAATCATCATCATTATCATCATCATCATCATCATCAGCCACTGCAAATTCACTGCTGAACAAAGGCCTCCCCCATCCTTCTTCACGAATTCCTTGACTGAGCCCATCTCTGCCTCTTGCTCCATCGGTTATCCCTTATTCTTACTACATGACCTGTCCACCTCCATTTCTGTTCTTTTACAACTTCTGTAATGCCTTTGACTTTATTCTGCATTTCAGTTAGTTGTCATCCGTCTCCTGATTAATTAGAAAACCTGTTCCATTCACCTCATTTCTTTTTTATAGAATAAGTGTTGATTGTCCTCTGTCTGAATGAACTTTTTTTTTTTTTTCATTCCCTATAAACACTGACTAATCCCATAATATCCAGGCTGACGCATTTCAATTCTTTCACCAGTTCTTTGTGATCTTTTCCGAGACTTTTGTCATTGAAGGTATATATCTCCAAATTCTTCGGCTTTTTTGACGTCCAATATTGTTCTTTAACTGAATTTACTGCGATGGCTAACTTCCCAATAGAAACATCAGACAGTATGACGGAATATTATGGTGGCGATGATTCAGAAGTGACTAAAGTATTATTATTTTGTGTTAGTCATGTTAGGCGATAGCGAGTTCTTTGCGTAATATGAGATTATTTTGTACCATCTAATTCGGTGTAGGTCTATACGAAGTTATGCGAGTGTCTCTAATGTGTCTCATAATCAGAATCGTTGCTGTGATACCCCTATATATATAAAGCACTTGTCTTTCCGCCAGCAGAGGACGCGATGGCTAATAGAAGGATCCTGTAAGTGTGTGTGTGTGTGTGTGTGTGTGTGTGTGTGTAATGTAATAGCCCTGAGGTTGAGGTGATGAAGGTGTCATGGGTGGAGGTACATACATAAATGTGAGGAGCACTACTTGCCACAGTGTTGCAATGAATATACTATACCAAAAGTGCCTGGAAAATAATAACGTTCCCACACACCCCAGAGTATTGCATTGTTGAGTCACACGAGAGTTTATGCTGTTTGATTTAGCTTTCATTCTTATATTGCTCCTCAGTACATTCACGTCTGCACTGTCCATGTACACCCTCCCTGTAGTTACCAGTAAGCTTACTTTTAGTGTGTGAAGTCCGTCCAATATAGAGGTAAGGGAAGTTAAGACCAAAGGGAGCTTGTTCCGCGAGTGATGGAGCGAGACAACGAGGCTCGTGTAATACCAGGTGTAGTGGAGGTAATGCTACTTATACTCTCAAGAGGGAAGTGGGAATGCGAGACACGCCAGTAGAGGTGTATTCAACAGTATACAGTACCTTGTGTTTTGTTGTTGTTGTCGCTCCACGGTCTGTCAGGTCGAGCAGGCCCGTCGAACGCAAGTAAGCCTCCGCCATGATGAGATTCTCCCCTATATTCATACACCGTTGATGTTATGTCTGTGTCTTAGTGTGGCATGTGTTGTGCCGTGCGCCATTGTGTGTGTGTGTGTGTGTGTGTGTGTGTGTGTGTGTGTGTGTGTGTGTGTGTGTGTGTGTGTGTGATATTGTGTGGGCCTGTTCAGCCACTGGGGCACGTACCATCATGTGCGTCCATCAAACCCAAATCTAAGATGTAATTGAGGAGGGTTGGGTGATGTCCTGATTAAGCCTGGCTACGTGAACACCATCAGCTCTGTTAAGGATGCCTCTGATAGCTGAACGTCGGGAAGGAGGGGGAGGAGGTGAGGGCTTGTAATATAGTGTTCTGATCGAGGTGTTTTGTTGCCTTCTACGTGTAAATAGTAAGTAGGTGTCACTTTATTGATAGTGTTGGAATGTCTAGAGGTAGGGTGCTGGTGAAGAGTGTCTGGAATTCTATGTGTGGTGATTGTTTTATGCGCCTAGTAGTGTTGTCTGCTTGTAATGACAGGCGTGCAGTGTGTTAGTACAAATTGCCGCGTAGAACTGTGTGCCTTTCATAGCAAGATGTTCGTTATCAGGGGGGATCTTAGGTCAAAGTGTAAGTGAACTGTGGGAGTGGTTTTGGTGCTGCCACTGATGATGCATAGAGCGTAGTAGTAGTTGTTGTTTATCCCTAGGCATAGAGTGTTGTTCTTTATGGTCTACAAGGTGTGGTGTGCGTTAAACAGGAGTGAGGCCCATGCTGAGGAGGCTTAGAACATCAGTGATATTTGTAAAGTAGGGAGAGTGTTTATTTTTGTTACCCAGCGTCTGTCCCTGAAAGTGCCCTGAGGGTGCATTGAATCTGGGGTTGTATCGCCTCCTGATGTCTTATTTGGTCCATGAAGGTGGGTCCTTTGTCCTATGTCACTCCAAGCTCTTAGTGGAGGACGTGTGTGGCATAGGTATATTGTTAAGTGTGATGTTAGAGGTGTTCCTGTGCTCATGACTGCTGCTAGTGATGACTGTGGTGGTAGGCTAGGCTGGAATGATCGTCAGTCTGTTTTCCTCGACACATGACCAAAGAGTGCCGAGGAAGTCTTGTCGCAGTGTATAGGCTGTCCGTGATGCGATGTGTGGATGTTATGGTAGTGTCATCTGCATATAAAACAATGTTCGTGAGCGGCTGGGGTGTGGGAGTATCATGCATGTATAGGTTGAAGAGTTTGGGTGAAAGAACGATACCCTGTGGATTTCTGTTTAGGAAGTTTCGTGTTCGTGATGCCTTGCCCTGGGTTACACATGTGCCTGCTTGCCAGATTAAACAGATTTCAAGCCAGTGTTTGGTGTTGCTTTCCATGTATGCGCTGTAGATTTTGGTCATTAGTTTGTATGAGTGGATGGTGTTCAAGGCCTTACTAATGTCTGTTGTTGTAAGAAGTGTATAGTATGTTGTGCAGGTAATGCGGAGTTGATGCCGTTTGTTGCGTGTTGTGTGAATTTGGGTAATAAGGTGTTTGTAGGGTTTAAAGCTGTAAAGTCGTGTTGTAAGGAAGCAATGGTGACACGAGGTGTGACTTTGTTGGGAATTAGGTGTTCAGTTATCTTGGATGGCGTGCTAAGTAGTGTTATGGGTCTGTGCGAAGAAGGTATGTTAGGTCTGTGTTTGGTGTAAGTATAGTAATGATTGTTCTATGTTTCCATATGCTGGGGATGCTACAGTGTGCGTATGAGTAATTGTTGATATTTGTGGGGGCTGGATGCCGTGTGGACCAAAGTGTTTCAGGTGTAGGTTGCTAATGCCACCTTTACCTTTTACACACACGAGCGTAAAACATAACACCTATAGCTTCGCGAGCGCGGGTGTAATAATGAATAAATTTAAGAACGAATAAAATGCTGATTGCCTTGAGCTGCCATCATGCTGTATGTTTGTAATTAGCCCACCCATCGCCTGCTTATCTTATCACTGGGTGTCGTATTGTGTGTTCCGCTGCCCCGCCACAAGGCCAGGCAGTGTGGCCCTTGTTGCAGGTACCATAGCCATAAACGGGGTGGCTCATACACGCACTCCTTGCCACTTACTGGAGAATGCTGGTGTGTTTCTGGGTCGGCTCACTCAGCAATACCAGTGTCCACCCTGCAGTATTTCCCTTCCTCCTAAAGAGCATTCTATGATTTTGGGTGTATGCTTTCTTACATCCACCAGTTTTGGAGTTGATTAGATGACGGATGTCCTCACTGAGGTGTGGAACGCATTCGAGCGAGCGGAACATAAGTCTAGTTGCTCTTGATGAATGTCATTCAGACTCACCACATTCCGCTGTATTCGTAGTTTCACCTTTTGCTTTGGTCGAAGTGATTTCCGTTTTCTTGTCTGCTTTTCGCAAAAATCATGTAAGCACGTCGCAGCTTGTAACGCGCAAAAAACTCCAATTTGCGTGCCTTGCGTTTGGCGACGGTAGTACTGGATATCACAAAACAAAGCCAGTCACATAAAATTTCTTATAATATGATTTTCTGAACCAGTTTTCATCACTTAGGAGGCATGTCTTAACTTTTAAAGGATGCTCAGTCAAATGAACTGCTTTGCAAAATCCTAACGTCACTAAGTTCATTGCAGTGGCAGTTCTTAGGAATACTTGTGGCTATGTTTTTATAAAAACGTTGGTGAATTTTGATAAAATCTATTTCACATCCCCATATTAATATATTACAAGAATTCCAAGAAAGCTTATTTCTTATCATTCATATCTGTAAGTTCAATATTTCCACAAAATTGCGCGATTAGAGGCTGCCCCATTGTACACCCCCACACATCCGCTAGCCTTGGGAGCAGAGTTTGAATGTGTGTGAATATTCTCGCCCGCTGGAACAATTACAAATTTCATGAAGCAGCCTGTGTTTACGCTTCTTTCACCACATGTCCCATCAACACACAGGCTGTTGTGGCTCAGTCTTTGATAATTGTTGAACTATGTATGTATTTAATTATCACACCACTCAGGGTAGCCACGATAAAAACATGCCAGCCTTTCTGTCACATATCTAATTAACCTTCAGTGGATCAGTTTGCCTGGTGATATCCCAAATAAATCAACCGAACTGACGTGACAATGAGAAGGTTAATATGTCACACTATTAACCTTAAGGCTCCTACGACTCCCTCAGCTGAATCAAACCGTCTAGTGTTTGCTGAAATAATGGGGAAACGCTGGCATACGAAAATTGAAAGTCCTAGAGGCAAGAAGACCCCTGATGTTTACAAAAGGGTCTCCACCTAACTTTTCTCCCTCCCGCCTCTCCAAGCCTTCCTCTCTGTCACACTGTATGCCTCAGCGTAGGTCTGTGTCTTCCTCTCCACATCCCTCTCTATCACAGTTTATTTTTCAGCGTAGTTCTTTGTCCTCCTCTCCACATCCCTCTCTGTCACACATTATTCTTTAGCGTACCTCTCTGTCTTCCTCTCCACATCCCTCTCTATCACAGTTTATCCCTCAGCGTAGTTCTTTATCGTCCTCTCTGCATCCCTCTTTGTCACACCGTATTCTTTAGCGTTCTGTCTTCCTCTCCACATCTCTCTCTGCCACACAGTATCCCTCAGCGGAGTTCTGTGTCTTCCTCTCTGCATCCTCATTTTACGGAGATAAAGCGCTCCCTGGCTGTCACTTACTTATCATGCTGCACGCCACCAATGAGATAACAGCAACAGCCACACACACCTTGGTCCTCATTAACTAGTGACCAGACCTCAAGACCAGTGACCAGACCGCTTCTTTTCGGACCTGTCTTCTCCCCGCTTGAGGTAGCTCCCTGACACCTTTTCCTAAGCGATTTATTTTGCTTGTTACACCTTTGTCCTGTGGTACATATATCCGATATCGACATACTCTGCATACATAACGTAGAGAAGGTTATTAAAGCCAGACGTATCCAGGAATAAATCGCTAAGGAAGAGATGTTAGGGTGTGTCTGTCTATCCCTGTATAAATAACCTCTCCCAGTCTGAGTTGATTTGTCTGGGGGTAGCCACGAGGAAGAGAGAGAGAGAGAGAGAGAGAGAGAGAGAGAGAGAGAGAGAGAAGTCCTCGGGGTGAAGCGGTCAACAGGTACAGGACTCGCCATCCCACCAGGTAAGTATATTTATTTATTTATATATTTATTTTATTTTTGTCAGGCGAGTCCGTTCAGATCTGGGGAGAATTTTCCAGTCCGACTCTCCAATGCAAGAGATAGCCGTTACTCCCAGTCCTTCATTTATGCAGCAGGTCAACTCTGGAACTGTCTCCCTCTGTCTGTATTTCCTGCTTCCCGTGATCTCCGGGTCTTTCAAACGCAGTGTGTCCGGGCATCTCGAAAGGAACGCATCTTGAAATTGGCTCTCTTTTGTATTGCTCTTGTTTTTTCTTGAACGGTTTGCTGGTTCCTGGCCTTGGGTTCCTTCTTCCTTGCGTTAAAAAAAAAATAGCGTGCAGTAATTTCATCACTACAAAAGATCCCCTCCCCCCCAAATCAAAGAAGATCGTAAAGCATTGTTCTCTCTCTCTCTCTCTCTCTCTCTCTCTCTCTCTCTCTCTCTCTCTCTCTCTCATCGCTGTAGTGCTGCATCGCCGTTTCTTTTCTGTCCCTCTCACACTGTACACTGCTTATCCGAACTCTTCCTGCGAGCTTCCTACCATCCCTTCATTGCATTAGGCACAAAGCATCCGTCAACGCACACATACACACACTCTTTTATACCTCATTTTTAAGCAATAGCAGGGCGGGTGTAATAAGTTTTTCCTACGCACTATTTGTCCACTTACGATAGCTTCTTCTCAGTCTGTCTCTCCCTCTTCTTACGACCTCCAGACCTTCAAACGCAGTGACTATAAAATAATAGGTATCTTTAAATAAATGTGTTTTCATTGTTTTTCCGTTTTCTTTGATTGGACAGTGATTACCTGGCTTCAACACACACACACACACACACACACACACACACACACACACACACACACACACACACACACACACACACACACACACACACACACACACCGTTCCCAGGTCACAAGTTAAGGTCGCCAAGATAAGCAACGAGCCAAGGACAGACCGGTCGAATTATGTGGAGGAAGTGTGCAATAGCGATAATAGAGAGAGAGAGAGAGAGAGAGAGAGAGAGAGAGAGAGAGAGAGAGAGAGAGAGAGAGAGAGAGAAAGTCAATTTGCGGAGTTGTAAAGAGAGACAGGTAGCAAGAGGAGGAAGATCAGGTAGCCGTGAGTAACTATGAGGAATATGAGGGAGGAATACAGGGAATGAGGGGAGGAAAAAGAGGGGCGATAAAAAGGGGAGAAGTGCAGATTTGGAAGAGAAAGAGGGAAGCTGGCGAGGGGTGAGAAAAGGGGAGAGAGAAGGAAAGGACAGTACAGACAAAGGTAGAGATTTTAGGAAAGAGATGGGAGTATATTTAAGGAAGGGACAGTACAGACAGAGGGAGAGATTTTAGGAAAGAGGTGGGAGTGTATCTGAGGCCCGTATCTGGATGGTATAGATTTCTTTACACCTCCACCATAGCGATTTATTTAGCAGCCCCTTAACATCCTCTAGCTATGTATATCGTTTTGGTATCAACATATTTTCTCAGTAACACAGAAGACATCGACTTGTAAAGTGTAGAATGAATGATTACGAAAATGTGTTACGTAATTTCAAAACCACTTACAGTTCGAGCTTGGATGGATAGTGATGAGGGATGATATGCAAGGATAGGATGATGCGGATAGGGGTTAGATCTTAAGGGAAAGACGTACAGTATTGAATGAATGATTACGAAGGTGTGTTACGTAATTTGAAGACCACTTGTAATACGAGCCTGCATGGATAGTGATGAGGGATGATAAGTAAGGAGGATAGGATGATTCGGATAGGGGTTAAAGCTTCAAGGAACGTGGTACAGTATTAACTTTCCCATGTTCGCTTCGCTTCCCCTCATCTGAACAAAATCGTCTGGCGCTGCTTGGTATAAAATTGAGTTGTTCCAGTCATGAAAAGATGGTACCTTGTATTTTCTGTACAATCCCGGGCTCCCATGACTCACACGCATCTTCTGGTGTTGCTGGAATAGAGTACAAGAACCATCCCCATCATGAGAGGGCTAAAAGATGGTAGTAATGAAGGACTGAAAATGAGGATAGTAAAGGAACGAGAAGAACTATGGTGGAAGGTAATAAAGTGGGAAGGAAGACAGAAGAATGAGACGGAAAGAAGGAAGAGTCAGAGGGAAATTATTGGACGATACTGAAATGAGGTAAAGAGAGGACAGAGTGGACGGGAAGAGCTGGGACATAGAGGGGAAGGGATGACGGATGGTAAAGAGGTAATGTACAACAGAAAGAGTAACGGAGGGAGCTGTGAGGCAGTGATAATGAGTGGAAAGATTGAGGCATTACGAAAAAAGAAACGGGTTAAACAGACAAGAGTTGCGATGGGGTGAAAATTAGGAGTGAGGTGAGAGGTGATAAAAAGAAAGGTGGGGAAGTGGGCGTCCCTGGGGTGTTATCTGCCGTACCCTCGCCCACACACGTGCCGAGGTTATACCCTGCCTGTGCTGTGACGGGAAGTAGGGCAGTGTGTGTGTGTGTGTGTGTGTGTGTGCTGCTTGAAGTAACAGGTCGTGCATTACTGTAAAGGAGGCGGGTCAGTAACAGAAATTGTGGAGGCGGGGCTGGTGAAGTTATGCTACAGTTCCGGTGTCATTAGGCCCACATATGGCAACAGTCTCAGTGTTGACCTCACAGTGGCGGCCCGCAGAATATCAACAGTTGTCCTCATTTCTTCTGTATAATATTACCGTAACCGAGAAATGGAGGCAGAAATTTCCCTGACATGAAATCATCTACTGTTGACCAGAATGAGACATCTAAGTAGGCCACTATCTTTATAGGATTTGACTGTGGATATCAGACGAGGCGCAGAGATGTTGTAAATTTGTTGCCAGGATCCTTATGTGACATTTATGACTTTCGTTTGAGCACTGTTTATACTTTTTTTCTGTGTTTGGTTTGTGTTAGGTGATAATTTCCTCGTGGTGGGAAACTTTATCATTAGTTGGCAGTTGCTCTTTTCGGTGCTCAGAGGTGTGTTTGATTTTGATTACTTCTTATGTAGCTAAAGAGTTTGAAGGCATTAACGGTCACGGTGGAAACAAGCTGCCAGTAGATATTGTGGGGGAGGTGGTGGCGAGGTGGACATAACGACATAACGGTGGACTGGGGAATGTGGTGCCAGGGTTAAATATCACCTGCTGCGGGGAACAGTTTTAAGGCTGTGAATTCAATATCACCATATTTATTGTTCTTCCATATTTATGGTTACGCTGGTCACAGTTTGGGTGTAGTCGTGTTGTCAGTACTGGAGGCAGAGAAACTTAGTGTGACTTATTACTGTCAAGAGCCGCAGGTGCAGTACGTATGTAGAGCTCTTCTGAACTATACTGTATATTTCACCTTAAACCCTTGGAAACTGGGCATAACATGCTCAGCACTCTGTTATACAGAATGCATTCTGTTTATTGACATACTGATAATGCTTTAATCTAGAATATAACTCTTAGTGTTTCACGCAGGCTTGCGAGAGAACCATAAATCACGTATTGGATATGCAATATTACTGCAGCATTTAGCATTATTGAAAGTACGTTCAATTTGCCCAGATATTTTGGCTGCTGTTACTGCTGCTAAGAACTAGAGTTATGCCGCAAGACATCGTCATATTCCTTAATCTTCACTTTCCTCCCTGGTCCTTTACAAAGGTTAAAGAGACCGTCATGTTCCTTCCAGCTTTCCACTGACTCTTGTTTCTCGGGCAGCTAAATTTATCTATTTATGGATAGATAGATAGATATATAGATGTATATGCAGATACTGAAAGTTTTATGGCGAAATAATTTGCTTGAACGGTATGCTACATGTGTATTAGGCATTTATATTGGTATTCCATCTCTTTCCAGATCTCGTTTCCACTAAGTTTATGTTTGTTATCCTACCTGGTATACTGTGTATTTTCGAGTCTTTACAGAAATATGCAGTAATACCCATTTCTGTACCAGCTTGCATCAGTGAAATTCAGTCGGTGTTTGGTATATGGCAGAAGAACAAGTAAGGTTAATTCCCATCAACAACACGCAGGTCCTTAAGGCAGGGAATCGACTTTGCTAATTCCCAATCTTCCCCAAGAACACGAGCCACAGTAGTTGTCGTACAAGAAGGGTCAAGATGGAAACACCCTGGGATAAGTGTGTACCAGATGAATCCCACCAGTCTGAGTCGCCTGAGAAGCTTATTTTCCTCCAGCGACAAACCAAGGCCCATAAGACTACCCTGGACACGTGCACATGGCGATCTCAGACGCTTCTAAGGTGACCGGGGCCTGAGTTTAGTATCCCGGCAGCGCGATGTGGCCAGCTAGATTATGGAGCGGAATAGCAAAGAGACAGCAACAGGGACAGGAGTCATCGAGGACCTTTGCCACAGTCTACGATGAGAGGTCTCCATATCAGCTATCTTTTGCCGAGAGTCACTACTGTCTCGTATTTTTTCGCTTTGATATTCGTTGTGGTTTCTTAGTTGTGTTTGGTGGCCGGATCAGTGAAGATGAAGGTATAAATAAGCGGTATTATGCACAGGTTATATATGAGAGGGCTGGTGGATGCGGCTAAGGTATGCGAGGTGGTGTGTGTGTGTGTGTGTGTGTGTGTGTGTGTGTGTGTGTGTGTGTGTGTGTGTGTGTGTGTGTGTGTGTGAATCAGGAAATAAATTAGGCCTACCAAGATCTAACCGAGTCCTATGTCACCCAGCTCTGCCACTTTCACCTTTGTTGCTGCCTCATTCTCTCTCTCTCTCTCTCTCTCTCTCTCTCTCTCTCTTTCTGTAAGCTGTTATGCACAAGGGTTAAAATCACATAGGTTAATTTTAGACTGTGACTCTATTTGCGTAGGGGAGGTGATTGCGTAACTCATATTGGCAGGTCGTCCCTCCTACCTTACCTTCTTTCCTTCACCCGTCCCTCCTACCTTACCTTCCTTCCTTCACCCGTCCCTTCTACCTTACCTTCCTTCCTTCACCCGTCCCTTCTGCCATACCTCCTTCCTTCTTCTGTCCCTCCTACTTTACCTTCCTTCCTTCACCCACCACCATCTTCGTCATCCATCTTCCTACCATCTCCCACATACGATTTTTTTCCTCCATTACCATACACTCCACCCGGTAAAACACACACACACACACACACACACACACACACACACACACACACACACACACACACACACACACACACACACACACACACTCTGGAAAGCTTAACTGGAGCAATAAAGAGGTTAAAACAGATCAAACAGAGTAACCTTATGATAACACTATTCTCTTTAGCGAGTCGGGTGGAGAACTGCAGAAATATTATTGATAGAAAACTTGAAAAGATAAAACATTTGCGTAGGACTGAAGACGAATACGAAAAATGCAAAAGCCCTGTTAAATTGCCAAGTTCAGATGGAGGAAATAAGAATCGAGAATGAAGGTTTAGAATTAGTTGATGATTTTGGATACGTAAGGTAACTTGTACAAACTAACCCGTCATTTTGAAATAAGCAGACGTAGAAAGCTGGGTAGAAGCGCGTATGCTAGACAGAGTAGCATAATAGAGGCATTTTTACCATTGTGTTTAAAGCGAAAGGTTTCTAATCAGTGCGTTCTCCCAGAAATGACTTACGACTTTGAAACATGGACACCAAATTACTGGAAGGAACGTTAAAGAAATGCCCAGAAAGGTATGGAAAGATCGATGCTAAGAATCACATTTAGAGACTGGAAAGAATCAGCTTGGATGAGGAAATGGACTGGAATAGAAGACGTAATATAATAATAATAATAATAATAATAATAATAAAAGGTATGGCAGTGTGCGGACCAAATGTGTAGACACACCAACAGATTTACAAAGAAAGAGACAGACTGGATAACCATGATTCAAAAATTCCAAGAGCAAGACCAGCAACTAGATGAGGAACTAAAAAATTACACCAGGAGATAAAGGGTCCCAGACAAAAGACAAAGAACAAGCGATGAAGACAGAACATCAGAGGTCGTAGAGTTCTGGCATGGAAAGAAATAGGACGAGACCGCGACAAGTTTGGGAGAAGTCTGTGTCCGGCAGTGGAATGTTACGGACTGCTGACAATACTACTACTACTAATACTAATACTACTAATAATAATAATAATAATAATCCCATAATTCATCCAGACTGGTAGCGATAATCCTTCAACACTGTCTGGATATCACAGTTAATTACAACAACTTCCCGCCACTCCAAGGCGTCCTTCATCATGTACCCCCACTTCCTCGTTCCACTGTCATATTCCGTCCAAAGCAGGCCCAAAGGATGCCAGACTAATTTTGAAATCTGTAAAGAAATCCACGTTGGGGAAAGCGTGTTAGGGAGTCCACGCTATACTGCCTCATTTGGAAGTTGGGAAGGGCCTGGTGTGCACCCGCCTTTATCTGTCATCTGCAGTCACATCCACATTGATTTATCGCCACGCCTCTCCCAGGGCCATGTCGTGTGTGTGTGTGTGTGTGTGTGTGTGTGTGTGTGTGTGTTACTAGAGTGCTTTGCTTTACCCAGTGTTTTATTATCGATGGTTTGTGTTTGTTTTAGCGATATTTTATGATTTTGATGCTATTGTCTGGGTTCATTTGTTCTGAGCACTTAATTTACAAGTCCTCTTTTGATGTTCGCGGCCATTGTTTTCTTCCGATTACCTCCTGATTATATTTTTTGCTCATGTTGCTGTTGTTGGCTCTGCTTTTGTTGGCAGCCACTGTTTGTCCCTCTAGACTCGTTATCCGCTGTCGTACCTTGAGCAGTAAAATTATCGCCCCTGCAGCTGCCATCTTCTGAGGCGATACCGTACTCACTGAATGCCAGGGAAGGCCGTATATCACTGCAGACTGGCGGGCGAATGCTGTGTGATAATTGGGAGGATGTGATAAGCCGGGTAAGACTGCTTGTGCTCCTTATATGCGCGGACAGGGAGTTAATCTGAACCCGCACTCTCATTATCCATATTGTCGTATCTCTATTACAGGTGTGCAGCCAAACATTAATCCGCCATTTAAGGAGGACATTGTATGCTGTGTAAAGCTTGATGATACTGCGACTCTATTGACGAAACAATTATGGTAAAGTTAGCGGTATTGATGAACTACGCTGGGAATTGCTTGAATGATAGAAAGTTTGAACAAAATATGCTGGGGACTGTGGGACATGTTGAGTCAGTGGTGTTGCAGAATAGGTAGCGCAGGTGAGAGCAATAATACCGTATCTGATCAAGGTATTTATAAGTAAGATGTTGTTACTTCCTAAAGCCCAGAACCACAGAAATCGTTTTATATTTTCTGTGGAGAAGGGAAGTTGTTGGTCTTATTCAGCATGACCTCAGTATTAAACGTGGCAGTAGTGAGAATTACCATGAAATTCACGCTTTTATGGAGGAGAGAGAGAGAGAAAGAGAGAGAGAGAGAGAGAGAATGTGTGAATTAGAGGCACGTTGTCATCTTTTTTTCAGTGATGAGCATGAAATTCCAACAGTAGTGAGAGAATGCAGTAGGTGAGAGAGAGAGAGAGAGAGAGAGAGAGAGAGAGAGAGAGAGAGAGAGAGAGAGAGAGAGAGAGAGCAACGACACCAAGATCCCGGGGCACTTTCCACTTCACCCTTCAGCATGTAATGGCGGACCTTTGACCATTTGGTATATCGGGTGCTTTGTGTGTCATTAGTTGTGTTTTATTTCCTCGCTTGTGTGTGTGTGTGTGTGTGTGTGTGTGTGTGTGTGTGTGTGTGTGTGTGTTGTTCCTTCTGGCGACCACAAAGACCCGCACCTCTGTCATATTAGAAGACCAGGGATTTTGGCTGGAGTGTGTATGTGTATGCATGTATGTGAGGTGTGGTTGGTGTACGTGTCTGTAAGTGTGTGTGTGTGTGTGTGTGTGTGTGTGTGTGTGTGTGTGTGTGTGTGTGTGTGTGTGTGTGCCGCGGGCCTACACAGCCACACCCCCGCCACCTGCCTGCCGGGCCTCACCTTCCTAATATGCAGCAGAGAAAAACCCCCTCCACACACCACCCCAGGCACTGCACCTGCGACCACCACCACCACGCTGCTCCACATACCCACACTGCTCCACATACCCACACTGCTCCACATACCCACACTGCTCCACAGTACCCACACTGCTCCACATACCCACACTGCTCCACATTACCCACACTGCTCCACATACCCACACTGCTCCACATACCCACACTGCTACACATACCCACACTGCTCCACATACCCACACTGCTCCACATACCCACACTGCTCCACATACCCACACTGCTCCACATACCCACACTGCTCCACATGCCTACACTGCTCCACATAGCCACACTGCTCCACATTACCCACACTGCTCCACATTACCCACACTGCTCCACATACCCACACTGCTCCACATTACCCACACTGCTACACATTACCCACACTGCTACATATACCCACACTGCTACATATACCCACACTGCTACACATTACCCACACTGCTCCACATTACCCACACTGCTCCACATTACCCACACTGCTCCACATTACCCACACTGCTCCACATACCCACACTGCTCCACATTACCCACACTGCTCCACATTACCCACACTGCTCCACATTACCCACACTGCTCCACATTACCCACACTGCTCCACATTACCCACACTGCTCCACATACCCACACTGCTCCACATTACCCACACTGCTCCACATTACCCACACTGCTACATATACCCACACTGCTACACATTACCCACACTGCTACACATATCCACACTGCTACACATACCCACACTGCTCCACATATCCACACTGCTCCACATTACCCACACTGCTACATATACCCACACTGTTCAGTATTATGTACACACACACACACACACACACACACACACACACACACACACACACACACACACACACACACACACACACACACACACTCCTACAGGTTTCATAGCGTTACATCTCCATCTATTTCTCTATATCGGCGCTGTGGACCCACGGTGGCGCAGTGGTTATGTCGTTTACCTCCCAATCTGCGGTACCCTGAGTCTGAGTTGAATTTCAGTCTATAGGAACATTTAAAGCGGGAGTTCGTAACATATTCTCTCATAAGCTAGCGTATGTCCGTGCCGTGTCCGATTTATGCTGATGGATATACAAGGACTGACGTATACAAATATAGCCATTACAGCACTTCAGCTTTCACATGCAACACTCGCTACAGAAACCCATCCCTGACCCGTGCCTGGCCAGCATGAGGAAGGGTTTGTTCTGACTGTCACTCTGTCTTCAAGGTGGTCAGATCCTTCAGTTGATTTCAGACGGGCTTATGGGGATGTATAAAATTACCATAAATCTGAAACTGAGGCCACAGATTACCCAGCTTGTGGTATGCAGTAAAAATAAGGATTAGAAGAGTTGTAATTTGCCGTTTCAATCTCTTTTGGTGTGGTGTGGTAGTAGCTGCGGCAGTGGCCATAATACAGAAGACTCGATGTAACATTCCTGCCCACACCACGCACCCTACGTCCGGGAACACAGGCAAAACACCACCAGAGGAAACTAAAGAAAAGTCGTGGAATGCAGTGGGTAGCGTAGGAGTGGGAAGCGACACCATTCACAAGTAAGATATATCAGAGGCGGAGGCAATGATCAGCAGGGCAATCCTCACAAGTTCCTCCCAAGTAATCTCCCTCAGTCAGAGAAAATGCTGTTCCCTCGACATTTCAGCTTTGCATCCATGGCAGACTACACAACATATATCATAAGGCGGACCACTTTTTCCCGCCACATGTAATTCAAACTCAGTTAATCACTAAATTGCGCATAAAGAGCACCTGCCGCCACACGTGAATATTATCAGTGCGTCCTTCGGCTGCCAGGGCCTGCAATTACATCCAGGTGTGGGGATGCTGCGTGCAATGAGAGGCAAAACAAAGAGGGGCTCCAAGGCGAGAAGACACACAGATCCTGGACCACAAACCCCTAGGCCATGTATTAGGAGGCCCAGCGGGAGGCGTCGTAGTTTGCCTGAGGGTTGGTGGGGTGACGGGAAGGGCAGGGGGCGCAGAGGAAAAACAACTGACTGGATGCTGTAAATTATTTCTGTGTACCGGGAGAGGAACGCGGTAATAGAATATCTCCATCATCACGAGGGAAGTAGTAAACCAGAAGAATCCCTTGAGTCTGAGAACGTAATAATGTGTTTTTTTTCCTTGCTATCCACAGACGACTTTATTGACCTTGGAATATATTGTTTGTAGTGAAGAGGTCATTGTGAATTCTATATATAACAGCCCTAGTTCAAAAAGTCTGTCCTAAGTTGAATTAAGCCATATCAAGTGGGCAAATATAAAGCACACTGACTGAAGAATAATGCAGTATTTAAGAGGTGCTTATTGCAGTCGGAAGGATGGGCCTACCTCACAAATGCCATGAAATTGAGTGTAGATAAACAGCCTGCGGAACTGAGCTGAGAATATCGATAGTTCAAATATGGGGTGAATCGATATGTGTCTCATTCAGCAGGGTAGTTACGTTGATAGCCTTTTCTGTTTGACTATTACATTTCTTAACTCCCTATCCCACTCACCGTATTGCACTGTGGGATACTAGGAGTTGATGGTGATGAATAAAGTGTAGAATAATGTGATCGTAAAATGCCATTGAAAAAAAAAAAAAAATATATATATATATATATATATATATATATATATATATATATATATATATATATATATATATCATAAATGACTTTGTGTCATAAAAGACTGTGTAGGTTCCTTTGTGGTTGAGTTATATATATATTTTAGATTTATGGACGAGCGGTTTTTATATCTTGGAGTAGCTTCCCATTTGTCATGTAGTGACAGGGGAGGTAAAGAATAGTATGGGACTATTTTTATTTGTCTTGGAAATATTAACAAGTCTCTCACACGGAACGAAGTATAAGTCCCGGGTAGCTACCTCCCTGTCTCGCTATCTGTCTGTCTCTCTCTCTCTCAAATTGCCAAGCCCTTCTCCCCGTGACCTGTCTCCTCTGAGGCCTGTCTCCTTCTAAGCTTTCTTTCCTAAATTCTGGTGAAACAGGAGACGTATCACGTGTGTTCCTCGTGGATGGAAAGTTTTAAGAAGCCTGTGTGTGAGTATGTGTGTATATGTGCGTGTGGTCACCAGGTCTTTGTTCACGAGAGGACTGCTGACAGCTAACTGCATCATCTCCTTACTGGCCGCTGTCGTCAGCTTTCCTCAGTGTAACTTGCAACCTCATTTCCTTTTCCCAGGCTCGCCGAGGGCTGTCTATCTATCTATTTATCTATCTATCTATTATGATTTGTAATTATAATGTAGTCCTGACATATATATATATATATATATATATATATATATATATATATACATTAACGAATGAAAAAGAAAATAATTAGGCTACATTGATATCAAAATATGCTTTCACCGATTGACACACCGTTGAAAGGAGCGATATCTTGGTAGGTGTTGAATCAGGTAACCTTTTTTTCCCTAAGAGACGATTTTATCCATATTATTAAAGGGATAATGAAGGTCTACCCTACTCCTCCATTTTGAATAGTCTCCGAACCAGAATGAAATAATTTGTTGGTAGAATACAGCATACATGACGTCCTCGGGTGGCTGGGGTTAAATCATGACTGGGACAGCTCTGGCACTCTATTCTAACGCCAGACGATTTTATTCAGGCAAACGTGAGTCGTGGAAGCGTGAGTGTTACTAGGAGGAGTGGAAAAGTGGTGCGACGTAAGCAGTGTAGGGCGGGAGGGGCACGGCTCAGATTAAACGCCTTACTCTGATGGCGCGTTTGTTATTTTGATTTTTTTTTATCACGCTCTCACTGGACGCTTTCCTTCTGCGATTTTATTTAACTCTAACACTGAAGGAGCTAATTTGGGATACATCTAACCCCTCCCGTTCGAAAAATGCTCCTTAGTGTAAACAAAATCATCAGAAGAC
The DNA here is from genome assembly GCF_032717465.1 of Coenobita brevimanus. NCBI lineage: Eukaryota > Metazoa > Arthropoda > Malacostraca > Decapoda > Coenobitidae > Coenobita > Coenobita brevimanus. The sequence continues at coordinate 2,127,496 of NC_137024.1, read as the reverse complement.
GGTCGGAATGACATGAAATCCGAACTGGGGATGAAGGACTGAAAGAATTTAGTGTCCGCAGCTCAACACTGAAGGAGTTAATTGAGGATACATCTAACCACTCCCGTTCGAAAAATGGTCCTTGAGGTAAACAAAATCATCCTAAAACGGTCGGAATCATATGTAAATTCCGAACTGGGGCTGAAGAGGCAAATAACAGGACGGGAAGGTTTTTGTTTCGGCTGCGCAACTCCAGGATATCAGACCAGTTTTTTTTCCCGCGTCATGGCGCTTAACAAAGGCTGGTTTATTGGCACTTGCAGCTAGATCCGCGCTTCCTGTGACCTTGGATCGTGGACTAGGATAATTAACCTGTTTTTATGCTGGCTTGTGGCGGTGTGCTGATTATTTCCTCGCTGTTTAGACGCCCCTCCTCCTTGGTCATTAAACTGTCGGTCATGCTTAATTGGAAACCCCTACTCACGTCAACAGTTCCAGTCATAACAGGAGTGGAAGCAAGAAATGGGCAGTGTTTACAACAGAAAGGGGTGAAGTGTAGCGAGATACAGAGGGCCGGTCAGACTGGCGGACTTACACTGTTTCCCCTTACTCTTCACCTGTGGGACCTAGGTGTAAACGCGACTATTGTGGGTTATATTCTAGAGGACGAGTTAGCCTCAGAAAAATATACTTTATCCTCGTGTACCCGACAGAAATGAACGAAAGCCTTCTCATATTTTTCTCTCAAGGTTCAGATAAAAGCAGCGGCTGAATTAAAACACCCAGTAATTCAGCCTGGAGGTGTATTGACAGAGGACATCTAGGCTTGTGACAGGTACCCAAACAACCTTCAGCGTACCGAGAACTAATTATTTATTATTTCTCCGAGGCTGTTATCTTTTTATACATCTGACGACCCTCATATTATATTCTATTTTATTATTCTGGAGTGATTCATGTGATGGCGTATTGGATGTGTGCACTTCCTGGCTATGTACACACGTGGACCCTCTGGCCAAACAGCGCCCCACCTTACCAAGAAGCCGAGGGTGGTGGCCGGGGTGAGAGCTGCGCTGAGGGCGTCGCGCATGGAGAGGAAGACAGAGAGGAGAAGGATGCGCACAGCTTCCTTTATCATCCACGATCTTAGCCATCCGCGGCGTGACGAATCTGGTATACGTGTAGTTAAACCCGAGATACGTGTAGTTAAACCCAAGAGAATAAGTACTCAAATAAAACAAGAGAAATTTCTAAGCCTTCATTTGTAATACCTCCACTGCCAGGATTGCTCTCGACTGAAAATTCTCGTCTGTTAGCCAGCGTAATAAATCTAGGTTAACTCATAGTAATACAGTGATTATGAAGACTTATGAGCACACAGATATGTAAAGTGAGAGGGGGGAATGTACAGGGACAAGAAAACATAAACTTAGAATTAGCAGTAGAGCGTCAAATAAATTACACCACACACACACACACACACACACACACACACACACACACACACACACACACACACACACACACACACACACACACACACACACACACACACACACACACACATGTCTGCTTTTAGGGCGGCAGCTCTGATTTATTGCACAACGTCTGAGTAATTTTTTTTTATGGGATCATCGGCCTTTCCTTTCCCAGCTCACCCTTGCCATTTTTTTTTCACATTATGCGTCTTAACTCCTTCAGCCTGAGGACATCTTTTTATCTTGTGTTCTTGCGGTGTCCATCTAAGTATATTAAGCTTCTAGAGCCTTCGGAGCTTCCCTACAACAGGTCCCTCCTAAGCTTAATGTAATTGTGTAGAGATAACAAGAATTTGATAAAGGTTACATTATCGTAGTGAAGAATTTATGTTTTGTAAATGTAATGGATTATTTTAAGGGTATCAGTATGCTTATTTTTACACGTCCTTTTGTTTTTTTACAGTTAGTTTTCGTCTGTTTATTGTTAAGTATTTTGGAGGGGAACGGCTTGTTGCATTTTGGTATGATTATTACAGCCGAGCTTGCGATGTGGGAGTGGGTGTTTCTCTCTCTCTTTCTCTCTCTCTCTCTCTCTCTCTCTCTCTCTCTCTCTCTCTCTCTCTCTCCATTTTTTTATGATGCTCCATGGAATATCAATGAGCTGATTCATTGAAAAAGTGAATGCTTTTTTTTTTTTTTACCTTCCACATTTGTCAAGAGTTCCATATTAGCTCATTCCCTTCTCGCTGCCCACCTCTGTTTCCTCCCTTGGCCTCCTCCCTTAACCACTTCGCCATCTGTGTGTGTGTGTGTGTGTGTGTGTGTGTGTGTGTGTGTGTGTGTGTGTGTGTGTTCGACTTAAATGTTGCAAACCACAACAGGATATAGTGAACTAATTTTCACTCCAGTTAATATAATGCACCATTGTCTGTATATGCATCAGTCCATAAAAGATCAGTTGCACAGCCTAACCCTCTCCGGAGCAAAGGGATAGTCAGAATTAACCCTTCCTCATGCTGGCCAAGTATGAATCAGGGAGAGTGTTAGTAGTGAGAGCCGTGCCTGTGAAAGTCCTTGCTGTTTTAGTCTTTGTTCTTGTGTATCAAATTGTTTCTGTGTTATCGGTGTAAATTGTCGAGTTGCAAATGTACCAGCGTGTGAAAGGACGTATTGTCAGCGTCTACATGAGCTACGAACTCCAGATTCACGGCACGCGCGGATGAAAAAGGTGGAAACGATAACCAACGGCCCACCACGGCTCCAATACATCACTTATTTTCTCTGCAACCTTATACTAAGTCACGTAGGCTGCGGGCGAGACTGATCAGTGGGCGTGAGGCTTGAGGGTCGGGCACACCAAACACATGAGGCATAACAACTTCAAATTCCTCAAAACACCGTGAAAATTTGTGTTCCTGGTCTGTTTAAAGGAAGAAAACAAACGCAAAAAATCTTTCACCATTGTCCCCTTTTTCACTCAGAGCCGAAGAAAAGTTTATGCATTTTTTTCGACACTAAAAAATTGAGATACGAAACGATATCAAAAGAAAGAATAGATTATACACATATGTCTTCAGTGTACCTTCGGAGGCCCAACAAAACTCTAACAGTTATATAAGATAGATAGATAGATAGATAGAGATAGATAGATAGAGAGAGAGAGAGAGAGAGAGAGAGAGAAACATACATCGTTTGCCTGCGAGGGTGTCTTTGTCAAATAATGCGCGCTACCTTAATCGATGTTATTAAGCTTCGGGAGGGTGTCTAGTGGTGGAAGGGGTTGATGAAGCTTATCTCTCTCTCTTTCTCTCTCTCACACACACACACACACACACACACACACACACACACACACACACACACACACACACACAAAATGAAACTAGGGACAACAGCCAGACTGCAAAGAGAATACTGGTGTGATTTGTTTACTTGTGCGGAGACAGCGATCGCCCACCATCCAACCATATACCTCGCTGACTCACTCCGCACCACCACCATCTGTCAGCTTCGTATTATATTAACCTTTCGACCCCCGCACGTCCTTTCATTGTATATTCGTGCTATTTGCGTATGATTAATATTCACCTGAGTAGAATATTCCCCACCTGGAAGGGTCCCATACACCTTTTATTGACCGCATTGATAGTACAGGATGAGTTGAAGGTCTGGAAGCATGAGGAAGTTTTGTTTCTCTCTCTCTTTCTCTCTCTCACACACACACACACACACACACACACACACACACACACACACACACACACACACACACACACACACACACACACACCACCACCACCACCACCACCACCACCACCACCACCACCACCACCACCACCACCCATTCACACTCCCCCACACAAAGCAATCATTATTATTTTTTTTTTTTTTTAGTTTTTCACGAGTCACTTTTTAATAGGTATTGTTTTCCCTTTTTCTTTTATTCCAAGTAGAGTTCGTGAGGTTTAGTTGTTTGGGAGGGAATAAAAATGAACTCCAGGACGCCAACAGCAATCAAGTTTCGTGTGGTAATGATTGTGAATTATATGGCCAGAGAAAACGTACCGACAGCATTTTCTATAGTTCCCGAAAGATATAATTATTTTCGTAAACCTGTATTGCATATCCTTAGACGGACCTTTTTTTCTTTTAGGCTTGATTAAGTAGAAGATTGCTGTGTGCTGACGTGAAAGATGGACTGGGGTTGCTAAAGCTGCGTGAGGTGTAAATGTTAGTGATGTAAAGGTGTGAGTGTTGACGTGGTGAGTTAAGCAGTTGCCTTTTCACTGCATCCTTTCATAGCTGTGGCCGTCGTTCATATGTTTTTATCAGCATTCCGTTCTGTTTATTTTAGTTCCTCCCTTCCCTTCCCTTCTTCTCCATTCCTTCCCCATTTCCATTTTTCTTTCCACCAGTTCCAATCCACGTGTGTCATCTGCCTTCTGTTAATCTTCCCCTCTTCTTCCCTTCCTTTTTCTTTTCCTCCTCGCCCTTTCTCCTGCTTTTCCCCTTCTTCCTTTTCCCTTGTCTATTCTTTTCCCCTGCCTTCCTGTTCCCTTCCCCTCCCTTTCTCGTCTCCTCTCCCCCCACCTCCTCTGGCTCTTCCCTCTCCTTTCCTTCCCCTCCTTTCCTCTCCCCTTTCCACTTCCTGCCAGTTCCCTCCCCCCCTCCCTCCATCTCTTTCTTGCTCCTGTCTTTACTTCCCATCCATGTTTCTCTTCCATTTCCTTTTTCTTTATTGCTTCGTTCTCTCTCTCTCTCTCTCTCTCTCTCTCTCTCTCTCTCTCTCTCTCTCTCTCTCTCTCTCACCTCAGCCATATGTAGGTCCACCCAGGTAATTACAGGTGTGCGGGGAGGTCGCTTGTCACGCCGGGCCTTACCTGCAGTGGAGAGCTTAATTAAGAGAGGGGGACCGCCAGCGAGGTGAAACAACGCGATGGCAACTACGATAGGACGTAAAGGTTCGCCGAATGTTTCACTCGTTCTGCTGTTTCACTTCGTCTGTTGGATCCTACCACTCCTGCACCTTTTCCCTCCTCCCCACCTCCTTCACTACCACTTCCTCTCAGCCTCCACCCACCACCACTATTGCCACATTCCTCTTACACCTTCATTCACAGCCGTCAACTTCCTCTCAACTTCCACCTGCCACTACCACCTTCTTCCCTCTACACTTCCACCCACTACCTACCTCCTCACCGCCACTCTGCACCTTCCTCCGTGCCCACCTCCACCCACCTATTTCTCCCCACCTACACGTGTTGTCCCCTCCTCCTCACTCCTCTCTCCCCCTCCCTCCCTCCCTCTCCAAGGTTTCTCACTGGACTCCCATTCATCCTGGCATGAGAGAAAGGGTACATGGCCACACACTGCTCCCTTCCTGACCCCTCCTCCCTCTTCTCTCCCTCCCTTCGCTTCTCTTCATTCTTCTGTATTCTTCTCCGAGGCTTCCTTTTTGGACTATCCTGTCTCTTCTCTCCCTCCCTCCTCCCCCTCTTCTCTTCCTTCTCTCTCCTTCCTTCCCCCTCTTCCCCTCTCCTCTTTTCTTCAACCTCCTCTCCCCTCCAATGCATCCATCCTTGCATTTCCTCTCACCTTTTCCCTCCCTCTTCATTCTTCACCAGCCTTTCTTCCTGATTTTTCCTCTCTCTTCCCTTCTTCCTTTCCTCTTTTTCTTCCCCTTATTTTCCTCTCTTCTCTCTCCTGTTCACTAAGCGGTAAAATTAGGGACCTACCTGTAACATCGATTCTTGCAGGTCGTATTCAAGGAGAAGACGAGGACTCAGCAAAAAATTGATCATCTGCCTTGCTAATTCTCCTGCAATTGATAGACATTTAACCCCAAACTTTATTCTCTCTTATCCATCCCTCTCGGATCATTTTTTCACCTCGTCTCATTCTCCTCTCGTCCTCTTCTCTTTCTCTACGTTCTGTCTTGTCTGTTTTTTTTCATGTTTCTGTCTTCTGTTTTTTTTTCTGTGTCTGTCTCCTTTGTTTTTTTTTTCTGTTTTTGCCTCCTCTGTTTTTTTCTGTTTGTCTGCTCTGTTTTTTTTTGGTGTTTTGTGTGTTTGCCCTTTTTTTTTCTGGTTCTGTCTTTTTTTCAGTCTTCTATGTTTTTTTTTTCTGTTTCTGTCTCCTCTGTTTTTTTTTCTCTGTTTTTTTTGTTTGCCTTTTTTTCTGTTTTTGTCTCCTTTGTTTTTTTCTGTTTTTGTCTCCTCTGTTTTTTTCTGTTTTTGTCTCCTCTGTTTTTTTCTGTTTGTCTCCTGTTTTTTCTGTCTCCTCTGTTTTTTGTCTGTTTTTTTCTGTTTGTGTTTTTTCTGTTTGTTTTCTCTGTTTTTTTCTGTTTGTCTCCTCTTTTTTTCTGTTTGTCTTCTCTGTTTTTTTCTGTTTGTCTCCTCTGTTTTTTTCTGTTTTTCTGTCTCCTCTGTTTTTTTCTGTTTGTCTCCTGTTTTTTTCTGTTTGTATCCTCTGTTTTTTTCTGTTTTTCTGTCTCCTCTGTTTTTTTCTGTTTGTCTCCTGTTTTTTTTCTGTTTGTCTCCTCTGTTTTTTTCTGTTTCTGTCTCCTGTTTTTTTTTTTTTCTGTTTCTGTCTCCTCTGTTGTCTGTTTTGTTAATGGTCCCACATCCCGGAAATGCTCAATCCCATTTTGTGTGTGTGTGTGTGTGTGTGTGTGTGTGTGTGTGTGTGTGTGTGTGTGTGGATCATTTGGCCAGTAAGGATGAACCAAAGAATAATGAATGCTTGAGTGAAGTGTGTGTGTGTGTGTGTGTGTGTGTGTGTGTGTGTGTGTGTGTGTGGATCATTTGGCCAGTAAGGATGAACCAAAGAATAATGAATGCTTGAATGAAGTGTGTGTGTGTGTGTGTGTGTGTGTGTGTGTTTTGGCGAATAAAGATGAACCAAAGGATAATGAATGCTTGAGTGAAGTGTGTGTGTGTGTGTGTGTGTGTGTGTGTGTGTGTGTGTGTTTTGGCGAATAAAGATGAACCAAAGAATAATGAATGCTTGAGTGAAGTGTGTGTGTGTGTGTGTGTGTGTCTGTGTCTGTGTGCGCGCGTCGTTTGGCCAGTAAGATTTAACCAAAGAATCATTAATGCTTGAGTGAAGAGCGAATTATGGATATTACACCAAAATTTACTTGACACTCTGTTGATAGTTCGCCTAATTTTGTATTTTCCCGGTTCTTGTGTCTGTATTCTTCACACACCATGTAGTAATGAAAAGAAATGATTGATGATGATGATGATGAACGATTGATGATGATGAGGAGGAGGACGGTGATGATGATGATGATGAACGATTGATGATGATGAGGAGGAGGACGGTGATGATGATGATGATGAAAAATGATTGATGACGATGATTATGATGGTGATGATAAGTGATTGATGATGTGATTGATGTGACAGATATATACATACACACATACGTACATATAAACATAGATACACACATACATACATACATATATATGCACATACGTATACATACATTCATACATAAAAGTAACCATCAGTAACACTGTTGATAGTTATTGCACCTATTTAGAAGTTTTTGAGAGAGAGAGAGAGAGAGAGAGAGAGAGAGAGAGAGAGAGAGAGAGAGAGAGAGAGAGAGAGAGAGAGAGAGAGAGCAGACAGACAGACAGACAGACAGACAGAAAGAAAGAAAGAAAGAAAAAGGAGTGCAGTTTTTGGGCATATAACACAGAGAACAGCTTGGCTTAGAGTAATGGTTGGTGCTGAGAGGGTTTGTATAACTAATAGGCTCCTTCTACTCCGATGGCTATAGACCTGGGCACAGAAGCAGACCTAGCAAATTTATTGAAGGAATACTGTACGCTAAAACTGACGCAATTTATAGCAAACATTACCAAGCAAGCGAATGATCCGTTGTGTGAGTGAGGCTGGATGAAGTTGTTTTTGTACTGTGTTTGGTTGGTGGTCCTGTTCATCATTATAAGGAGTTTGGAAAAGGTGTTAGTGGAAGGTTGCAGTCGTTTTTATACTGTGTTATCAGGAAGGAGAAGGTGTTAGTGGAAGGTGTAACTGAATGGCGATAGTGTGACCGCCACCCTCCAAGGCCTGGTGGTGGCCGTAAATCCTGTATGGTTACTATGAGGGCGAGGTGCCACGCCAAAATAGGAAGTGGGCGACTTTCACCAGCAGGCCACCATGAGAGCTCGGGGTCCCAGCATCCACACGTCCACACTCCACACGTCCACACTCCACACGTCCCCACCCCACACGTCCGCACTCCACACGTCCACACTTAACACGTCCACACTCCACACGTCCACACTCCACACGTCCACACTCCACACGTCCACACTCCACACGTCGACACCCCACACGTCCACATCCCACACGTCCACACTCCACACGTCCACACCCCACACGTCCACACCCCACACGTCCACACTCCACACGTCCACACTCCACACGTCCACACTCCACACGTCCACACCCCACACGTCCACACCCCACACGTCCACACCCCACACGTCCACACCCCACACGTCCACACCCCACACGTCCACACCCCACACGTCCACACTCCACACGTCCACACTCCACACGTCCACACTCCACACGTCCACACCCCACACGTCCACACTCCACACGTCCACACTCCACACTCCACACGTCCACGCTCCACACGTCCCCACCCCACACGTCCACAGCTCCACACATCCTCACTCCACACGTCCAACACTCCACACGTTGTTGCCGTAACTCACGTCATAACACCTCACGCACCCCTCACCTCACACTCCTGCCCACACATATTGCAGTGGGCGCGCATGTCTACCATAAGGTCAGGTCGGTGAATGATGACAGCGGCGTGGCTTGAGTTAACTGGTTCAGATGACACAATGGAAGGGCGAAAAACAGTGCACGTGAGTTTATTCAAGTTGCTTGGGAGGGTAAAGAGAGTGGCGAAACACCTTAAATTTAATCAGATGTATTTACTATCTTCTTGCTGCTTCTAGATAATTTTGTTTTAAATTTGGAATACTCCTCTTTCAGTAAAGGGATTATTGAACACTCTAATTTATCAAGTTTTTAAAGTCTATCCTGAAATAATTAAAGTTCTGGGGGTATGGTCACACAGAAGGAGAAAATATATAACTTGAGATGTGAAAAAGAGAAATATGGGTGAGTATGAAGATAGGAGGGTAGGAGGAAGGAAAAACAGATTTGGCTTGGTATGGTAAACGAAGGTGTGTGAGAAGTAATGACGATGAAGGAACGGTGGACAATACGAAAGACAAAAGTAGATGAGTGACGTATATACAGTAGGTAGAGATCCGGACGGCCAGGGGTACACCTCCTCTGAACAGGTGTTGCGGGAACGACTTAATCAGGTGAACCTCATCAATATGGATGGTGTCACCTGTCGTATGGAGCTGGGTGGACGATGAATGAATGAGCCAGTGTTTTATTTCACTAGGTGCGCCAGTGGGAGTTCCTTATGCGTTTGTGTTTTCATTTTCCTCATGTTAAATCTTACCCATCCCATTTAATGAGTAGGAAAAAAAAGATTATAATATATATATATATATATATATATATATATATATATATATATATATATATATATGTTTTATGTGTCCAACTCTGGGCATAGGCTTCACAGCCTGCAATCAAGGCCCAGTAGTCCTCCTACATGCCGTACACCTTCACATGTCACCACATCGGCGCTAACACCCACCGTCCATATTGAATACATGCTAGGGCTGTCTCATACAGGACTGGTGTACTGGTATAAGCGGGTGTATTTTTACATGTCGGCGGGTCATTTTGGTAGATCAGTAAAGTCTGCTTTTATGACATTTAAATCCTTAAACTGTTCCCTGGCCCAGCGGGGATTCGAACCTGGGTCCATTAGGACTACAGGCCACCTCTCGACCGATTTAGCCACAGATAGATAGATAAGTAAACGGACACAGACAGATAGATAGATTATAATATTTAATATTATACCGGTCTATAATTTCCTTATTCGTTAATGTTAGTGACGGTACTGCCAGCTCCAGAGTTGCCTGTCAAAGAACACTACAGTAGTCACTGTAAATGTTATATCATTGTTGTTGTTGAAAAAAGTATATAATCAGTTTCTGCTGTTAACGTAATACTTTACAGATTGTGTAATTGTTTTTTTTTCCTTATATCATTTGAATTGTAATATCAGTATTTTGTGGTAGGCGGCAGTGGTTAAGTCAGTTGGTGTATACCCCTCCCCTACCCTCACCCTCACCTACTCTCACCCTCACCCTTCCTCACCCTCACCCTCACCCTCACCCTCACCCTCTTCTTTCACCCTTCTCCCTAGTTTTATCTCCCTCCCCTGTCTTATTCACCCCCTCGTCCTTCCACCGTCACCCCATCCTAATATATATTCATCCTGCATCTCCCTTGCACCCTATCCATTCCACCCCTCATCTCTCTCTCTCTCTCTCTCTCTCTCTCACACACACACACACACACACACACACACACACACACACACACACACACACACACACACACACACACACACACACACACACACTAGCCCATCACATCCACTTTTTCACCCCTGAGTGACAGCCAGCGACCTCCACACCGTCCCAATTCAAGCCTTTACCACGAACCGAATACCTGGGAGTCAACAAGCCCATATATATACCTCTTTACGTTTATCAAAAAATCATTTCGTTTTTCGTGTTTTTCGTCTTGTTGTTCACTATACTTAGATCGTGGCGTGTATTTCAGGTGCATGAGTGAACAGAAAAGTATTATTAAGCAATACTGTATACGAATTAAGCCCAAGTATGTTTATAAATTCGTTCCGGGGTCCTTCCTTGTTTGTGAGAGGGGTGGACTGGCGGCCCTGAGGCAAAGGGCAGGACTTGTACGCCGTGTGATGGTGATTGCTGGAAATTATCCCCTTGTATCGCTACCCCTGAGGAAATGGGAGAAATAATACTCCGGAAATTATCTCTCCCCATATATCGCTACCCCTGGGGAGATGGGAGAGAGAAATACTGTCTATGAACTGGTATTCGTGGAGTACCTTACGTGGGAGTAATTGCCAACCAAATAAATTTCCTGATTATTTCTTTGGTCAGTCGGGGACAGCTATGGCCACACTATTAACATTTTTTATTTTATAAATAACAGAACAGAGGAAGGAAAAACAAATGAGTAAAAAAAACAAAAACAATTCATACACCAGATTACTGGTGTCCTCTGTTCATAAAATATCTGTAACAATTAGACTTGAACAGTTGTGGGTTGAAATTTGGAGGAAAACAACTCTGGGGAAGCGAGTTCCAGAGAGATGCAGTTCGGGGAATGAAAGAATTCTGATAGGCAGAAGTTCTGCAATATGGTTGAGTGACATTCCAGTCATGAGCGCTACCAGATGCCCGTGTAGCACGAGGGAAGGCATGGAGAGGTGGCACCATGGACGCAACTTCGTCTGAGCATTTGCCAAAAAAATATCTATAAAATAATGCAAGTGAGGCAACATTCCTTCTTACTTGCAGGGGAGGTAGTTTATATGTAATGGCAGGGTTGTTAATGATTCTAACAGCTTTGTTTTGAATTTTATCTTAGTTGTCTTAATGCAACCTCTCCACAACCATTCCACAAGGGTGAGCAATATTCAAGCTGAGAGCGCACATGACTCTTATAAATTATAGCTAACTGCTCATCGGCGAAGAAGTTACGGACTCTGTACAATAATAATAATAATAATAATAATAATGATAATCGCTCTATATTTATTTCAGGACTCTGTTGCGTTTTTGCGTGGTTATAATGACAATAGATGAATCTGATTTTATCTATCTGCCTATCTATTGCCAGACGCCTCAATCCCATAAGGGGTGGCCACAAACAAGTCGCCTCCATGTCGCCCTGTCCCCCGCCATTTCATTGCCCTGCTCCCAGCTCACACCCCCCTCTCTCATGTACCTCTCCACTCCATCTCCTTTTTAAAAACACAGAATTTCGTTTATACAGTTATATTAATTTTGGAATGTTAATATTACTCAAACACAAATTGAACTGGACTGAGAAGAAGTGAAATTTTGATGAAGGATTGAAATTTTAAACATAGTGCTCTGTTCATTCCATCTTCCAAAAGTATATAAATGAAACGAGTGAAATTCTTAGGCTCTATGTAATTGAAAATGGCGGGGGACAGGGCGACGTGGAGGCGATTTGTTTGTGGCCACCCCGACCGGGATTGAGGCGTCTGGCAATAGATAGATAGAACTGCATCATACCCAGGCCATCGCAACACGCTGAGGGACGTTTGGCTTGTCTTGCAGTGATGATTATTTTTTACTGTGTTGATTAAGAGATATAATAAAGTCTAACAATGGAGTAGTGAAATGGCGAGGGACAGGGCGACATGGAGGCGATTTGTTTGTGGCCACCCCGAGTGGGATTAAGGCGTCTGGCAACACATAGGTAGATAGGTACATTCACACAGTATCTAAATATTGAGAAATCTGTAGAATATAATATTTTGGTTCGCCTAAATCGAGTTCCCACAGTTGTCTGGATTGGTCAGAAGGTTGTACACTCCGGCTGTAAAGCCATCACGAAGGGCCGGTGTAAGGTGCTGACCCTCCCTCCCCCACCAGCCCCATCCCCTTATCTTGTACTAACATCGGGATGTGACGCGGTGGTCAATCGGTAGAGAGGTGGCCTGCAGTCCTACCGGACCCAGGTTCAAATCCCCGCTGGGGCAGGGAACAGTTTAAGGATTTGAATTTCATTAAAACAGACTTTACCGATCTACCAGAAGACCCGCCGACATGTCGTAAAAATACCCCCGCTTGTACCAGTACACCAGTCCTGTATGAGACAGCCCTAGCATGTATTCAATATGGACGGTGGGTGTTAGCGCCGAAGTGGTGACATGTATGGTATGTAGGAGGATTATTGGGCCTTGAGAGCAGGTTGTGAAGTCTATGCCTAGAGTCGGACACATTAAAAAAAAAAATACAGTGCAGGCAGCTCCTTTCCTCCATCGTCACAAGGTAGAGGGAGATGGAACAGATACTTAAACTCCTTTCATTTCTGTCCCGAAAGAGAGCCACGAGTCACAAAGTCTCTCCATAGTGTATGTGTATTGAATTTAGGTTTAGGATGTTGATATTAACTCGTGTGCATCTATTCCACCAGTACATAAAATCGATTACCCTGAGACAAAGGCCAGTACATCTAATTACAGCTGTACTCTTCATGATCCTGTGAGGCAGCGGGCAGAAGCAAGGTTGTATGGAGAGACAGAAGCGAGGTTGTATGAGGAGACAGAAGCGAGATTGTATGAAGAGACAGAAGCGAGGTTGTATGAGGAGACAGAAGCGAGTTTGTATGAAGGAAAAAAATGTTGCGGTACCGTAATTGACACCTAAGATAATCCAGCAGACCTGTACTTGCAAACATAAAGGGTATTCATTTAGCCTTGTGGTGTATATATAACCTCGGTGCAGCGTCCCTGGTGTGTTGTTCTTAGTAGATGTAATTAGGCGTTAATGATAGAAAAACAGTGTCATATGCAGCGTCATTGACAAGGATACACACGCGTACACACCGTGCCTTTTTGTCATGAAGTTAACCCGTCTGGCATGCAAGGATAAATCGATAACAGATAGGCATCACGTACACTTAAAAAGACCTCCATGGCATCACGTATACTTACAAAGACTTCCTTTGCATCACGTATACTTATAAAGACATCCATGGCGTCACGTATACTTACAAAGACTTCCTTTGCATCACGTATACTTATAAAGACATCCATGGCATCACGTATACTTACAAAGACTTCCTTTGCATCACGTATACTTATAAAGACTCCCATGGCATCACGTATACTTATAAAGACTCCCATGGCATCACGTATACTTATAAATACTTCCACGGCATCACGTATACTTATAAAGCCTTCCATGGCCTCACGTATATTTATAAATACTCCCATGGCATCACTTACAAAAACTTCCATTAGCGTACTCTTATGGCACTTATTTAGCGGTAAACTCATCCTAAAGTCACTTAAGATGGATATTCGACTTTATATCAAGACAGGTTTTTTATGTCACAACATCCGCGGAATTGTAAGGTATAAAAATCAGTTAATAACATATGGAAACAGTGAAAATATGGCGTTTTTAAGACTACGTGGGAATATCGAGGCAAGAAGATAAGATGAGAGAACTGGGACGGAAAGAAGGGTGAGATGTTGGGATGCAGAACACTAATATGACATGAACAGAGAGAGAGAGAGAGAGAGAGAGAGAGAGAGAGAAGGTAAACAGACAGGATTACTGGTGGGTAGAGAGGTAGGCAGTAGACTGATATGTAGGCAGGTAAATATATTAGGAAGTAGGTGAGTTGGTTGGTACGTAGGCTGGGTAGATGGTGTGGTTGACGATTGACTGGTTGGCTGATACGTGGGTTATATGTAAGGTAGGGTGATGGGCAGGTAGCTGGGTATGGTGACAGGTTGGAGGTGGTAGGCTGAGGTACGTATAATTAAGGATGCCCACAAACACCTCTCCCTTTACAAGCTGTGTCTGCATCTGTCACGTTAATATATCCATGTTTATTGTTAATGCCATTAGTTCCGATAGAGAAATGGACAATATAAGAGAATAATAAGTTTTAATGTACTAAATAAATCGCAGATATATAGGTGTTAGCCTTCTAAGCCCCCCTCCCCCCCAGAAAAAAGACTAGGAGCGTTGATAGACTAGGTGGTGATGATGGAGCGTTGGGTAAGGCGTGGGAGGGTGATAACCGTCTGTAATTATATGGAAGTTAATCGTCTTACTCCGCCCCATGTAAATCCCTGAGGCAGCCACCCCACCCTTCACAGACTCTCCCAGGTGCACCCAGAAGTACATGTAATGCGCACAGTCTTGAAAAAGGTAAGAAAAATGAGGCAGTTTATGTTTGTGTTCTTACCCCTCCCTCTCTCCCCACCTGCTTTCTTTAGCCATTCCCTATTCTGCGGCAGTCTATGTTAATGTAATTGTTAATGGGTTTTCTTGCGTGTCTGCTTGTGAATACGAGTAGCAACACATTACCATACCTTTTAAAAGTCTGAAGTCAGTTTTGGACGCAGTCGTTACAAGCGTGTTTAAGAAAATGGGTTTCATACTTAAATTTCTTACATTAATCTTTTTGCTTTTATATATTTTTTAGATTATATGTCATTTACCCTTCTAAACTATGAAAATCGGCTTGCATGTCTTAAAGCGTTTTCTTTTTTATCCCTAAGGAAAACAGGGAAAGAATGCTACCTTAGATTTCTTGTACGTTATGCGAGATCATTTAACATAGGACTCAGGGTCTAGAAACTCTCTTGTGTGTACTGGCGTAAGAATTTGGCAGTCCCACCTCTCAGCATGGCGTAGGAGGAGAGACATTGACCGAGACTTCTTTTCTCCCACAAATCTATTATTCAGTTAGATCAGAGCCGCATTCAAGAGCTTCCCACCTCCTGTATATGCAAGTGGAAAATTAAATGAAAATGGTTATGGTAATAAAAGAAGATTATTATATTCAAGTACAATATTATTACATATTTCCAAAACGACGAGCCATTCAGAGCCATACATCCTCTCTCGAAGCCCGTAAACTCATATATCTTTGGGGGAAATGGAAAAGCTTGATTCAGGTGAGGACGGTAACTATAAATCATCATATGCCTAGTGTCCAAAATACGGTATAAAAGAGTAACGAGTATATATATTAATGATGTTTCTGAGAGACGTCAGGTATGTAAGACAGGGGAAAAAGAATGTAAAAACACGACTGGGAAAGAAGGAAAAGAAAGGTGACGTACGGTAGAGGACTTGAATGCCACTACGCGTACAGGTGTGTGGGCGGGATGGCAGCAGCAGCAGTCAGGTGGCTTGACAGGTGTCTACCGACGGTGTCACCCAGACACGTGACGCCTCATTTTCATTTCTACGCTAAAAAAGGAACCCAAGGCTGAGACCTGCAACACCTTGTGCCGTTTAATGAGTACATATTCAACAAAAAAGGTCAAATTTAAGATGGTTCATTTCAAGGTGCCTAGAGACACATTATATAAAAGGTTGGAGATCATCGACAGTGGGAAGGAGAGAGTGAGGAAAATAGTCGCAGAGTTAACCATTTGTGTAAATAAAATCCTTCGAGTACCGGCTCACTCCTGGACCAGAAAGTTGGATAGAAGTGTGGCGACAGTGTGTAGCCATCATCAAGACTGCATCATCCTCACTATCATCATTGCCATCGACATCTGAGCAGGGTAAACAGGCAGATAATTACCATACGAAACAGATCATCAATTATAATGGTATGAATTTTGAATGATAATAAAATGGGTTCTTGAACAGATGAACATGCAATATTAATCCGTAGACCATTGGTTCTTATAGCCGAGAGGTCACGACTATGAACTGGGTCGGTCAGCCATTATAATAGGTCGCGAAGGGTCAGTGAGTTTTTATTACGATTATGGTACACGAAAATGAAATAATGATATGGTTGAATATTATGACCCACTGGACAAAACAATTCCCATATCCAAAGCAGTTCGCGAAAATGCCTTGTCTTGCTGATAGTTTTGCTGAGAGTGAACAGAAAACAGACACCAAGAGGGTAACACAAGATGCCGTATGTATAACGAAGCCCTGGAAGATCTGGAACACTTTCTACTATCTTGCGAAGGATACAAAGAAGAAAGAAAGATGATCAATAAACTACATCAACCATACGAGGAAAATACAGAGAGAATAATAGGAAGACTCTTAGAAAACATGAAAGAGATACAAGAGGTAAGAGAGTACATATCTGCGGCAAAAAGCGAGAAGAAATTTGAAAAGCGAAGAACAAGAACCAGCCACAGACCAAAAGAAGAAGAAGAGGGGAGTCGTTACAGAGGCATATCCCCGAAAAATCATCGGATCGGATCGGTAATGGCAAGAACATTTCAGTACAGTCTTGATCAGAAGTTGATGGGGCTGGTAGAGAAATAATCGGAATTCAAGGGAAGGTTGAAGTTACGGAAGAGCAAAGTTGAGGCGGGAAAGACGGAATTATTTTCACCCCGAATTGCACTTATGGAAAACGAAATCCACTCACTCATGGAGGCCTAAAGCATCACTGTGGAGCGTGTATTTAAGCTAATCCCGGGGTTTACCCACTGTATTGCTCTGAGAATGTACTGAAATGCATTTAGGTATGGAACACTTAACACTGAGGATGAGAAGTTACCTGCCTCTCTCTCTCTCTCTCTCTCTCTCTCTCTCTCTCACTCTTTCAGTACGATGCCGTCTTTATTATGCTTGCAACTACCACACCATTGATTCATCTCAGGAGCGTCCCATAGCAGTGTAGGGCAAATGCAAGTTTTATAATCCCTTCAGTTCAACTTATTTGGAAGAGACAAGTTTTGCAAGCTCTCAGCCTTTTCCAACTTCTTTATTAAATATAGTAGTAGTAGTAGCAGTAGTAGTAATGGTAGTTTTAGTAGTAGTAGTAGTAGTAGGAGAAGGAGGAGGAGGAGGAGGAGGAGGAGGAGGAGGAAGTGGGGTAATAATGATAATCGTTGTAGAGGGATGAAGGTGAATGGAATAGATATAAAAATAAATACAGAGTTACCGTATGGTTAAAGTTAATCAATGTACTGGTGGGCTTGGTAGCAATCCTAAAGCATGGCAAGTCTTAAAGAAATCCAGAGTCTAATGGTGTGTATAAGAAGCGAGGCGTGGAAGTATGCGAGGGAATATAATTGGGCGGGGGCAGTCACATCACCACCACACCCTCGCCCCCCACCGCCACACCCTAGCCCACCCACCGCCACACCCTCGCCCACCCACCGCCACACCCTCGCCCACCCACTGCCACACCCTCTCTCCCCACCGCCACACCCTCTCCCCCACACCCACTCTGCTTCATCTGACTTGCTTTCGTCCGGGGAGCATTATTTTCGCGCTCATTTCCGAGTTGGTTTAACGTTATGGAGGTTACTGTGTCAGGATTGGGTATGTTAGACATTGTTAGAGCTGAGTTAGGGTAGGTTAAACTAGGATTGTCTGTTCGAAATGAATTAAGGTTAGATTAGGCGTTTGCTGTTAAGGTCTGTTAGTCTGTTGCTTGGGTTAGTCTGTTAGGGTTGCTTGAGGTTAGGGTATACTGGTTAGGGTTGCTGTATGTTAGACGAGGTTAATCTGTTGAGGTTAAGTTAGGTTAGATTAGGTTAGTTTAGGTTAGGTTAGGTTGTTATGTTAGGTTAGGTTAGGTTAGGTGAGGTCAGATTAAGTTAGGTTAGGTGAGGTGACATGAGGTGAAGTGAGGTTAGGTTTAGGATAGGTTAGGTTAGGTTAAGTTAGGTCAGGTTAAGTTAGGTTAGGTTAGGTTAGGTGAAGTTAGATCTGTTCGGGCATTAGGTTAGAGTTGGCTGGGTTTTTCGGTACAGTAAAATCGACCATCCTGGGAGGAGAATACTTTGCGCTCGGCACTGGCTTGGCATACAGCTGGGAAATACTGTACTTTATGTGTCCAGGGAGGCATTCATAAAAAGGCCCAAGACTCACATATTCACCAAACTTGATATAAATCCACCAGTAACTTTCTGAGATATTTTGAAGATCACCATCATCATCATCATCCTCATCCTCATCCTCATCGTCGTCGTCGTCATCGTCATCATCATCATCATCATCATCATTATCATCCGGACCTCCTTTCCCACCTTAGGGCTGGGTGAGGAGTAGCAATGTCCAGACAGCCCAAACTTCTCCAATCTAATGGACCACGCTTCCATTCACTCATCATTCAAGCCCCCGGAATCCTGGCTCTATCGGATACGCCAAAAACATTCACCACGTTCTGTAGCTTCACATAAGGGTACAAACCAACAAAAAACAATCCTGAATCGGGGCTCTAACTCAGACCACCATCAATACTTAATCAATTCCTCCTTAACCCATGACCCACGCATCCACAAAATTTATGTGAAATCTATCAGTTACTTTTTTTTTTATATGAGGGAGGGGGGAGTGAGTTGGGGGGAGGGCAGTCAAATGGTGGGTGACAGAGCGACTTGGAGGCGCTTTGTCTGCGGCCACCCTTTGCGGGATTAGGGCGTCAGGCTGATAGATGGATAGAGAGAATGACTTTTTTTTTTTTTTTAGATAACTTATGGACAGACAAACAAAAAACAAACACACAGACAATCGGGGTGAATACATAACCTCCTCTAGATTCTTTAGCGAAGGTGTTGAATATGTGCATCGAGAGTGTCACCTTTTACGTGGTCTGTTCGTCATTTTAGAGGAAGATGGTTGTGTCCTGCGTATGTACACCTGAAGATCTTCGTGTGTAGCATGGACTGTTGAGAGGCATATTAGAGGAAGACTGGACCCTGGCACAATCTGACTCTCTACATTAATGACCTTGGGAAATTGATAGACGTTAATGAAAGCCTTCTTCTTCCTCTTCCTCCTCCTGGGTACTTTCCGCTGACGAGTGTAATGGCATGACGTTAGCCGGTGTAAAGTAGATAAGTAGTTTTCCGAAGTTTATTGATTAACTGACCATGATTCGTTTATAAAGGATGTTTGGCCGATGAAGTGATTCTGTAATGAAAGTAGTAAAGGAAAACGCCACTGTCTTTTTATTTACAAGACTGGGATGAAATAGGGTCAGAATTGAGGAATCTGGGGGAAGCCTTTTTCTGTAGATTGTATCACGCCTTCTGCTGCCGCTGCCTCTTCTGTATTCCAACTCAACATCATTATCATCATCATCATCATCACTCTCGTCATCATCATCATCATCATCACCGTCATCGTCGTTATCATCATCATCATCACCGTCGTCGTCGTTATCATCATCATCATCATCACCGTCGTCGTCGTCATCATCATCATCATCATCATCATCATCATCATCATCATCATCATCATCATCATCATCATCACATAAAATTTTCAGCATCACCTTCCCATCTGTAGCCCCAGTTCTTCTATGCCTACTGAAGGAAAGCATTAAGAATCATCAGTATTTTAGACTAGTAAAATATGGGCTACAGTACCATAACAAACCAGACCCAGCGCAGCGGAAGGAAGGAGTCAGGTATGAGGTGGGTAGAAGGCTGACCTGACTATATAGGGCAGGTGAGGTCAGTCGCACCTTGGACATTTATTATCACATTCCCCCCCTCACTCTACAGGACCTTTTTGTCTCCTCTCACTCCCCTACCGGCCGCGAGATGGCATGGCGGCCCCGTATCCACTCGCAAAAACAATGGAACGCTAAATTAGGGTGTGTAGGGTGCCTCTAGTGGTGCCGGAGTAACAGAGGGGTGTCAAGGTAGGTGTCAGACGCAGGTGTCAGGAGTGCCAGCAAGAGTAACTGAATGGGCACCAAGGTAGACGTAATGAATCAAATAAAAACAGGTGCCAAAGGGGGTGAGAAAAGTAGGTGCCAAACAGGTGAGAAAAACAGGTGCCGTGAGAAAAGTAGGTGCCAAAGAGGTGAGGAAAACAGGTGCCGCGAGAAAAGTAGGTGCCAAAGAGGTGAGGAAAACAGGTGCCGCAAGAAAAGTAGGTGCCAAAGAGGTGAGGAAAACAGGTGCCAAAGAGATGTCAAGAGGGACGTTGAAGGAATGTTACGAGAGGATAAGAGAGAGTGTCAACGTGATTCCCTATAAAATCTTAAGTGACAAAGAGAGTAACAAACCAAGTGTCAGAGGAAGGGCTGAGACAGTAGTGGGAATATCAAGGAGAGAGTCGAGAGCATATCACAAGTGTCAACATGAGTGCCAAGGAAGACAAAAACGCCATTCATTATTTTCTTCCATAGGTCACCTAAAACCACAGCATATTACAGCACAGCACATACTCGTACCTTGATACTGACCCTTAGCTGTAACTTACTGTACGATGGCTGTAGCACTGACACAGCACTCTTTTAAATGAATGGCTTGGTGACCCATAAGAGAGAAAAAAATACTGTTAGGCTAAAGTATGAAAACTGCACCTGTAATAATGTTAGGCAAGGAATGTTACGTAAATTCTCTTATAAGGGTTCAAGTTACCCTGCAAACGAATAATAGCATATAACTTCCTTAGACTTTCGATGGTTTAAATGCAGTTACGAAAGATAATTATTCCAGAACATTATCCATCCCGAGAGCACTATCAATACCGGTACTGTCCTCAGAAATGTGGCGTGTTGTTCATCTGTCTGTTTGTAATCGAAAATCCTGGAGCGTCTGGAGCAATTTCTTTTCATCGTCACTTAACGATACAGTATTATAAACAGACAGCAGTTTAGGCAGTTTCCAAACCTAACATTCACACATGACACTCCACTGTTCACTGCCCTATTTTGTACTTTCATAATATAGATAGATAGATAGGTAGATAGAGATTAACCCATTCAGTGTCAGGGTTGCTGCAGGTGGGGTGTTACGAGAAGCGTATGTAGCGTACCGCCTTCCACCTATCGGCTCATAGTTACAAAGCAACTATGCCAAATTCTCTAACAGGTTCCTACGCCTTTATTCCTTCCACCCACAGCCTTTACACTCTTTATTGCAGCTGCTTTCTTTCCCTCTTCCTGTAGCTCTCTTCACATATCACTTCTTTACCAATCTTTGCCACAGCTACAGAGTGGTGAAGATAGTCCACTTCCTCAGCCTCTTTGCAGTGTCGTGTTAAAAAAGAATAATACACACACACACACACACACACACACACACACACACACACACACACACACACACACACACACACACACACACACACACACACACACACACACACACTAGAAGCGTGTATTGTAAGTGCTTCACCAACTAGTTATTATGCTTTTACCTCTAGACTATTGAAGGGGTGAGTGCGTGTAACACAGGTATCCTTTGTCTTTATTTATTTATGTGTTTATTTTTTTTTTAAGAGAAAGAGGCAAACACTAATGCTAGTAAGACGATTTCTCTCTCTCTCTCTCTCTCTCTCTCTCTCTCTCTCTCTCTCTCTCTCTCTCTCACACACACACACACACACACACACACACACACACACACACACACATTACTCCATCCCCTGTTAACCTTCCGTCCCTTCTAATGTGGGCCACGTCACTCTCCCTTCACCCATATATACGGCAGCCACCCGTCCCCCGCCCCACCACCACCACCACCACCACCACCACCACCACCACCACAATAAATGCTCCGGAACACCACTAACACCTACACCAATATACCTCTGCTACCACCGTTAACATCACCACCACACCACTACCACTAACACCACCACCACACCACTACCACTAACACCACATCGCACCACACCACTACCACTAACACCACCACATCCACCACCACACCACCACCACATATTATCATCATCTTGCAGTTATTCTGTGCCCTAATATTAAACCCTTCTTCCGATTCCGCATTCGAGATGGAGAGATGGCAATTTTAGACCAACTTAAAGCAGAGTATAGTAACCCCTTTCAGAATAGCTTTGGGGTCAGTATACATTATCGAAATACTGCCAAGATGCTTTTTACGTTTATATAAACTATGAAGATTCCGCCATAAAACTTCCTACATATACAAATTATGGAAACTCGCGAAACCTTTACATTTATATACGTGTCTGCAAATATATTGTGTACACCTTTTGGCGGGAATGTTTGAATTAAGACGCTCCATGCTCTCCAGGTACAGACGCTTTTATTCAGCTCAGGTAAACGTAACTTATTAAAGGAGTTATGTAGAGGCTGTAACTCTTTCATAACCACGATGATTTTAAGTTATTTTATTCTAACCCACGAAATATTGGACAGCAGAAGGAACGCCTGTCAGTCAAAGAGTGTTAGCCTACTGGTGAGAAAGAGAGAGAGAGAGAGAGTTTCGTATTTGTAAGGAAGGGTATGATATAGTGTTCTTCTTCTTCGTTGGAATGGTGTGTTGTGGTGAAGCTTTGATACGTATACATTCAGTCACGCAACGCTACACACCTTCATGCTCACAACACTCCCCTGCCATCACAACACGCGCCTTCACCGTCCATTTACACCTGCCACTTTAACCACTTAACTAAGGCCAGATTTCCGACCACTTTTGTCATTCTTCCTCAGCACACTCCCTACCCCGCCCACCTCCCTCACCCTGCCTCTCCTCTCCACGTCTCTCCTCATCCATCCTCAACTCTTCTCTCCTTGCTTCTCCTCTCCCCGCCCTTTCCTTACCTCACCTCTCCTCATCCATCCTCTCCTCTCCTTGCTTCTCCTCTCCCCGCCTCTCCTCACCCATCCTCTCCTCTCCCCGCATCCACTCGCAGTGCCAGATACTTTTTACTTTGTTTACTGTTTCCTTTTCTTACCTGTACAGAAAATAGCTCTTACATCTTTGAACTAAAAAAAAACTTGAATTCAGAAGCTTTAAAATGCCCAAGTACTTCTCTGATAACACTCCTAGAGCAATTATTTCACCGTTATCAAGTTGTTTATCTAATTCTCCACGTAATTTTCATAGATCTCTCTCCCAGTAGTGAACCAGTTACCTCTTGGATATTCATGCCACACTTACCTTTCAAAAATAAAATAATTGGACTATTTTTTGATCGTGGTATTATAAAATTCACGTCCAAAATTGAGATTATATTTTTATTATTTATCAAGCTATGTTTTTTCTTTTTAACAAGTGTCTGAGGAACACACTGAGGTGGTTTGGCCATGTGGAGAGGATGGAGGGTGAGAAACTGACGAGGAGAGTGTATGTGAGTGAGGTGGAAGGGGGAGGGGGAGCCCGAGGATGAGGTGGAGGGATGTAGTGGAAAGGTATGTGACAGAGGGGTGTGTGAGCTGGGAACAGGGCAGTGAAATGACAGGGGACAGGGCGACGTGGAGGCGATTTGTTTGTGGCCACCCCGTACGGGATTAAGGCGTCTGGCAATAGATAGATAGATAGATAGTCATTATTATTATCGGTTGACGCGATTGGTGCCAAATATGTAAGGAACACGAACGAGGGTGACGTAATGATTCTCTCTCTCACACACACACACACACACACACACACACACACACACACACACACACACACACACACACACACACACACACACACACACACACACACACACACACCATATAATGCAGCATGACTAGAAAAACACACGCCCCAGATAATGACAGGTATTCACAGGTACAGCAAGTATTTTAGCTCACCTGCCACCGCCACTACCTCATCACCATCAGCTTCCCGTAGCGCCACCACCACCACCACCACCACACCACAACCCACCCCGCTAGCATCCACCACTGGGGAAATTATAGCCTTACACACACACACACACACACACACACACACACACACACACACACACACACACACACACACACACACACACTCTCTCTCTCTCTCTCTCTCTCTCTCTCTCTCTCTCACACACACACACACACACACACACACACACACACACACACACACACACACACACACTCTCTCTCTCTCTCTCTCTCTCTCTCTCTCTCTCTCTCTCTCTCAAACAACTAATCAATCTGTCAAAACTCTTCATTTTATTTTTTATTTCAAGGTAAAAATCTCCTACAAAACATCTCCTCTATACCGTATCATGTCTTGCCTAAAACCTCTCATCTGTAACTGTTTCCTCGTGTACAAAATCATTTACCTAAATATTTTGTCTGCCTATCGTCTTGTGTCTAAAATGTGATGCTATGTTTGTCAGGCTTTGGGATACGTTATTTCGATTATATGCCCAGTGTCTCATCATCTTTTTTCGTCGACGTTTTCTGTGTTAATATTATATTGAAGATGGAGACAAAGAAATTCACGTGATCTGAGAAATTCACGTGATCTGAGAAATTCACGTGATCTAAGGTATGTGATCTAAGAAATTCACGCGATCTAAGAAATTCACGTGATCTAAGAAATTCACGCGATCTGAGAAATACACGTGATCCAAGAAATTCACGTAATCTAAGAAATTCACGTGATCTAAGAAATTCACGTGATCTGAGAAATTCACGTGATCTGAGAAATTCACGTGATCTGAGAAATTCACGTGATCTAAGAAATTCACGTGATCTACGAAATTCACGTGATCCTGTGTTGAAGGAGCCTAGGGTCAGATGGCAGGAACGTGTTCAGATGGTAGTGTGTCTAAGATGGTGACCGTGATTCATGTAACCGATCAACTGGCGAATCAAGAAGAGGTTGAAAGAAATGAAAGTAATCAGTGTACGTGTAACAGAAAGAGATAGTAATGAAGTACAAAAAAAATGAGATGTAACAAACCAACAGCTTCCTAGGTAATATCGGATTTTGTACAGAATATCGTTACAGTATTTCCTTCAGCATTGGAAACCTCATAGTACGCAATGGATTAACAGAGGAAAAGAAATTGATGGAAGAAGTTTGCCAAAAGGTGTATGAGATCTGAATTACTTTACGCTACCAGTTGACGGCATGGCTCTGTACAAAGTGAAATTGACATTATTATTATTATTATTATGTGGGGGTGGTCAATGATTTTCCTGTAGATTGTAGATAAGAATTTTGAATGTTTGGGAGTGGATGGAAGTGTGGTCCACTCCTTTGCAAATTCTGTTGATACATTCTTACATCTTTTAGTCTATTAACTTTATCCGGCATCTTTATTCTACGTACAGTAAACGACAGTACAACAAGGGAAGCCTAGACAGATGATGATAGTGACATAGGCCTTACTTTCCGTCTAAAATCTGTCATCTGCCTCAGCCCAACTGTTCGTGTAAAACCTACCTTCTGACTTATAATCTGCCGTGTCGTGTGTCCAGTGTATCGTGTCTGTGTGAGGGCACTGGTTAGCCTCGGGTGCTGACAGGTTGACACAGTAATAAGGGACTCAGTGGCTGTATGGAAGGGCTGCAGTCTGAGAGGTGCCACAGCCTCCAGTTGGTACGGTCTCCCTAATCTTCCCTGGCCAGAAGTGTCTACATTGGTCCCCCACCCTTCACATCCCACCCGTCCTCATCCTCACCGTTTGTTTTATGTTTTTGCTTGCTGTTTTGTTGGCTTAAAGTCGGTGCTACACATTTTTTGAGCAAAGATACTGAAATTTTAACACATAAGTACCCAAATGTTTTCGTATACACTTTACAACCTTCACATCCCACCCGTCCTCACGCGCACCACTTTTTTATATATTTACTTGATTATTTGTTGGCTGTTGTCGTACTTTCACAATTTTTGAGCAAAGATATTGAAATTTTAACACATACGTACCTAAATGCTTTCGTACACACTTTGCAATATTTCAAGCTTGTCGACATACTAATAAGCATAGGTATAATATTCTCCATTTCGAAATCAACATTCTACATTGACGTCAGACGAAACTGGATATTATTATTTTCATTCAGGTAAATTTTCGCGCCGGAGAGAATAAATTCCTATGAACAGAGGATTGTGCTTAGATAAGGCTGTAAGTTGAATTTCAGACGGTTACATGGAAACCAAATAAGTTAGAGTTTAATACGCTATCGGATCCTGTGGTAATGGGAGGTGTGTGTGTGTGTGTGTGTGTGTGTGTGTGTGTGTGTGTGTTTCATTCTAATAGCGTTTGGGACATACAGAAGCTGAATCAATCTGAGAACTCTTCATTTTATACCGAATGACTTCACTCCATGCGCATTAACACCAAAACTGAGCAACAAAAACTACAAAAACTTCGATTCTCTCCATACTGAGCACTTTCTACATTCAAACAAAAAGGAAAACTGAATATAAAACGAACAGAAAGGTACCAGATAAGTTATTTTAAAATCGCACAGAATCTGGTAATCTGCAAATTCTTCTGTGTGGTTTAGGAAGTTGGCCAGCAGATCACAGCCCTTATACCCCCGCGTTGGAATTATCAGGATCAAGTTAAATATTCTATCTATCTATCTATTGCCAGACGCCTAAATCCCATGAGGGGTGACCACAACAAATCGCCTTCATGTCGCCCAGTCCCCGGCCATTTCATTGCCCTGCTCCCAGCTCACCCTCCCCCCCTCTCATATACCTCTCCACCTCTCCACTCCATATTACAGTCATATTACAGTACCTAAATACAGGGCGAGTTAACATGAGCTGTAATCTCAGTTTCGTGTGTGTGTGTGTGTTTACCGAAATTACCACTATTTTCATGATACATATTGTCGCTCTGGTCTTCAGTAATATTCATTCCTGTTACTTTATTTTCCTTTTTATTCCATCACTGTTACAGCTGATCATATAGACAAAGGTTTATCGTCCGAAATTGAATATTACTTCACCGCGGTCAGTATTATTAACATCAATTTAGTCTTACTCTATATTTGAAAAGCAATGCCAGTTTACGCAGAGTCACCTACAAGTCATGGGAAGACAGGATGTTTGGCTGGAGTATACGAAATAGTTTTTAAGTCAATACTGTATCTTTCAGTCTATTTTAACAGCCAGCTACCTTGAACACATTCTATCTGTCTGTCTATTGCCAGACGCCACAATCCCGCAAGGGGTGGCCATTTGACTTTGAGTTATTTATTTTACGGGGAGGGGCACTAACCCTCCACCAACCCACTTGTTAACACGTAGGGAGCACGTATGGTTTGGGTATATGGTTACCACCCAGCGTTGTAAATGGTTTCTTGCCTTACAGGAAACCATTTGGCTTGTCACTCAGTGTAAAGCCACCTGTAAAAGAAAGAAAAGCAATAAGAAGTAACAGGAAGGATGGGAGAAATAGGAAGAGAGGAGGGCAGGCACGAAAAAGAATGATAAAGGCTAAGGAAGAAGTAGGCAGCACTACATCAAGTGAGTGGATGATAGTCGCCACCACACAGTCTTATTTCTCGTTTTAGTGGCGTTTTAGCTTTTCCCCTAATGAGGCGTGTGTTAATGTTGGATATACACTGTTCCCGACTCATAGCGTGGTACACTTTTCTCTGAGGCTCCAGCAGTCCTCTCAGGCGCAACACATGACACCACACACACCCT
Organism: Coenobita brevimanus; assembly: GCF_032717465.1. Taxonomy (NCBI): domain Eukaryota; kingdom Metazoa; phylum Arthropoda; class Malacostraca; order Decapoda; family Coenobitidae; genus Coenobita; species Coenobita brevimanus. Next base: position 2,099,495 of record NC_137024.1, on the reverse strand, counting down.
CACATGTCACCGTTTCGGTACTAATCCCGAGCCACGAATATTGAATGCAAGACCAGTGCTTAGTCAACTTTTATTCAACTCTTTGCCCAGATACAAAGATCCTAAACTCTGCTGCCTACATCTCTCCAGTTTTAATACATTTCTGATCTAATGGACTGTCAATTCGCCAGTATTTGTGTGATATACTGTATACCAAGTTTATGTATTACTGAATATTTTAACTTACGTACAGATTATAACCAAAACTTTGGAGTAATGTAAAATAAATATACAGTATTCATTATTCACTTTGCTGTACACCTTTTATGTAAAATTATGCAAATAGAATAATTATTAAATGACTACCCGCTATGAAAGATGTGTGCAGAGTAGCATAGTAATTCTCTCTCTCTCTCTCTCTCTCTCTCTCTCTCTCTCTCTGTATATATATGTAGTGGATAATGCACGCCTGGCTGTAAATGCGTTCCCACACTTCTCAAGAAATTTTTAGGCAACGATGAAAATTCATTCTTAAGAAAATCAATGTTTAGAGTTCATAATTTTTCATTCATTCATCATCCAATCCTACGTTGCTCCCTGAGGAGCGTAGGAGCCCGGGGCTAGGCAAGTTGGTCCTGACATTTAAGATGAGAGTGACCAGCCTCACTCTTCCCTGAGTGGCATTACGTGAGCAATAAACCCCAACCATCCCTTGGATATAAACCTTCACCGGCTTATTCCAATTCGAGCGCCATAATTACCCATTAAACCACCAGGCGCCAAAATTTGGTCATATGGTTATCACCCAGCTTAGTAAATGGTTTCCTGGTGTACAGGAAACCATCTGGCTTGTCACTCAGTGTAGAGTCACCCACAGGCAGGAGGAAGAGGAAAGAATGAAGGAAAGAAAGACAGAAGAGGGAGTGTAAAGTTACCCGTATGCAGAAGGACGAGGAAAGAAAGACAGAAGAGGATGGAAGGAAAGAAGGATGGAGGAGAGGAAAGGGCAGACTACATCGAGTGAGTAATTTATAACTTCTGCTTAATCTGGCAGGTTTGTGTGAAATGTATATGTAAAGAAAAGTAACCCCAGAGGATATGAAGAGGATTAGGTCAGAGGTTAGGCCAGGATTCCGGAGCTTAAATTATGTGAATGATGTTATGTGAGTGATGTTACGTGAATGTTATGTGAATGATTTGTGAATGATGTTATGTGAATGTTATGTGAATGATGTTTTGGTCCACTCCTCTTGGCACACTGTTGATAGTTTTCCCGCCATTATTTACACCTTTCCTTTTCTTGTTTCTGGCTCCTTCCAAACCCCAACTTTAGGAGGGAAGGAAAGTCAGGTGAAGATGATGATGATGATGTTGGTGTTCTCCTTGTGTGTGTGTGTGTGTGTGTGTGTGTGTGTGTGTGTGTGTGTGTGTATGTGTGTGTGTGTGTGTGTAGTGGTAGGCCAGGCTTTATTAATATGGGCATGCAGGTCCTGGTTGCCTTTTAGCGGCCTCCCTGACCTTCCCTAGTGTCAACCTCGCCACCTTTCACTGAGACGCTGCCTAGTCACTGTACAGTACTCTCTCTCTCTCTCTCTCTCTCTCTACTCTCACCACCTGCACAACACAACCAACACACGAAAGTAATACGAAGACCGCCACAACACAAATAATACTAAGCTTATTTAGACATCAACAACACTTTTACAACTACACACATTTATACTAACCATATCGCACCTCCTCTGTCTCGCAGGGATGGATTTAGAATTACGAGTAGGCCTGGGCAAGTAACTCTTTTAGGTCTCTGCCATCAAAGTTGCAGCATCAACAAAGAAACAGTGGAGTAGCAGCGTGAGTCGTGTGTCTGCGTAACTACACGTAAATGTATCCAAACGCGTATGACCCGGCACGCCCCTCACATCACTGACCATACAGCTTCCTAAGTCCTTTGAAAGTCAGAAGTCGTGACATTGTAAGGAAGGATGCTGGGACCTCCTGGCTGCAGAATTATTGGGTCATATTTTTTCACCTATCCAATAATACTCCACCAACACATTAAACTAAGCAGTGTATCGCAAAACCACAATAGAATAAATAAACGAGAATGACAGCAAATGTGCCATTCACAGTAAATTCCAAGGCATTCTTCTGTTCTTCTACGTCAATGGTACTCTAGAGCAAAACATCCACAGACGAGCTTTGACTGCACAGACGTAAAAATATATATAATAGAAACTTTACTCTTATTGCTGTTGCCTCTCCTCATGTGGACACGACGCACTTGGTGGATCGGAGGCTGATTTTGCATTTATAGTCTACCGTGCGCCTTTCGGGGGAAAGGGAGGGTGCAGAGAGACGCTTATTGTATCAGTCCCACCTGTTGAATCGCACCTTTCCTACGCGAGCGACTTAGTAATTCTCTTATGCTGTACATGGAGGAAAATTCTAGACAGTTGCTGAGTCGGCTTCGCTCCAAATCCGTCCCTTTTACCGTATTTATGAGATATATAGGATCAGTTAAACACACACACACACACACACACACACACACACACACACACACACACACACACACACACACACACACACACACACACACACACACACACACACACACACACACACACGAAGTCCCTAGTATACTCAATTTTTTATCAAGGTCGGATAGCAAAGGCGAGTGTGACGAATGAGAGGTTATTAAATATTTCCGATGTACAAGATGAATTAAGCTGCCTGAGAGACACACATGAAGGCCAAAAGAGGGCGAAGTAGCAAAAATGAAAGGAAAATGAAGGCAGGACAAGCTGAGTCAAAATTAATGAAGAAGGCTGAATAACTTGAGTCAGCACTTGGGCAGATGGAGAGTTGGAGACATTAGCAGAGTCAGCATTGATGGGTGGAATTGGAGATACAGCAGCATTAACACAGCATTGATGACAGGGAATTGAAAGGTTATAAGGCCATGAAGTGCATTTGAGCCTTGAGTATAAGGGGCAACAGAGCCGGGAAAATCACCTCACCTGCTTGTTTCGGTAATTGCTTTTGACATGACGTTGACAGCATGTACGTGCCGCCACAGCCCTGTACGGAGCAAAAACGGCCGCTTGGTTCACTTGCAGCATTTTTCTTGTGTTTTATGCCATCTGTTTTTCATTCATTCTTTATTTGTGAGGGGGTTGGAGGAAGCGGTGGATGCAGGTGGTGCTGGAGGGAAGTTAGGTGGGTTAGTGAGGAAGGACAGACACGTGAGTAAAGGAACTTGATTGAGTGAGTGTGTGGAAAGTTAGATGGGTGAGCGAGGGAAGTTAGGTAGGTGGGAAGGAAATGTTAGATAGGTGAAAGAGTGAAGTTAGGAATGCCAGTGTGTGTGAGACAGGTAAACGTTGGTATGAGAGAGAGAGAGAGAGAGAGAGAGAGAGAGAGAGAGAGAGAGAGGGGTAACCGACTTTCCCAGGCTAGAGGCGACCTTGAGTGAGCTGATATGGATGGCTGCTACACCCATCCTCCCTGACCCTTCAAGTACTCTCACGCACTCACAACCCTAGCCCACCAACACACACACACACACACACACACACACACACACACACACACACACACCGATCAAAACATACCACCCGCCCTATCTTCACGAGTCGCGGGTGTGAAAAAAAAATGTATATATAACTTTTCATGGTAACTAAGCTCAGTACCTGCAGAAAAAATAAAGGAAGTCTGCAATCTTATTTACCTGTTCATCTTGGAAGAATAATTATGAGTTTGGAAAGGAGTTTGAGCATAAGTTTGTTAGTAATTCTCAGCCCAGGGGTCATAGTCATAAATGATCTTACGCCGAAGTGTTGCATAAGATTCCTTGCTATATAAACTACCTTTGCCTTTACCAAGCCACCAGATACCTCATAATTAGGAGTGAACGTTAAAGTGACAAGATACGGAAACAACATGATCTGTGATAATAAATAAGCGCTATGGACGCGTGTTTACCCTACAAAATTGGATAGCATCTTTTATCTTTGCTTCAGATACGCCACGACGCAAGGTGAAGGCCCAGACGCCCCCAGCCCGGCAAGACCCCTCCACCTCACCCAGCCAGCCCAGACACCGCAGCCCCTCGCCGGCACCAGAGAAGGCTGTTTGTACTAAGACGGGAAATAACAGGTGTGCATATATTTGTTCTCTTATACATTGAAGCCAACTGATACTTAAAGATGGCCATTGCTAAGTAATTTTCGTCACCCTGAGATTTAACAGCCTATGATGGTTTACAGTATCATTTATGCACGTGAATATACACTGATCTGTTTAGCTTTTCAGAATTGGCATAGTGTTGTAATGTCATTTATTGCAGACATTTAGATACCTGTTAAAACTTTTTCTTGCCACTGTTAACGAATGAAAGAACAGCATAATTTTAGGCGACTGTACTGCAGACATTAATATCAATCCACTTAAAAAAAAAAAAATGGGCAATGAAAAAGTGATGCGATTTTCAAATCCAGCAAACTCTTCAGAATATTATGAACGAGTATCCCAGTTGTTTGACGAAAGAGTGGGTCGATGGTACTGTCTCCAGCTGTACACGTGTTTGTAAATATAGATTATAATCAAAAGTGTGATGTGTGTTGTGATTCGTGTGTGCAGGTACGTGAGCACGCTGGTGTGGGTACCGCGCCACCACCCCCACAAGTTCTCCACCACCTTGGTCGTGTCCACAGACCAGCCTACCTTCACTGACGTCATCTACATCAAGGTACCTACTTACCCAGCCTAAACTCTCACGTGCATGCTGACTAGTAGTTAAATGATACTCCACATGTCTACTAATACCCAGTTACAACTATCTCACTCCTAACTTTCAGCAGCTGTTATTTAACTTTGCCTTAGTCCAGTTCTTTGTTGACCAAGAAGAGCTCCTCAGTTCAATTTTGGGTTGAGGGTGATGCAAAATACGGTGCATTTTGTGTTATCAGATATATATACAGACCGTAAAAGGAACAGGCCGCTCTGCCTGAAAATGCAATGGCCAGGAGCGGCCTGTTTCATTTGCAGTGCACGCCATACAATCAGCTCGATATCTGTCTGGTGACATCTGGCTTCCCCATAGGCTTGCTTCAAGCTAACGCTGTTAAGCTTAAACCCAACCCTGCCACCCACTAGCTTACCTCTAGGGTAGTAGTATACATTTCACCCAACTAGAACCCTTGGATATTGCTGCCCGCTGTATTTGATGTTTTGTACACGCTAGTGATTAGATATGGGTGCCGCCGATGTGGCTAGTGAGGGAATGGCTCGTATTCTTACTTGGAAGCAAGAGAACATCCAAACAAAAGAAACAGCACAACGAACCAGACGGTCAGAACGGTCTTTGAGGAGAGTCCCCTTGGGTTTCCACCAAATGTTGTCCCGCCAAGTAAACCCCGTCCAGGATGACAACGCAAGACAGCGAAGGCTACACCCAGTCTGCCAAGGCGTTAGGTGCTTAAAACTCCTGATATTACGGCAGCACATCTTAGAGTTAATCATCCCAAGCTCCTACAAGGTCTCTCTATCCGTTCTACACAACACAAGCTGCATGAGGACCTGAACCTGCCATCACGCTTGCCAGCCGAGATACCACGTCTGACCAAACAAATGCACCAGAAACGCCCTGACTTTGCAAGAAAATACAAAGATTGGACCTCAGAAGACTGGAAGAGGGTAATGTTGTCTGATGAGAGCACCAATATGTGTTTTCGTTCTCGCATTAGGCGGGTACGGGGCTATGTTACGTCACATAACGGTGTGGGACTGTTTCAGTGGGAAAGTGTGCAGTAGAGACCTCCATCTCTTCCTAAAAGCACGACGATGAATGCTGACAGGTATTTGCTGGCGAAGGACAACATCTTTAATTTATGACATTCATGGTTGCACACATTTTAAACAGAACTCTGCCCCACAAGGCAACATGGGATATGAAATTCCTCTCAGATCATGACATTGAAGTGCTGGATTGGCCTGGCAACATTCCAGATATGAATTCCATCTAAAACGCGTGGAATTACATGAAGAATAAGCTTACAACATGCAAGACCTGTCAGTGCCGCGCCGTATGGATGAGATTTACGAGATGTGGGTCAAAGAAATAAAAACAGAATACTTCCAAAATTTAGCAGACATCATGCCCAGACGCCTTCAGATTGGAATTAAGGTCAAAGGCAACATGACCAAGTATTTTTATGTAGTTATGCTGCACAGTTTGGGTGTATCATTAATATACAGTATTCCCCGGAATGTGATTTTTGTTTACACGCACGCACGCACGCACGCACGCACGCACACGCACACACACACACACACACACACACACACACACACACACACACACACACACACACACACACACACACACACACACACACGTGTATCGTTCTTTAGTTCGTTTGCTCATTTATAAAGACTTCAACATGTTTGCATGCTTCGGCCTTGGTCACCTAATGGCGGCTTTCCATGCTGTTCGATCTCTGGCAGCCTCCCTATTCAGTCCTTTATCCCTAAGGTCACACTCTGTGACCTGGTCCTAGGTCTTTTTCGGTCTGCCTCTCGCAACCTTACCCTCAGCGTTAACACTTCTCACTTTCTGCACCCAATTGTCATCCCCCATCCTTTCCACATGGCTAAACGATCTCAATCTACTCCCCCCCCCCCATCACAACACAAATACTCTCCAGTCCCATCCTTCCTCTTAACTCTTCCATCGTAAACCTAGTTCCCCCAGGCCTCGCAATGAAGGACGCACTGCACATCCACCTAATCGTTGTCATTTCAGTACGTTTGAGCCTGCGAATATCCTTTTCTTTACTGCCCAGGTCTCACTACCATACGGCATTACGCTTCTAACACATGCCGCATGCAAAGATCCCTTAGAGGGAGACCACTCTCAAGTGTCAGGAGAGGCAACAGCTCCATGAACTTCTTCCAGCTACTCCTCACTCTAGGCACAAAGCTAGCTCCAACCCCACCTCCAGCACATAACATGTCTCCCAAGCAACAAAACTTTTCCACACACTTGAGAGACTCACCAACGAGATCGAACCTTTAACGCCTGATGATTTCCACATGTTCCCCCCAACACACCGCACACGTGAAATCAGCATTATCTTGCAGTCTACCTCTAATACCACTACATCTCTTATGCATCCACTTATCATAAACACTGCACAAGATGAAACTACTTCCCACGCCCTTGTGGCAAACTGCACATGGCAACTCTCTCTCTTCTTCGATAGTACTGCCACCAAACCTTTGTTTTATCTCCATTTACTCTCAAGCCCTTGAGCCCCATACCATCTCTCCACTTCCTAAATCTTTCCTCCACCTCCCTTTCTGCAATCAACACCAAATCATCGGCATACAGCATCTCCCACGGGAGTCCATTTCTGAAGTCAAGTGAGAGGGCTTCAGGTACCATGATAAACAACAAGGGGCTCAAGACTGACTCCTGATGCACACCAGCATTCACGGAAAACTCATTACTTAATCTCCATTCAGTCTTATCTGGGTGCAAGTACCCACATACATAGCCATAACCACTCTAACCAGCCATTCCTCAGCCCCAAGCTTTCTCATTGGCCACTTCACCAACTCCTTTGAATGTCAAAGGCCTTTTCCAAATCAATAAACTCATAATACAGTTCCCTTTTCCTTCCCATATATTTTTCCTGACGTTATTGAACAATGAATATGGCATCAGTGGTCCCTTTGTCTGGCATAAACCCAAACTTCATCTCAATATTCACTCTTTCTCTAATCGTACATTCCAGAACTCTCTCCATTACCTTCATAATCTGGTCCAAAAGTTTATGCCTCTATAATTTCCTCTATCCATGGTACAAGCATTACCCTTGTACACATTAACAATCCACTCTTCAGCAAATCATCCGGGGCAACACACTCGTATATAATTGTATGTATCAAATCAGTAACTAACAAACTCCCATATCTTCTGAGGCCTTCAGCACTTCAACAGTCAACCCAAACACACCTGCCGCCTTCCCTACCTGCATCCTGCCTGCTGCCCTGCTCACAGCATCAGCATCAATTAAAAGCCAAGTGCCAAACACTGAACCTGCTGACTCCAAACCTTCCCTGTTCCAGTCAAACTCCTCATTCAGCAACCGGTTATAATGCCCTGTCCTGGCCTCTTTAATATCCTCACTATTCACCACTACCTTTCCCTTATTTTTCACACACTGCTCACCTGTGATATCCCTGTTTTCCCTCTTCATCTGATTTGTCACCTAAAATGTCATTTTCTTTCTTTCAAAGCAATGTAGGTTATCCAATAAAAGTCTCTGTGACTCAGATTTTGCCCTGTATACCTCTCTTCTAGCCCTACTCTTGGTAGCCAAGTATTCTTCTTTGTTACCACCCCTCTTCCATTCCCGGAAAAGCCTTCTTTTCTCCGTAACTGCAGCTTGTTTATCCTCATCCCACCACCATGTTACCTTATGTCTTGAGGGGCCCCTTGTCCATCCACACACTGAATCAGTAACTCTCAGGAGATTGTTTATGAGGGCTTTGTATTGTTCATTAACACTTCTGTCAACGTCTCCCTGTACAGCCACCACGCTCCTCATCTCACTGTAAAAGGCATCCCTAACTGCTTGGTTTTTCAACTTCCGTATTTTCCTCCTAGAAGCACAGGTCCTCTTCTTCGCCACCTGCTTCTTAAACACCATGTCACATATCAGCAGTTTGTGTTGCTGTACTTCCTGTTACTTTAACATCCCTTACTAACCTATCAGTTCTCCTAACCAGGGAAGTGTTGGGTGAGATGTTTTACTGGTGATAAGGTATCGGCAATTTTGTGGTGTTAAAATATAAGGTCATGCTGGAGATTCAGTGATGAGTACAGCCTTGTGACATGCGTGTATTTCAGCAGAATGGTGAATGTGCAAATGCGGACACCAACCTGGACGACGCGCGGAAGCACTGACTTGTGGCATCGTCGGCCGCCCTCACCAGCCGTAGCGCCGCAGTGCCCCGACGCGCCGGATTCACAGGGTCCTGTTTTTCTCTACATCCCCCTCTCCCTTCCAGTACTGTTATCATCACACTATGTTTGATCCAGCCATGAGATGAAAACCTTAACCTCTATAGCTTTATTTGTACACACACACACACACACACACACACACACACACACACACACACACACACACACACACACACACACACACACACACACACACACACACACACACACACACACGGTCACTCTGTTCTCCCCTGTAGTTGTGCCATCCGGAGAGGACGCACGAGGCCTGAGAGGAGAGTAAGAGAATGATCATTTTGAGTGCCTTACCACCAGCCTCTCAGCCAGCGGTCAATGAACCTCTTCCCGCACCCTCGCCACTCCTGCTTTTGCAGGAGGAAGACGAGACGTGAATATTCTGCAGTTTTTCCCTGTCCTGAAAAAACAAATATAACTCCACAAGTCTCTTCCAAGATTTGTTCTACAGGAAAGACGAAGAGTGTAATTTGCTGACGTTTTCTGTCATGTTTTTTCCAGTATAAACAAATCTGAGTTACGAGAAGGAATTGATCATAAAGTTTGTCAGTGTCTCCAGGTCCATTTCATTACTTCAGCAGGGAGCAGCAGTGGCCGTTGCCGATAAAGAAATGCCATGAAGTCTATTTCTTGCCACGACCTCTCGCAAGTCCTGCATATGACGTCAGGCAGTCGAGAGAGAGGGTAGTTTGAGATGAGTTGAGTAATTTTTGTGAGAGTTATAGTTATGCACTTAGTTCGCTTTGCTCCACAGTTACAGGGAGAAATAATAGCCTCCAAGTTTTTGACGTATAGCATAGGCATCTGCACAAATTATAAACATGTGAAAAATGAATACAGTTTCCATTCCTGCCTCTTCACTAATGGCAATGATACAGGCTATGAATAACGTTGAGCCGAGGAGAACATAATGAAAGTGAAAATATGCTTTATGATAATGTTTACTCTCTCGGCATTTGCTTGAGTAGGTGTATATACTTATGTACTGTAGTGTCTTTTAATATTTCCTTACACCTAATATGTAAATTTTGTTGGTGTGTATTTAGTTGTACTGTTAGTCGCTAAATATCTATGCTAAGGTACGGTAGAATTAGATGGAAATAACGCTTCACGATTTAGGTAAGTCTTGGTTGAATAAGGAGCGAGAAATGTCAGTGAATTTTGCCTTGGGTGCCCTTGTCTACGTGTATAATTCTTTCTTGTAATTCACGCGTAAAAATCAGTGTTTTGCTATATGTCAAATTACCGGACTTTCCTCACCTCATAGTAAACACACTTCAGTATGATGGTAGTGATGTTAAATATATACAGGATATTCTAAATCCATATTAACAATGAACACAAGCATCAAAACTAATTTCTCTGGGATTCACGCACTTCAGTTACAGATCTAACTGCTTCTGTACATTTCCACAGTGTTCCTCAGTTGAGTTAAATGTTACGGTATAGCAGGGTTCTTCAATACTGCCACACCAAAGCACATGAACCATTAACACTTGAAATCTCCTCACTATATTTCTGATAAATGAGTGATGTTATTAATTAAGGCTTAAGTTCCAGTGCAATAGAAGTGCTAGCCTAAGTTTATCGTGAAATCTGACTATGAATATTTGCCCGAAGCTAACTGACAACTTTTTCCGTCGTATTTGACAGTATAATCAGTGTAGTATATTTTCCTTGTTAATAATTTCATGGTAAAAACGAATGCAGACTGAAAAACTCATAAAATAGCCCCAGAAACATTACTAGGCTTCCTATAGGCTATTAAGTTACTGTCTTTCCCCAACAATTTTATATAAACTGAACATGGAGATCTTTTAGAAACAAGAACTTGAGTCTCCGAAATGCCAGACTCGACTGGTGTGGTATGAATAAAAACAACAGATATTCAGTCCTTTTTTCTTATCGTTTACTCTATTCTAAGTATAATTCTGGAGTCTCTTAAGAAGTTTACTGTTTTGTATATTTGCTCCTCATGCTGACAGCTTCGTAGTTTTATGTGATAGATGATTTCTGATACTGTAAAACGTTGATATGGAATTCAATAAAGTGTAAGTGAAGCTTCTTTCATTTCCTTTCATGTCTAAACTGTTCCCGTGCACTATCCCAGACAGTACAGAATTATCGTGTACACAACCCTCCAGAACAAGTTGAATTAAGGCAGTTTTCTCACCATATCCATGAATAACGCGGGGGAATTTACCACAGTAGGAGTCAGACCAGAAACACTCTTATTGCCACGAGACTCCATCAGGACTGTTTACCAACTTGGCGTCACTATAAGAGAGGAGAGAAACAGCTGCCAAAACTTCATTAATACATCAGCGAAGTTGGGCGGAAAGGAGAGGGATATAGCGTCAGGATTATCCAAGGTGGATTTACGTGAAGAAGTTTGACGAAATTTCAGTTTTATCAGGAATAGAAAACCGAAGGAAAAAGGAGGAAACCACTGCATTAATTACCCGCAATAGAGATAGAAAAGTGCATTCACAGTGGATGAAAGTGCTTAGGGGAAGTCGATGAGTAATTTTGGCAGATTCTCAGCAGAAACTTCAAATGGAGATTACAAGGTGGCCTGGTGACAGTAGTCTGTGGCATTTTTCTAAACCATCTTCCTTATTGTGAGTGAAGCATTGTTACATCAGGTTTATCTCTCATCAGTCGAAGGGAAAATTAAGCATAAAAAATAACATCTTGGTATATTAACTTTCCAATCATCGAAGGAACAGTCAGTTCACAGCATATATTTTTAATGAATATCTTATGGCATCCCAGTCACCAGTGCCGTAAAACTACGTATAAACACAGCTTCCTGAAGAGCAAAAGGCTTTTCTAAGTGTGATTGAAGGAGGCCATTGAAAAGAACAAAATGGACTGACTACCGACAGATTAGGAATGAGGAGGTTCAGTAGGCTCGGTTTGTCTCTAGGTCGGTCTAGAGTGGCTCTAAAACTTTCTCGTTGTCCCCCCTCTCCCCTCTCTAAATACGATGACATCCTTCCCCCTCCCTCTTTCTCCATTTATATAACATCTATGGCCCCTGCCTTTGAAGAAGCAAATATGGCAAGATTATTTGAGTGATTAAACATATAGATGCCCCGCTATAAGAAAGATTATTTTACCCGCTGGATCAGTGAAAAAAGGAGAGAGAAATGGTGAGAAAAACATCGACATTTGCCTCTCTGGCCTGAGTCTTTACTTTGGTTTCTAGTCCAAGAAGGTGCGATGAGGTGGTTATAGGTACTCCCGGAGAGCTTGACTTTGGCACACAAGATCTCCGAGGGGGTATATGTGGGAAGGGTAGAGGGACGTAGGATGGGCAGGGCAAGCAGAAGGATGGCATTGGCAAATTGGTAAGGGATGGGAGTGGTAAGAACAGGGAGAGGAATGGTGTGGGTCAGACAGGGTAGGTATGGGAGAAATTTGTTCACATTCGTTCGCCTGGTGTAATCCACTCTGACTGGCGACCTACTGATATCTTTTAGCTACATTTCACTTACCATCATCCACTTACACCCCTCCAGGTAGACTGTCTCCACACCCTCGCTCTTGGAACGAGAGAAGGTATTACTAGTGTGTGTGTGTGTGTGTGTCAGGGGGGGGGGAGGGGGATAAATGTTGAAGTTATATCCCTAGGCTCGTGTGGAACCTGAGCCCTGTGCACTGCAGGCTTAAGTTACCCTCATCTTGTAGTCCATCCTCTTCCTTTCAAGGGATAGGGAAGTAACGGCTAAGGGTTGTATGTATATCCAGGCAGTGCAGCGTCCAGGTTATGTCAGTGCCACCACATGAAGGCGTCCCTCTCCACAACGATCCAAATCACAGGAGACCCATATGTTCAAGGCTTCAGTTAAATTCCTCCTATTCAGTGCAATGTCTTTAATAACTTTCTGGCAGATGAAGTGTCAACCAGGAAAACACAAATATAGGAAATACACAAAACACAAACATACCCGAAATATGAACAAAAGTGAGTTCCTTTCATCATCATCATCATCAATATCATCATCATCAACATTGTCAACACTTT